>NW_020172293.1:1716137-1998180 GCF_003031525.2 Neophocaena asiaeorientalis asiaeorientalis | reverse complement strand
ATCATGGTGTATGATCCTTTTAATGTGTTGTTGGATTCTGTTTGCTAGTATTTTGTTGAGGATTTTTGCATCTATTTTCATCAGTGATATTGGTCTGTAGTTTTGTTTCTTTGTGATGTCTTTGTCTGGTTTTGGTATCAGGGTGATGGTTGCCTCATAGAATGAGTTTGGGAGAGTTTCTTTCTCTGCAGTTTTTTGGAAGAGCTTGAGAAGCATGGGTGATAGCCCTTCTCTAAATGTTTGATAGAATTCACCTTGCGGCATGTGGGGTTTTCCCGGACCGGGGCATGAACCCGTGTCCCCTGCATTGGCAGGCGGACTCTCAACCACTGTGCCACCAGGGAGGCCCTGTTGGAAGATTTTTAATCACTGTTTCAATTTCATAACGTGTGATTGGTCTGTTCATATTTTCTACTTCTTCCTGCTACAGGCTGCAGGATTGTAGTTCTTGCTTCTGCTGTCTGCCCTCTGGTAGATATGGTTATCTAAGAGGCTTTTGCAAGTTTCCTAATGGGAGGAACTGGTGGTGGGTAGAGCTGACTGTTGCTCTGGTGGGCAGAGCTCAGTAAAACTTTATTCTGCTTGACTGCTCATGGGTGGGGTTGGGTTCCCTCCCTGTTGGTGGTTTGGCCGGAGGCAACCCAACACTGGAGCCTACCTGGGCTCTTTGGTGGGGTAATGGCAGACTCTGGGAGGGTTCAAGCTAAGGAGTACTTCCCGGAACTTATGCTGCCAGTGTCCTTGTCCCCACATTGAGCCACAGCCACCCCCTGCCTCTGCAGGAGACCCTCCAAAACTGCCCGTTAGGTCTGGTTCAGTCTCCCCTTGGGTCACTGCTCCTTCCCCTGGGTCCTGATGCACACACTACTTTGTGTGTGCACTCCAAGAGTGGAGTCTCTGTTTCCCCTTGTCCTGTCGAAGTCCTGCAATGAAATCCCACTAGCCTTCAAAGTTTGATTCTCTAGGAATTCCTCCTTCCATTGGTGGACCCCCAGTTCGGGAAGCCTGATGTGGGGCTTAGAACCTTCACTCCAGTGGGTGGACTGCTGTGGTATAAGTGTTCTCCAGTCTGTGAGTCACCCACCCAGCAGTTATGGGATGTGATTTCACTGTGATTGCACCCCTCCTACCGTCTCATTGTGGCTTCTCCTTTGTCTTTGGATGTGGGGTATCTTTTTTGGTGAGTTCTAGTGTCCTTCTGTCGATGGTTGTCCAACAGCTAGTTGTGATTCTGGTGTTCTCGCAAGAGAGAGTGAGAGCACGTCCTTCTATTCCGCCATCTTGGTTCAGCGCTTCCAGCCTTCTTTTGATTCATGCTTGAATAGCATATATTTTGCTATGTTCTTATTTTTTTAACCTATTTTTGTATTACATTTAAAGTGGGTTTTCTTATACATAGCTATATTTGGGTCTTGCTATTTTATCCAATCTGACAATGTCTTTTAATTTTTTGTTGAAATCATTTATATTTAATGTAATTAATGATATGCTTGGATTAACATATAATGTCTTATGCATTTTCTATTTTTATTTCTGTTCTTTGTTTTTCTGACCTGTTTTAAAAATTTTGGGTATTATATTTTAATATCTAATATTGGATTTTTAGTTATACCCTTTTTTTTTTTTTCTTTTTGTTTTTGCGGTACACGGGCCTCTCACTGTTGTGGCCTCTCCCGTTGCCGAGCACAGGCTCCGGACGCGTAGGCTCAGCGGCCATGGCTCACGGCCTAGCCGCTCCGCGGCATGTGGGATCTTCCCAGACCCGGGTACGAACCCGTGTCCCCTGCATCGGCAGGCGGACTCTCAACCACTGCGCCACCAGGGAAGCCCTAGTTATACCCTTTTCTTTAAAATATTTTAATGGTTGCCTATGGTTTACAATATATATCTTAATTACTCAGAGTCTACGTTTAAATATTATACTGTTTCACAGGTAGTGTAAGGACCATACAGCAGTATTTTTCCAATTTTTTTTTTCTGTAACCTTTTGTGTTATTGTGGTGCTATTTTACTTTTCTACATACTATAACCGCATAATGGAATGCTACTATTTTTGCTTTTGATTGTCTGATCTTTTACAGCATTGAATAATAAATTTTGTATATTTTAAAATTTATTCCATTTCCAGCTGTTTATTTTTTTTGTGTGTGTGTGTATATATATATATATATATTTTTTAAAGAACTCTTAACATTTCTTTTAGTTTAGGTATACTGGCAAAAATTCTGTTTTTGTTTATTTGAGAAAAATATTTATTTCTTTTTCATTTTTGAAAAATATTTTCACTGGCTGTAAAATTCTGTGTTGACATTTTTTTCAGCACCTTAAAGAAGGCATTCCATTGTCTTTTTACTTGCATTGTTTCTTATTGGATGTCTATTGTAATTCTTATCTTTGTTCTTGTCTATGTAATATTTCTTTTCTGTCTGGTGGCCTTTGAGATGTTAAAAATTTTTTTTGTTGTCAGCAATTTGAATATGATATTCCTAGGAGTGTGCGTGTATGTGTGTGTGTGTGTTTGGCTTGTTTCTTTTGTTTCATTTTGTATATATCCTACTTTGGGTTATCTGAGCCCCTTGGATCTGTGGTTTGGTGTCTTTCATTAAATGTTATGTTCTCTCACAAATCTTATATGCTCCATTCTGATTTTGTCTTCCATTCTGTTTTTTTCTCTTGTATTAATTTTTTGTTGAAATCTGGACATCTGGTGTGAGACAGTTGCAACTGAAGTAAATAGATTTTTTGGCCTAGAAATGTGTATGTTTTTCCTTCTTTTAAGCCTTCAGTGTGCTTTTGAGTGAGTGTGGGCAGCAGCTGGTCTAGGTTTGGGATTGTAGTTCCAATGGTTACCCTCATTGCACCACAGGCTTTACATTCTAGTAGTTTTTACCTTGTGTTTAGGGTGATGGTAGTTTGTCGGGGTTTTTTTTCCCTCGGTGTTCTACCCTCAACTTCATATCTTTCATTTGTGCTATACATTAATGAGAGTTTCTATTCACATTTTCTCCCAATCTTCTTGTAGTCTATTATTTTTACTTGATGCTTATTATCTCTATGGTGATGGTTGGAGGAATTCTTTATAGTTCTGAATAAAGCTTCTGTTTTAGGCAGGCATTATGTTCCTGTGTCTCAGGGATGACTTTATCAGTGCTCCTACTCCACCTCCAGTTGTAGGTCTGGCACTGGCTTGTATTCCTCTCCCTCCTCCAGATGCAGAGGTTTTGTCCCCTCTTTCTTCCCCTAGTTTTAGTGGCTTTTCATTAGTGCTCTGAGGGTGAACATCTTTGTTGGCCTTCTCCCAGTATTGGAAGGCTTTTGTTCCATAGGGGGAAAAGAAGAAGAGGGATCTGGTTGGGCACTTGTGTTTGTTTTTTTTGAAGTGGCTGTTGTTACCTTCCTTCATGCCTACATCATGAAGAATGATTTTTCTGGACTCTCACTAATCATTTTTTTTTTTAATGAGCAGTTGGTCAGGACAGTGGAGAAGAACCTGAAATGCTATGAATTCCTCTTATGTGTGTGTTTCTCCAAGATTTTTACTCTCTTGCTAGCCCACATTTAACATTTACCAATTTATTAAAAATTTTGGCTGAATTCTTGCTGGTCTCTGATAATATGTGTGCCAAGTAAGAAGAGCTCACATCCTGTTTCTTACTGCAGGTGCCTGTTTTTCCTTAGATTTTAGGTTAGAGTCAATTGCCCTACCACCTCAGCTTTCTAGTGAGTTGAAGAAAAGTTGGGAGTTTTCAAATTATCCAGAATTTTCTTTGATATTTTAATTGTATTAAGGGTGGGAGTAATGCTCTTTCCAACCTTACATGTCTCAAATAAAAGCTGGCAGTACCTATCCATTATGTTTTAATGGGAGAATATGAAAATATGGAATTTATATTCATGCACTGTATTCACAAATTACCCAGGCCTTGGGTTTAAATAGCTGAAGTGTAAATCCCATTATAACATACTTTCTGCATTCCTATATCCACCTTTTCATCATTGGTAAAGTTGGAGTTGTACAAGACTGGTATAAGATAATAGTAGCTGAAATATACATAGTGCATATCATATGCCAAACATTATTTTTTTTAAAATTTTATTTATTTATTTGTACCGGGTCTTTGTTGCGGCACGCGGGATCTTCGTTGCAGCATGTGGGCTTTTAGTTGCGGCATGTGGGCTCTAGTTCCCTGACCAGGGATTGAACCCGGGCCCCCTGTATTGGGAGCATGGAGTCTTAACCATTGGACCACCAGAGAAGTCCCCCAAACACTATTTTAAGCATGTTCTATGTATTAATTCATTTAATCCTCATGACAACTTTTATTTTACTGATAAAGAAATTGAGGCACAACGAGATTTAGTTGCTTAAGATAGCACACCTTTTAAGTAGTAAATTTGGGGTTTGCATGCATGTTTTCAATCCCTAAGCTCAATTGCTTCTCAAGAAAAAAGTATAGCAAATTAGTGTAATTTAGAATTCTGAAGAGCATTTAGTCCTGCTCTTTCACTTTACAAATGAAGTCATAAACAGATGAGTTAAAGGCCTTATCAAGGGCTAGACACACAGTTTGTGGCTGATTTAATATAGAATCAAGATCTTCCATTTCTCATCCTATTTTTACTTAATAATAATATACGAATACAAATGGGGATACAGTTCCAGTGCTCCTGAAACTTATTGAAATTCACCTATTTGATTTTCCTTTAATTTACTTTATTGGGAAGAAATGTGATCACTTGATTTTCTTCTAATTTATGTTGCTGGGAGGAAATATACTCAAATATAGAAACTTAACCCTTGTAGATTTTCTAGACTTAGAGATTCGTTTTTTAGTTATTCCTCATTTAGATTAGAATTTATTTATAGTTTCAGCTCAAATAATGGAGGTGAAGGTAATTTTCAGATTGCCATTTAATTATATCACATTCACTTACATGTGCCAAGAACAGAACACATACAAAGTTAAAATAGCCATCCTTGGCTGGTGGCACAGTGGTTGAGAGTCCGCCTGCCGATGCAGGGGACACGGGTTCGTGCCCCGGTCCAGGAAGATCCCACATGCCGTGGAGCGGCTGGGCCCGTGAGCCATGGCTGCTGAGCCTGCGTGTCTGGAGCCTGTGCTCTGTAATGGGAGAGACCACAACAGTGAGAGGCCCGCATACCGGGGGAAAAAAAAAAAACATATATATATATATATATAGTGCTTAGGGAAATTCACATACCATTTAAGGACAGAGTTTCCATCTTATATTCTTCCTTTCTCTTTCTTTTTTCACCTTTCTATGCTTACATATACATAGGAGAGTATAGTGGAACAGGAGTCAGAAAACTTAGTCATGTTTTGGGACTTACTAGCAAGCAACTTGGCCTCTGGCAAATATTTTTGAGCTTCTGTTTTCTCACCTTCACCTCATGTTACATGAGGATCAAATTAGACCATTTATTACTCATAAGCACTTACTGAACTTCTGTTGTATGCAAGACACAATGGTGGGGACTGGGGACACAAAGTTCAATAGGAAATAGCTGCTGCTTCCCAGTAAGTTTATGTTCTGATCTGGGGATTGACCTGTAAATAATTGTGATATTGTGATACACAACCAAATGTATGAGTTTAATATAGAAGTGTCATACACGAGAGAATCAGAAGATTCCCATGGGTCGGATTTAAAATATGAATAGAAGTCCACCAAGCAGGTGAGGGGAAAGCATTCCAGGCAAAGGGAAGAAGATTTAAATATTTTCTAAGTTTGAATCAAGAACTGGTACAGGCCCACATATGTCTTTATTTTTAAGAAACTATATATAAAGGATTATAAAAAATGTAATTTGAATTTTGAAAACCATCTTGTTATCGTTGTTGTTAATAACCTTAGAGAAATGCTAGTTTTAAATTCGTGAATAAGATATGGAGATGGAATGACAAATCAAGACTTATTAATTATAAGAAATTGGATCCTCTGAGTTTTCATTATCATGAGCCATGTTAATTAACATTTCATTAATTACCCTCACAATAAACTAATCACACAATTAGTGACCCTATGAGATCATAAAAACATAACAAACACAGGGTACATTGCTTAGAATGTCAAGGTTAAATAACTTAATTTTGGATTCGCTGGCATTATAGTCAAAACCCACACAACTCAGAAAGAGCAAGGATAGGAAAACTTACTCAGAGTCAGCATGGCTCTTTTTATCCAGTATGTCAAAGACATTTCATAACACTGACTTCTAGAAAATAATTTCATATACTGACTCCCTAATTTTCTAACATGACTGAACTCCTGGTACTACTACTCTCTTGAATAATATCATTTGTAATACTCTGGGCAAATTTTGTTTTCAGAGGTTAGAATTTAGGAAGAAAAGTACAAGGCAAGATAGTTAATAATGTATGTAATCCAATGTTTAAAGGTATACTAACAATCTACAAAATCTACTGGTGAAGCTTAAAAGCACAAGAGGACAATGCATATGATGGTAAACCTTAAAATAGTATGTCATTGCATGGAAAAGGAAAACGTGATTTCAAAAGGAAAGGGAAGGACAGTAGAAAGCATCCAAGGGAAAAATAGATCAATAGTCAGATAAAATAATAGTCAGAAAATGTAGTTTTTATGTCAGTAGCAACAGAAATATAGTAGATAATCAGGTGGTAATGACTTTGTAGCAGGGAGGTTTTCATTTGTATTGTATAAGGCAAGGCATTTTATGGAGTATTTTCTTCTATTTATTTGTCTTACTATATACTCTCTCACTTTGAACATAAGTAGGATAATTTTTATTTAGTTCTTCTCGATAACTATATGTTATGCAAATAGAGTTTTCTTTTGAAATGTTTAATTAAAACCCAATCTTAACTGAACCAAATACACTATGTTTCTTTGGTTGTTTAGAGTCACCAAAGTACTGCCATTAAAGATAAAATTCTACTGCAATAAAAATTTAACCAAAATATGTAAAAATTTAATGAAGAGAATACATCATGATTAGAAAAAAGTAAAACGTTTATAATACTAACACCATCACACAGTTATCTTAATATTTGCACATTGCCTTCTGCATGCAGCCATATGTTTAATATAATTGCAGCCATAATATGTATCATTATAATTTCATATTATGAATTGCAATCTCTTTCCATCTCACAAAAAAATTCAAGTCAGCTTACACAGAACAAGATAACATTAAATAAAAAACAGTAGGCAAAGAAAAACTCAGGAGAAAGAGAAGGGTGGGAAAAATAAGAAATGTGTGAAGTAACATACAAAACGTATGCCATTAGATTCTAAGTGTAGGCTACAGAGTTATTTTTTTTAAAGATTTATTTATTTATTTATTTATGGCTGTGTTGGGTCTTCGTTGCTGGGCGTGGGCTTTCTTTAGTTGCAGCGAGCGGGGGCTACTCTTCGTTGTGGTGCGCAGGCTTCTCATTACGGTGGCTTCTCTTGTTGCGGAGCATAGGCTCTAGGTGCACGGGCTTCAGTAGTTGCAGTGCGTGGGTTCAGTAGTTGTGGCTCGTGGGCTCTAGAGCGCAGGCTCAGTAGTTGTGGTGCACAGGCTTAGTTGCTCCGCGGCATGTGGGACCTTCCCGGACCAGGGCTGGAACCCGTGTCCCCTGCACTGGCAGGCAGATTCTTTTTTTCTTTTTTTTTAGATGTTGTGGGTAGGAGTTTATCAGTTAATTAATTTATTTTTGCTGTGTTGCGTCTTCGTTTCTGTGCGAGGGCACTCTCCAGCTGTGGCAAGCGGGGGCCACACTTCATCACGGTGCGCGGGCCTCTCACTATGGCGGCCTCTCCCATTGTGGAAAACAGGCTCCAGATGCGTAGGCTCAGTAGTTGTTGCTCACGGGTCCAGTTGCTCCGCGGCATGTGGGATCCTCCCAGACCAGGGCTCGAACCCGTGTTCTCTGCATTAGCAGGCAGATTCTCAACCACTGCGCCACCAGGGAAGCCCCGGCAGGCGGATTCTTAACCACTGCGCCACCAGGGAAATCCCATAGGCTGCAGATTTATCTTTGAGCAGCCACACAAAGGGGGAAATGGGCTCAATTCCTGTTTTATAGTGAACTGTAGATTTTAAAAGACCAGTTGTTTGGAAGTGAGAAATATTCGTAATCCTGAGGCCATATAGAAATTTCTTTTGTTTGTCATCATAAAGAGGATACAATGACTTCAACATCACTCTGGTATCAAATATGCAACTCATCTGTTGCATGGGGCTTTTTATAACATACATTTTTATATATTTGGTGTTGGTAAATACTATAGAACCAAAGTTAACATAAAATAATGCATTTTAAGGAAACATTTAAATTAATAATTCTGTTTGCTTTAGAATTTAGAAAGTCTGTTTGGAATGAGCTGGTTGTTCCTTTTGTCTTAAAAAAATCTTTCAAGGTTACTTTGAAAGGACATTTTTTTTCTTTCCTTTTGGATAAATTTTCCCATGATGAGCAGACAGTTTAAAGCATTTCACTGACCTTAGATCTAGTTATGCTTTGCAATGCAACCTTCCCACACTCCCTTTTCATTGCTAGTTTATTAGCTCTATATAACAGAATCATTGAATGAGGGAGTAAAGGACTTGGCAAAGAGAAATAGATAGAGCTAAGTTGAATGTAATGACTTGTGAAAAGAGCACAGATAATAGATTTGAAAGATGTCAACCTAAATTATACAAATTTGAGCCAAATTTTATACACAGAATTGCTCGTATCTTTCTCCCTACACATACACGCACGCGCGCACACACACACACACACACACACACACACACGTATGTATGGAAAGAAGAAAACATTTATTTCCTGGACAAAATTCAGTATTTTCCTGGTTAGACTGATTTATTTTCTCCAAGAATTACTGTGTCGTTTGCTGTAAAAGACACTTATCTGTCTAGAATTCTGTGGTTCATTAAGAAGGTAAACAATAATGGATGATGATAAAAACAACAAAAGTTTTAAGGAGAAATCAGTCACAGTGAGTTGGATGTGATTTTTCCCATCAGGAAATGGATGAGTTATTTGATCAGTTGGAAAGACGGTATGCAAAAGTTATCTTTCGCTATTACTAAAAAAAAAAATTATGTCTTCTACCATTCCTGACCAAAAATATGGATAGAAGCTCATTGATTTCTAAGTGGCCCTTTGAGATTTTGCAGTTTTTCCTTTGTGGATCAACTGTGAAAGATACATCTTTCATACACTACTGCTTCATGAGTGTTTCTTTCCTAATAGAGAACGGAGGGATTTGCACAGTTATTCATTCTCTACTTTTATTTTTTTTATTTTATGGAGAAAAATCTATATTATAACATGGCTGGTGTATGGAGTCAGGGAAGATACCTGACCATGAAACTGAGCCTGGTTCCTGATTCTCCCACCTATGTAGTAGGTATAGTCTTCCTAGGATCAGTAAGTTTTAAGTAAGTGGGGATAATCTTCACAATGAGTTTAGTCTTTGTTTAAAAGATAAAATAAGATATGATGTACCTAATCTGTTTGTAGGACATATATTAAGTTAACCTTAAAAATGCATTCCAATATACAGTAGGTGCAGACAAATACTGTTTGATTCCACTTACACAAGGTACCTAAAATAGTCAAGTTCATAGAATCAGAAAGTACATTGGTCGATGCCAGGTGCCGGGGGAGGGCTGGGGAGGGGGAATGGGCAGTTAGTGTTTAATGGGGCAGAATTTCAATTTAGGAAGGTGAAAAATTCAGGAGATGGATGATGGTGAGAGTCACACAATAACGTGAATGTACTTAGCGCCACTGAACTGTACAGTTAAATATGGTTAAAATAGTGTGTTTTATATTATGTGACTTTTACCACAATAAAAAATAATTTAAAAAAAGGTATTATGTACCTAATGCAATGACTAGTAAATATTAGTCTCTCAAAAAGTGGTAGGCATACTATTATTGCTGCTGGTGTTTTTTGATGCAAATTGGCAAGAATAGTGACCAAATTTCTTGCAAGGTCCATGTAGGCGCCATGTTTTCTAGATAAATGGTAGGATTAGAGGGAGAGTATTATACATAATTTTTTCATAGCAGGTTATATTCTTGCTTTTATGGACCATCCTGTCTCCTTGACCCTGGTTTGGGGATTTAAAAAATTTCTTTAAATTTATAACTTCTCATATTTTAAATAATGTAGGTTTACTAACAAATCAGTTAATTTTCTTTTATCCTGTCACTGTTGCATCAACTACCTTGATATTGCTGTTGTGTAATCAATCAACTAATGAAAGATGAATGAGATTCTAGTTATTTGAACCAAGGGAAGGACAGCTGACTAAAAGTAAGCAAACAAAACATCTTTAGTGGGAGCACCGTGGGAGAAACTTTGTGAGTCATTATCATTTAACAAAATTTTTAATCAATATTAAAATCATGTCTTAATAATCTCTTGTAATTAAAAACAGGAGTGGAAATCCCTCTTTAAATCAGCCTAGTTTGCTTAGCAAGATAATTTCAGTTCATAAAGGCATGTTCTTGCGAATTTTCTGAGTCGTGCTTCTGACTCACTGGGCTAGCTTTGATAATGGTGAGTCATTTCATATTTTCTGGGAACAAGGCTACCTGACTATCATTGCTTTTATCTTTGGTTTGCATTGAGTTGAGAAAGTGCACCATCCCAGGTGACAGAATAGATAACAAGAGGAATATGGAAAGAAAAGCCAACCCCTATGATTTGGGTATAATCTCATCTGTCAGGTAAAGGGCCAGTGATTTGTGTATTAAAAGAGATACTCATCCAGCAGGTGATCTAATAGTGCCAAGAATTTCTTTTTTTGCCTCCCAACTAAGAACGTGGAAGCAAAAATTTCCGTAGGCAATAGCATTCTCTCTGCCTTTTTAAAACAAGTTTGCACTGGGACAAGATATTGGTCCTCTCTGTGAGTCATATGGTGTCAGATTCTCAGGATGTCTAGCTTGTCAGGTGAGCATCTGGATGTATAAAATGCACAGAAGCCGAAAGTAAAAGTAGGAGACATTAACATCTGATAAAATTCTCACCCCTACTGATTTAGTACTTTAAAAAGAAAAGGGCGTAGAAGTTGACTGCTTTGTCAGTATTTCATTTGGAGATTTCCTTTACTATCCCTTTCTCAAACTACTCCTTTCCCATCTTCCCTGTGTCAGCACCTCCTCATGTCACCCACCTGTACTCAGAATCCTGTGAATCATGCTCAGCTCGTTTCTGATTACCTTCATTAATTCTGTTATCGATTTCTCTTTCTTCAAAATACGTCCTAAATCCATGTACTTCTCATTATCTTCACTGTTAAATCCATGGTCCAAACGTCATGATACATAATGTGGTCTTGTCTAGTAGTCTAACTGGCAGTCCTACTTCATGCTTGCCCCTTCCAAAGTCTATTCACCCAGCAGCAGGGTAATCAATTTAAAAAGCAAACCAGATCGTGTCTCTCAGCTGCTTAAAATCTCCCAATGGCTTTGCTTCCCTTCCCTTTGCCCTTCAAACAAAACCTGGAAACACTTTTCATGGTCTCCTGGGGCCATGAACCTGAACCTGCTAAATTTCTTCTAGACTGAGGTGTTTGCTTTACCTAACATACTCTTCTTCTTTGTAATGTGCTCTTTACAAGGCTCTCTTCTGGTCTCTGCTCAGATATCAAAAGAGTCTTCCGTGACACCCTTTTAAAAAATAACATCTTAGGTCAGTGATGTTAGAAGCAGAACCTGCAATAAATATTCTTGAGAAGGTCATTTATTGAGGGAGTGCTCTCAGGAGAGGGGGAATGAGAGGAATACTATAGGGCAGGGAGAAAAAAACTAAACAAAGATGTGGCTCAGCTGGGGACTTGCTTTCGTCTAGGTTGCATCGGAAGTATTGGCGCACAGATCTTATCGAAGCCGTAGTCCTACTTGGAGGCAAAGAGACTGGCCATTTGTAGATCACGTCCGTCAGTCACTGGCTGCTCCTGGGATGGCGGTGATGGGATGCAGTCTTCTGCGTGAGGTAGCTCCCATTCAGTGGAGGACAGTTCTCTAGGGAAGGAGGTAGCTGTGAACCCTTAGCAGCCAACGCTGACTGAAGCTGACGGTGGGTACATCGTGTGGTGAAAGGGGGTCTGGGTGAGTCACCAACAGCATCCCCACCAAGTAGCCTCCCCAGCTCTGTACCCGGCTTAACTTTTCACTACTTTTATCCTGACTTGCTACTGCATTATCTAAGTGTGTGTGTTTGCCGTCTGTCTTCCTTTTTTTAAGATTAAAATGAAAGCTTTATGAGGAAAGGGATTTTGTCTTGCCTATTGCTATTATTTCTAGTGCCCAATACATTAGAAGTATCAAATAAAAATAATCATGACTAACATTTATTAAGTGCTTACAACATGCCAGGTATTAACACATTTAATTATAACAATTTTGTAAGAAAGATACTATTATTATCCCCATTTTACAGGTGAGGAAAGTGAGACACAGGGACAGAGTAACTTCCTCACAGTTACGTATTTAGTAAGTGCTGGGTCTAGGATTCAACTCCAGGCTGTCTCCTGACTTTTCGATAAATATTTGTTGAGTGTTGAACGAATAAAGTCAACTGAGTTCAATTCATCAAGCATTTTCTAGGTATTATACCTTTCTGTCATCTCATTTCAGCACAGTAATGAAATGGGAGCTCAGTAAAATCCATCCTTCAGTGTCTTTCTGTGCCTGTGTGCTGCAGCACAGGCTTAGGTAGCAAAAGGCTGGCACTCTACCTACTCTGCTCATTACTTATGGCCTGTATTTTAATTAGCTCCTTGTGGCTTAGTCACTTGTTTATCGTACTAGGTACTCCGTAGCGTAAGAACTTTGCCAGGAGTTTAAAGAACTGGATTCTACTTCTAGATCTGACATTGCTATCTTTGCAGACCAGGGCCACTTTGTCAGTCTCTCTAGCCTCACTTTCTTGATTTGCGAAGTGGCACGTTTTTGCCATATGAATAAATTTATGGGTGTGAGGCACAGTAATGTTTGACAGTGGTCTTGAAGGGGTATTGTGTGAGTGAATCAGTAGGTGAGTAAATGAATGTGTGAGCATCATCTGAGATTCCAGAGAATTGTTTAGTGCTGTTTTGACTGTTTGGGCCCGAAAGCCAGAAAGCATAAGAAGTTACGGCCCTAACCAGAAGCATTTCTCATCCATTGTCCTCAGTACATGGTACCCATTTCTGTCCTATCACCTGGGTATCATCATTTCAGAAAACAGGAAATATGTTCTGTTTTACCTCTTAACCCCCATCTTCCCTTCAGGTTAATATTACCAAAGCTCAGATGAAGATACAAGATTTTGAGGGTCAGTCAGTACAGTGACTAGACAACATAGGTTATCAGTGGCTTGTAGACCATAATCTTAGCAAGAAAACTGGATTTGGGGGCAAGAGACATAGATGTGAATTCCTTTTTCTGTCAGTAACTGTGTTCTTGTGTTTTGAGACCTCTCCTGTTGAGCTGCAATGTGTACTGTAAGAAGAGTGAAATCTGAGGTCATAATATAATACTTGCTGTGTTGTACGTTGGGAAAAGCATGCATAGACTTGGGAGCCAGTCATATGTAGGTTAAAATTCCATCCCTGCCCCTTAGTAGCCAAGGCGCTTTGACATTTCTGAACCTCAGGTTCCATCTGTAGGAAATGAGTAAATGTGGGGATATTGTAAGGATTATGCCCAGCAGAGTTGCCTGTTGAGATTTATGGACACTCCATAAATGCTAGCTTTTATTATTATTATTATCTATAAAATTTTTATTTATTTATTATTATTATTGTTAGGATTATGTTCTGTAATATTAATAGGTTACTTCTTCTTGTACACTGTTCCTATAATTTGGCTATGCTTTATACTACGGCTTAACTCCAAGGTTCCAGATAATAGAATTTAGCTGCTATAATTTTAATTTTCCTATGTTGTTTTATTACTAAATATTTGGTTAACTTAGCAAACTTTTGACCTTAAATAGTATTACCCAACAAAATAAATAATTCTCAGAGCATGCTTTTAAAACAGGTATTCTTTTTTAAGTCTGATTTGAACTGGCATCATTATTCTATAAACAATGGATTTTGCCATTAAATTAAAAAAATGCCTGTTATTAAATTTGTTTTATTAAACAGAATGATTGCAAATTAACATATCAATATATATTTAAAATCTAAAAATGGAGCTTCTAATTTTCTTAAGGGTACAAGTTCTCAATCTTAAACAGTTTAAGGTACATTTTTATTTTCTCATTAATTTTTTACTTTTTCCTTTATCAGCTTAGCCAGAATCCTGGCTTTGAATTAGAAGGTGGGTTGTTCAAGTCTTTGAATGAATCATAATCTCAAACATCCTGGCCTGTGTACTTCACAGCAATTTGGCTTCTTTTTATTTCTTCTTCTTTAAAAAGAAATTTTCTCTCTCAGTAACAAGTCTTCTGTTTTTCCCTGCCTAGGCATTTGAGCTAATTAAAAGAAATGCTTTAGATGGTTTCCATTTCTCTGCTTTTACACCCCTTAGTAATGTTGCCAAGAAAATGGAATCTCCATGTTTATTTATTTACTCCAATCAGGAGGGGCTTTTCACTTTACCTTCAAGTTTCATTTTCAACTTAATTTCTTTAGCTGGAGCTAAATGTAACTTGATGTATATAGAGTACTTGTTTATTTTCTAAACTGTTTTGTCTGCAATGATTTGAGATTGTGGTTAGCATAATTGAAAAGATTTCTTTCAAATTTATTTGTAAAAGAGCTATGTCCTTCACTTGGAATAGTTTGAACATATTTTCAGTACAAATTTTGAATGAAGAGTTTAATTTATATTATTACATGTTAGAAGCATTTTGTACCAGTTTTCTATTGCTTCTATAACAGAGTAGCCATATTTAGTGGCTTAAGATAACACAGATATATTATTTTACACGTCTGTAGATTAGAAGTGTGACACAGGTCTCACTGGGCTAAAGTCAAGGTGTCAGCAGGGCTGAGCCCCTTTCTGGAAGCTGTAGGGGAGAACCTGTTCACTTGCCTTTTCCAGCTTTATGGTTTGCCCGCATTGTTTGGCTTGTGGCCTCCTTCTTCTGTCTCCAGAAACTGCATCTCTCTGATCATTCTTCCATAGCCACATCTCCCTTTGACTTTCTTCTTCTGCCTCCCTCTTTCACATTCAAGGACATTTGTGATTATATAGTGCACCCCACCCCCCAGACAATCAAGATAATCTCTCTGTTCTAAGGTAGACAACCTTAGCTGAATAGCAACCTTAATTCCATCTGTAGCCTAGTTCTCCTGTGCAGAGTGAAATAACATTCACAGGTCCTAGGGATTAGGACATGGGCATCTTTGTAGGGATGGCAGGGGGGATTATTCTGCCTACATACGTTCTTAAATACAGTTTTCTTTGTTCCGTTTGAGTAAAAATAAGCTAAGAGGGCTTCCCTGGTGGCGCAGTGGTTGAGTGTCCGCCTGCCGATGCAGGGGACACGGGTTCGTGCCCCGGTTCGGGAAGATCCCACATGCCGCGGAGCGGCTGGGCCCGTGAGCCATGGCCGCTGAGCCTGCGCGTCCGGAGCCTGTGCTCCGCAACGGGAGAGGCCACAACAGTGAAAGGCCCGCGTACCGCAAAAAATAAATAAATAAATAAAAAAAAAATAAAAATAAGCTAAAAATTTTGCCTCATAGAGGTTCTCACGTAATTTTCTTTACTGAATACATAAGAATGATTTTATTTAGTCTAGTAATGTCTGTTTGCACATGTATCCTTTTGGCCTGATTGAGGGTAAAAGAAACCAGTGTATTCACTTAAATTGGATTAATACCCAAGTAACCCCTTCTGCTCCAAAGAAAGAGAAACATGGAGGAAAAAGAAACATCATGGGGGAGAGGCAGAGACAGAGTGAGACAGACCTTCGACAAGGGTGGGTCGAGTAGCAAAAGTAAAACCAGTGGAATTCATGTGGTTCTGTATTAGTGAGGTCTTATCAGAGAGGATGGAGTATAGACATTACTACCTCATTGATTGGCATTCTTCGTGCGGAGGCTGAGACTAATGTGGTGGTTTAGTGGCCCCTGAGTTTATCTCATTCAGCTGTTCTTTCCTCATGTCACCATTTGTGCGCTATTATTATAAGCTTTATATGATACCTACTTATGGTTATACCTGCCATTCTTAATGCCTTCAAAATGTATTGTCAGAAGTTAGAAAAAGGTATGTGAATCTATGAATTAGAACATTAGCAAGGGAAGGAACTGTTCAGAAATAGTGTTCCTTGATAAAATTTTTCAATTAATAAAAACTATATCACATCCCTTAGTCTCTCCATCTCTACAATAAGATGGTCTGACTAGATAACTTTTTAACATCCTCACCTGTAGTTTTAAAAATCTAGTCTTCTGAGCCAGCTCTCAATCCTGGACATTCATTAGAAAATGTGAGTGTCTGGGCCCCAATGTCAGAGATACTGATTTAATTGGTCAAATTCTTCAAATTTTATTTCTATTCCATATTCTTTTCCAAAATAAAGATCTTCAAACTAAAAGTTAAAGTGAATATTAGCAAGGGAAAAAACATACCCAGAATGAATAAAGAACTTATAAGTGAACACTTATTTGCTTTGGATTACTTCCTGTCCTAGATAAATCATATCCTATGTGTTGGAATTTTGAGGGATTTGTGAAGAATTGGAAAGATGTTGAAAGTTTGGATGGAGAAATGTGATTTTCAGAAAGGGAAAGTAATTGAATACTATGTATCACAAATGGATACCTTTGACATGGATTTTTAAAAAATGAGATTCTAGAATACATTTTAAAAATCAACTTTATTAAGGTATAAATTATGTATGATAAAGTACATTGTAAGGTCAACTACTTTTTTTTTTTTTTTTTGCTCATGACATGTTTTATGGCCAGCTACTTTTGACAAAGGTATTCACCTGTGTAATCACCACCCAAGTCAGGGTGTGTAGGATTTTCATCTCTCAAGAAAGTTTACTAGTGTTTCTTTGCAATCAGTCACTCCCTGCCACCTGTGCCAGGCAACCACTGACCTCCTTTTATCACTATAGATTTTCTTGTTGCATAATTTCTTATAAATGGAATAATATAGTATGTACTCCTCTGTGTATGTTTTTTTCTGTTGTTGTTGTTCAGTGTAGTGTCTGTGAGATTAATCTGTTTATTGCATCCATCAGTAATTGTTCTTTTTTCTTGCTGAGTAGTATTCCATTGGAAAGCCTAAATATTTCCTGTTACACTGTAATTTGGTAGGACTCAATCTCGAAACTCCCCTGTGGATCTTATTGGGGGCTTGCTTTTAGGCTTTGCTAAGTGGCATCTAGAATACATCTTACTCTTGGATAGGGGTCGGCAAATGTTTTCCTTAAATGTCTAGGTAATAAATATTTTGGGATTTGTGAGTCACATATGGTCTCTGTCACATATTCTTATATTTTAAACAACACTTTAAATATGTAAAAGCAATTCCTAGCTTGTAAGCCATGTAAAACAGGCTGCAGGTAGGATGTGGCCTGGTTTAGGCTGTAGTTTGCCAGTCCCAGCTCTAGGTCAGTGCTGTTCAGTAGAGCTTTCCGTGGTGAGGTCTATATCTGAGCTGTCCATTGTGGTAGCCACCAGCCACTTGTGGTTGTTGAGCAAAGAAATCTAGAATGGCTTTTAGGAACTATTTGTGAAAAACTTGAAGAAGAAACAGAAATCAGATGATACCAAAATAAGTTCTGAAAAAATTATATAGGCTACTCTAATTTATTTCTTTGACTCAGTTCCTAACCTGGTAGATGAATAAAATGTAGTAATCATAATACATGACAGATTATTTCATGATAGCCTCATGTCAATATGGAGAAATTCAATTTGGGGACAGTTAAGTGTTCTTAAATGGAAACCAGTTGTAGCAATCAGGCCGAAGTTTTGGTCCTGTGGATGGCAGTAGTTCATGGTGTGTTGTTAGTTGCTGTGCTGTCCCATAAGCAACATTTATAGCTATATAAACATAAATTACAGTTAAATTAAAAATTCTGTTCCTCAGCTGCACTAGCTGTATTTCAACTGCTCAGTAACTGTGCGTGCCTGGTGGTTGCCATATTGGACTGCAAAGATTTAGAACATTTCCATTATCACAGAAAGTTTCATTGGACAGCACTCCCAGAGTGAGATTTCTAGGGGCATGTAAAAAAAAATTCTGTCCTTAACCTTGTGTTGTCCAATATTTTTACCATACTTTAGATAAAGATTACGCAGATAAAAATAATGTGATTATCCAGTTTATGTATTTATAGACAAAGCTGGTAAGGAAAACGAATATGTTAAAATGACTGTATCAGCTTTCTGAAAGATCTTGACAGCATCTTTGGAATAATAGTACCCCAAACTGTTAATTAGTTGATGTGTTATATGAAACATCTCTTTCTTGGACCCCCAAATTTGGTAATTAACCCTTTTTTTTTTTTAGTCAAAAAGCGTATTAAAGGCTCTGAGAAATCTTGGATAAAGAAGTATGTTTTACTTATTTTTTTTGTTAACCTAGAGAGATGGATTAGATCTAACATGACAAAATTGAAAAAGGATAAAGGGAAAACCCTGCCTTTTGGGTCTCTATATTATTTGTATAAAATCAGGAATGAGTGAGATCTGGCCTAAAAGGACCATGCGTGTAAAGGGCTTGGGGATTTTAGCCACTTATAGACTCAGTGCAGTCAGTAATGCAATTCCCTCCTCTCCTTTCCCCTGGCAAAAAGCTGTTGTGGTTTAGGCTACACCCATATATGTGTGTAGTGCCTATACATGAAGAGGTGGTAGTGTGTTATTTAATTCAGTTATGGGTGCTATATTGGAGCTTTCTAAGTAGCTTCATGTTTATTCTTTATAGTGGACTTTTCCAGGAGTTTTCATTAAAGAAAAGGGTGTGGCAAAAAATTATTTTGAAAAGTCACCATGTGGCACACAGAGCCTGAGTTTGGACATATCTGGCTTGAAATCTTAAATTCACAATTTACTGAAGTTATTTACCTGAGCAAGTGTCCTTGTGCTGTAGGTCTCAGTTTCCTCAACTATAATAATTTTAGATACTGTTTTGTAGTATTATCCCCATGGACCTACACTCAAGCTTACCAAAGGGGATATGTGAGATATAAATGTTTCTTCTTATAGAAAACTGGGGTGGGCAGATGGGAGAGGTGAAGAGGGGTAAGAAGTTTCACCGCTTGTTTACACAGTGTTTCAGATTGCTGGCTCCAGAAGGAGAGTGCCAAGTTCATCTACCACTTTTACCATCTGTGTGGCCTTGAGCAGGCTACTTAATCTCTTTGTGCTCCTGTTTTTACATTTGTAAAAGAAGGAAGGTAGTAGAACTTACCTTATGGGGTTGTTGTGAGGGCTAACATAAGAGTTAACTCCTGTGTGGCTCTTGGACAGGGCCTGGCACACAGCTAGTGCTTACGGTTTTAGCTGGTGTTATTTCAGAGTTTAGTAGGTTAGTAGAGGCCTAATGCTCACTCTTGTGTGCTCCAATTATTGATATCCCTTCTTTACCAATTTCTTTCAACCAAAAGTATATACCTTTTCTCCAAAGCTAGAAATATTTTTTTAAACAGAATTTGTTGACTTAATGTAATTTTTCTGTGTATTCCTACTATCTTCTTTATCAAGAGAAAAAAAAATGTGTCTGGTCTTGAATTGGGAAGTTTGTAGTAGTGTCTATAAATAAATAAATAATAAATAAGTGATGCAAGGGTGAAACCATACATATTCAGAAAAACTTTACCTAAGGCTGAAAATAAAAGAAAAAATTAGTTGAAACCACAAAGCCATTTGAAATTTTCCAAATGACGGTAGACTGAGGGGGGAAATTAGAAGTTTCAAGTGTGATTTTTATAATATCACATTATTTTCTGTCTCAGAATAATAATACATGGTACATAGGAAGCAATACTACTTATAACTATCAGTTTACTTTTGCCTCAAGACTCAGTACTTTTCTTTATAGAGAAACTAAGTGCACCATACACATGAGAAGAAGAATAGCTTGATAACAGTTGCTACAGTTTATTGAATGTGTGTGTGTGTGTGTCTCCAGTTATGTGATTTTTTCCCCTTATATTTCTACAAGTCTTCAGAACAACTCTGCAAGTGAGGATCGAGAAACTTAAAGTGTTTGCCCAGAGTCACACTGGCTAATAGGCTAACAAGTAGTTAAGTGGATTTTAGAGTCACCCACTCTTCTTTGACATTGCTTCTCAAAATATGAGAGAATCGAAGGACTGTCAGTTGTCTCATAAGCCTCAAGCTTATGTGGTGTGATGCTGGTAATATAATCCAGCTACCCTCTGATTCCTGGATATGCTCAGTAGCAGTTCAACAAGTAGATATGTCATCTGTGTCTGAAGAGCTCACCCTTTTGGAGGTGACACATTCTACTCTTCTGTAGTCCCTGACTCTAAGAAAGTTTTTCTAAGAACTTATAGTGCTCTACCTGTTCAGATCCTCCTACACCCTTGGTGGTGACATCTGAATACATTCAATCAAGCACAGTTTGAAAATAATCTTCCTATACTTTGTTGCCTCATTGACCCTCTTTCCCTGTAGAATTTGGTAAGGTCAATTTAGATGGAGAGAACTGGTTAACAGAAATCAGTTTGTTATACTGCAGAAGTAGTGTGATAGCAAATTTGTCCCATTTTGATGGGATGTGTAATCTCTTTCCCTAAAGAATCCCTTCCCAGATTCTTAGCATTGCATGTTTAGGTCAAGGACATTTAATAGTTCATTCATCAACTATTTATTAAGCTTTTACGCTATGCCAGGGACTGTCCCAAGTGCTAGGGATACTGACAAGAGTAAAATTAAATCACCGTTTTCAGGGAACTCAAAGGGGTTATACATATGCCAACATGTATACATATCATAATTATGATAGTTATAAGATAGTGTGATGATGCTGTGAGCCCAGAATCCTCTGAGGCAGAAACAAGGGTTTCATCTCCATTTGGTTGGATCAGAAAGTGTGTCTTAGTGAAGGAGATGACCGTGTTGTGTTGAGAAGGAGTTGGAGGTAATAGAGTAAAGGAGAGGAGAAGGGTACTCCAGATAGCAGGAAACTGTGTGTGCCTCTGGGAGTCTCTCTTGGCCATGGTCTTTAACTTTACTTTGGCTTGGTGATTTTGCACAGAGCAAACAAACCAACAACAATTTATAAGGTGCCGTAAGACGTCAGGGAATTGTCATGGTTTGGGGTGGCTCAAGTCTTCTTACATTGTAATTGTTAGCGTTCCTAGAGGTAGAAGTAGAGACAAATGAATCATAGGAGAGCAGTGGTATTTTAGTAGTTAAATCATTACTCGTGGTTTAGTGGTTTAAGTTTATGGCTCAGTCTCCAAAAAGTTACTTAGATTCCTTAGTAATTGCAAGTGATTTTAAAAGTGACATTACTGTTGAATCTGTTTTCATTCTTCATTTGAAATGCCTCTTTGGGTTTCTGCATCCTCCCTATTCCTATTGTTATAACACTAAATTGGACTCATCACTTGACACTTGGACTACAGCTATTGCCTCCCAACTTATGTTCTCTGTTTTTCTGCTTGTTATCTGTTATATCCCTACCATTTCCCTAAAATGTCATTTTCACAAGGTCATTTCCCTGATCAAGGATGTACAGTGAATCCTTATTGTCCACTCCATATATTCCTTTCATTTGGTTTCTTAGTTGACTTTTAAGACCCTCCATAATTTGGCTTTACTGGGCTCCTCCAACCTTACTTTTCACTTGATACTACGTATCTCTCATTAAGTTTCAGCTTAGTCAGACTGGTTGTTATTATTATCATTCATTGTTCCATAAATACTTGTTGAGGCAACGTGGATACAACTGAGAGCAAAAGAGATGTGGCACCTGTGGTCATGATGCATAGAATCTGGAAGAGAAGACAGGTATTAACAGAATAATTAAGAAAAAGTACAGAGACATAGATTAGTCTTTTCCTACTTTTTTACAGTATGTGTGCACACGTGTGCATGCACAGACATGTACACATACACTCTTTTGTTTTTATATCTTTGTATCTTTACTATATGCTGTATCTGTTACCTGGATTTATTTTCTTCCTTTTCTATGTCTGTACATGTGCTGTAAGTCTTTTGGAACTCTAGTAAATTGTGCATCCTTAGTTAAGCTCATGTTGAGCTGAAGGTATTGCATTGTCTGCAAAACACAATTTTGGAAAACTGTTCATAGGAATTTAGACTTACTTTCCAAAAGGCTGAAATTTAAGACTTTAAACTGAGTCACAAATAGCAATGCTCCACTGACACAACCAGCTCTGATAATGATGGGCAAGTTAGAAATACTTTGTGCCATCTTTTATTTATGAAAGAAACATGCAGGCACATTATATAAAATTTTTATCACTGCCTACTTGGGAGAGGTTTCAATTATGTATTTTGGAATGGTACCAGTTGAAGTTGAACAAAAGGATTTATATTCTTTTTGACAATTTCGCTTTGAAACCACAGGAAAGCATTTTGTCATTTGAAAAACTTGACAATATTTGAAAAAAAATAATGTGAAGAATGTATATCTAATCCAGGGTGGTCGATGTCAGAGGAAACAGTGGAAAGTTGGAACAGTATTTTTTTGTGTGTGTGTGTGAGATATGCGGGCCTCTCACTGTTGTGTCCTCTCCCGTTGCGGAGCACAGGCTCCGGACGCGCAGGCTCAGCGGCCATGGCTCACGGGCCCAGCCGCTGCGCGGCATGTAGGATCTTCTCAGACCGGGGCACGAACCCGTGTCCCCTGCATCGGCAGGCGGACTCTCAACCTCTGCGCCACCAGGGAAGCCCTCCCCGTGAACTTTTGTAGCTCCATTAAAAAAAGAAAAAAAAAAAAAGAGGGACTTCCATGGTGGTGCAGTGGTTAAGAATCTGCCTGCCAGTGCAGGGCACATGGGTTCACCCCTGGTCCAGGATGATCCCACATGTGCCACAACTACTGAGCCTGCACTCTAGAGCCCACGAGCCGCAACTACTGAGCCTATGGGCTGCAACTACTGAAGCCCGTGTGCCTAGAGCCCGTGCTCCGCAACAAGAGGAGCCACCGCAATGAGAAGCCGGCACACCACAACAAAGAGCAGCCCCCGCTCGCTGCAACTAGAGAAAGCCCGCACCCAGCTTCCTGATGCAGCCAAAAACAAAACAAAAAGAAACCTTTCTGGTGTCTTTATTGGAATAGTTTTAAATTTATAAATTAACTTGAGGAGTCATGACATCTCTATGATGTTGAGCCATTCTATCCAGGAACAAGGGACATCTTCCCATTTGTTCCAGGCCGTTTTTGTGTCTTTCAGAGGTGTTTTAAAGTTTTTCTCACATTGGCTTTCATTTTTTGTTAAGTTTATTCAAAGTAATATTTTATTTTCTGTTTTACTACTGTAAATGCATTTATTTTACCATTGTATCCAGTCTACCAGATTATTGCTTGTGTATAAAAAGGGTATTAATTTCTGTATGTTAATTCTGTATTCTGATTCTTTATTGAATTCTTTTATTGCTTAAAGTAGTTTTATCATTGATGCTCTGTGATTTTTCAGTACCTCTGCAAATAGAGGTAGTTTTATTTCTTTTCATACTCTAATGCTGTAATTCAGCAGTTCTCAAACTTTTTGGTCTCAGGACCCCTTTATGCTCTTAGATATTTTTGAATACAGTGGTTAAGAATCTGCTTGCCAGTGCAGGGAACATGGGTTTGAGCCCTGGTCCAGGAAGATCCCACATGCCATGGAGCAACTAAGCCCGTGAGCCACAACTACTGAAGCCTGTGTGCTGCAACTACTGAATCCCGTGCTCCTAGTGCCCATGCTCTGAAACAAGAGAAGCACCGCAATGAGAAGCCCGCGCACCGCAACAAAGAGTAGCCCCCGCTCGCCGCAACTAGAGAAGGCCTGCACGCAGCAACGAAGACCCAACGGAACCAAAAAGAAAATATTTTTAAAAAAGAATATATTCTCTAAAAGAAAAAAAAAGAAATATACAATTGTTTTAAAAAAATTAAAAGAAAATAAAAATGTGTTACTTTTACGAACTTAGTGACAAGATTGACATTGTTGTGCATTTTTATAAATCACTTTGACATCTGGCTTAATAGAAGACAGGTGAATATATCTATTTCTATATTCAATCTGTTGCACTATTTTTTTCTGGTTGAACTATATGAAAATTATCTGACCTCATACAGATATGTAGTTGGAAAACAAAGGAATATTTTAGTAACATTTTCAGAGAATTATATTCTTCCTTATACTCCAAAACATGACATGTGGTAACTTCTTAATGTTATTTGTAACATGGAATCTGAAACCATTTCAGTGTATTTTTTATGCTATGCTATGTTACATTAAAACCCCTTAGCGTGTCTTGCAGTTTGAATGGGTCTTTTACCCATGCATGACTTTGTTACTTATGTTTTAGAGATACTGCTTCACTGATTTATGCATATATTCCAAATGTTAACACATTTCATTAGAAAATATTAAAGAATCACATTTGTTAAAATTACTGCTGATCTCATCAGAAAAGACTTTAATTATTGGGAAGCTGTCAAATTAATGGTGGTAAATGTAAGATTTCTAAAACTTGAATTTTGTCATTGGCAGCAAATCTTGCCAGTTGTTTTCCTTGAAGTTCACTTTATGCATTTTCTAAAAAATGTCTGCCAGATATCCAATCTGAATAACTATAATTTATCTGTCAAATTTTCTTTCAAGGGAAATGGTGTTCCATGAAATAAGTGCTAATTCAGCTCACAACCAAAACAATTGTACAAGTGATTTTTTTTTTTTTGGCTGTACGCGGGCCTCTCACTGTTGTGGCGGCCTCTCCCGTTGCGGAGCACAGGCTGCAGACGTGCAGGCCCAGCGGCCATGGCTCACGGGCCCAGCCGCTCCGCGGCATGTGGGATCTTCCCGGACCGGGGCACGAACCTGTGTCCCCTGCATCAGCAGGCGGAGTCTCAACCACTACGCCACCAGGGAAGCCCTGTACAAGTGATTTTACTTGAGACAAACGTTATAATTTGGTGTGTAGAATAAATACTTTATGCATACTTTCCTCTTTATTACACTGAATATTAGAAAAAAATGTACTCGAGGATTGAGATTTAATAATATTAATATTTTTTACTGCTTGATTAAGGACATTCTTAAGTGAAATTGCAATTTTTTTCTTCTAGTGCCTGACAGTAAAGAATACAGTAGCTACTAGTCAAGTTTGATGCCACTGCCCTGATTCATGCTAAGATACCAGCAATTTTAACCCCTGTGCTTTTGCACCATCAGTACCAGTATCAGTACAGTAGAAAAAGCAGTTAATATCTTAGTATTATTGGGGGAAAAGCTCTGACATTGCCAAACCCCTTGAAAGACTCCTGGAAATCACCTGGGGTTTATAGACCACACTGTAAGAACCACTGATCTAATAGATTTTTCTTTTCTAATTGCATTTACTGTTGCCTCCACTGCAACATTAAATAGTAGTGGAGAAAGTGGATACATCTCTATCTTGCTCCTAATCTTAAGAGAAATATCTTTTGTGCTTTCCTATTAAGATAGTCGTTTTAAGACTAAGGTTTACATGTTTTACTATATTTAAAAAGTATATATCAATTCCTATTTTCCTGAGTGTTTTTAAAGTCAGAACCTGATGTTAAATTTTGCCAAAAGTATTTTATTTTTATTTTTTGTAATCTAGAGCAATAATCCAATCACTTTTCTCCTTAGAGGTTTTGTTATATTGTATTATATTAATGGACTCCCTAATTCATTGAATAATATATTTCTTGGAATAAATCTCACTTGGTCATGATGTATACATATCTTAATGTACCATTAGATTGTTGGATTTAGTTTGTTAATATTTTTGTAATGCTATTGATAAGTGATATTGATCTGTAATTTTTTGTACAGTATTTACAGATTCAGATTTTAATGTTATACTTAACACAAAGATTTGGAAGCCTTATTTCATATTTTGTGCTTTGGAATAATTTATGTGGCATGGGGATGATCTGGTCTTTTAAGGTTTGGTAGAATTCTCCAATGAAGCTATAAGGGCCTGCAGCTATTTCGTTGGGAATTTTCTTGAAATTTTCTTTATTTATGAGTTATAACTGCCTTTTAAAGCATTGTAACTGTCTTGTAACATTCTTTATGTTAAAGTTTATTTTATCTGATATGAGTATTGCCACTCCAGCTTTCTTTTGATTTCCATTTGCGTGGAATATCTTTTTCCATCTCCTCACTTTCAGTCTGTATGTTTCCCTAGGTCTGAAGTGGGTCTCTTGTAGACAGCATATATATGGGTCTTGTTTTTGTATCCATTCAGTGAACCTGTGTCTTTTAGTTGGAGCATTTAATCCATTCACATTTAAGGTAATTATCAATATGTATGTTCCTATTACCATTTTCTTAATTGTTTTGGGTTTGTTTTTGTAGGTCCTTTTCTTCTCCTGTGTTTCCCACTTAGAGAAGTTCCTTTAGCGTTTGCTGTAAAGCTGGTTTGGTGGTGCTGAATTCTCTTAGCCTTTGCCTGCCTGTAGAGCTTTTGATTTCTCTGTGGAATCTGAATGAGATCCTTGTCAGGTAGAGTAATCGTCATTGTAGGTTCTTCCCTTTCATCACTTTAAATATATCATGCCACTCTCTTCTGGCTTGTAGAGTTTCTGCTGAGAAATCAGCTGTTAACCTTATGGGAGTCCCTTGTATGTTATTTGTCGTTTTTCCCTTTTGCTTTTAATAATTTTGCTTTGTCTTTAATTTTTGTCAGTTTCATTACTGTGTGTCTCGGCATGTTTCTCCTTGGGTTTATCATGTGTGGGACTCTGTGCGTTTCCTGAACTTGGGTGGCTATTTCCTTTCTCATGTTAGGGAAGTTTTTGACTGTAATCTCTTCATGTATTTTCTTGTGTACTTTCTCTCTCTCTTCTCCTTCTGGGACCCCTATAATGAGAATGTTGGTGCGTTTAATGTTGTCCCAGAGGTCTCTTAGGCTGTCTTCATTTCTTTTCATTCTTTTCTCTTTATTCTGTTCTGCAGCAGTGAATTCCACCATTCTGTCTTCCGGGTCACTTATCCGTTTTCCTGCCTCAGTTATTCTGCTATTGATTCCTTCTAGTGTATTTTTCATTTCAGTTATTGTATTGTTCATCTCTGTTTGTTTGTTCTTTAATTCTTCTAGGTGTTTGTTCTTTAATTCTTCTAGGTCTTTGTTAAACATTTCTTACATCTTCTCGATCTTTGCCTCGATTCGTTTTCTGAGGTCTTGGATCATCTTTACTATCATTATTCTGAATTGTTTTTCTGGAAGGTTGCCTATCTCCACTTCATTTAGTTGTTTTTCTGGGGTTTTATCTTGTTCCTTCATCTAGTACATAGTCCTCTGCCTTTTCATCTTGTCCATCTTTCTGTGACTGTGGTTTTTGTTCTACAGACTGCAGGATTGTAGTTCTTCTTGCCTTTGCCGTCTACCCTCTGCTGTCATCACATATTATTCTTCTTCTTTATATTATAAATTCTTATATAATTATTATATTCTTCTTCTTTCTTGTGTCTCTATCACCTCTCCTCCTCTTATAAGGATACCAGTCATATTGGATAAGGTCTACCTTAGTTTTTTATGACCTCATCTTAACTTGATAATGTCACAAAGACCCTATTTCCAAGTAAGGTCATATTCATAAGAACTGAGGATGAGGACTTCAACACATCTTTCTTGGGGACACAATTCAACCTGTAACAGTCTATTTTATGCCCTCCCTAAATTCATATACTTTTTGTGTGTATAATACTTTCACCTAATCACACTGTCCTCAAAAGTCATAGCTCATGCTAGCATTAACTTGAAGTCTAAAATCTCATCTAAATATCATCAACACAAAAAGTCTCAAATATCATCACTTAAATCATCTGAATCAGTTATGGGTGAGACTTAGGGTATGAATTCCTCTTTGTGGAAAACAAGTTTTCTGCTTCCAAAATACAGTGGTACAGCATCCATAACATAGACATTTCCATTCCAAAGGGGGGAAATTAGAAGGAATAAAAGGATAACAGGTCCCAAGCAAGATGACAACTCAGTAGGGCAAGTTGAGTTTCAGGGCCATAGAATAATTATCTGTGGCCAGATACTCTGTCCTCTGGGACTGCTGGGATGGCAGCCTTGCTCTTTGGGCCCATCAGGGTGGTGGTCTTATTCTCTTGGGCCCACCATTGGCTCAGGCCTCTGCATCCATGGCTCTGCACTCAGTTATCCTTCTTTCCTTCACCATGATAGGGCTAATTTTTATATACCATTTACATACTTTTCTTCCACTCTTCTCTACAATTTCCATAGATAAATCTACACAATAGAGGAAAAGCAAAAGGAAAGGAAATGAAGAAAAACGGAAGGAATTAAGGTATAAAACCTGTGGTTGGAATTGAACATTTGTTTTATTCATTCAAAAGTGTGGGATGGAGAAAACCTTTTCTGAAGTACGTGCAGAGCCATTCTACTTTATGTACCTGGGTGCATTCCTTTAAACTAGTATCCTGAAACCTTGATTCAGAGTCATGCAGATAACCTGATTTCATTGACTTCTTCAGTTTTTCCATGGCCTTAATTTAAGTATTTCCTAACATAATGCTGCACAAATGGCTTACATATTGCTGTGCTAAGCAGCATTTCTGCTGTCAGCGGTGCACCAGCAAATAAAGTGCCTCCTAAGGGAACCATTGAATTAAATGGTACACATGGGACTGGCTTTGTACTCTTCCACTTTGGAATGACTTCACCTTCTCAGTTCCCAAGTGAGATAAAACTCCTTCCATCTGTGCTAGACTTGCATTCTGAAGGGGTTTTGGGATTTATGATTCTTAGATGTGGAAGGCAGGAGCAATGAAGTACTAACCCAATGTAAATTGCTACACTGGCTTTTATAACTGTTACTATTGACTGGGGAGTTAATTGCCCGTGTACTTTGTTTTTAACTATTGGGCTTAACTGAAAACTGAAAAGTTGACAAAACTACAAAAAAGTTAGAAGAGAATAAAAGAAAAGGCTGAAGAAAACAGATTGAAATTCAGAGTGCATTTTTAGAGTTTTCTGAACTGAAGACGAAGATTTAAAAAATGACAGTGTTAATAGTGTGTCCTGTAGATAATGCTAAAGTGTATATAATTTGTCCCTATAATTTGGTTAGTGCATTGGGTCTGAGAGTTAATCCCTTGAAATGTTCCTGAATGAGGAGGCACTAATTCTTGTCTTGATAATAAAGAAAGAGAAATACATGAAAACAGGTGTTAGATACCAAGGAATCTTCACCATTTTTTATTCAGTGTTTGGAACTGTGGTTACAATGGAGGTCTCAGATTCAGACAGACTAGGGCCTGTTAATAAACTTTACTTATTTTAGTAGGAAATTGTTGGGAAATATCAATAATAGTACCTTATTAAATATACATTCCACTTTGTAAATATTTGTTACCTAATGTCTGTTTGTTGGAATATTTTCCGCTGGAAAACCTGAAGAACATATTGATAGCACTACATAATCTTTAATGCCTTAGAAGCCAGTATGTCTAGTAAACCAATAAAAGCTATTCTTTATTTTCAGAAATGAAACAGTGTAGCATACTGAAGAAAAATGTAAATGACATTTCATTCATCTTAATTTAGTAATAGTGCCATACATGATTACTTTCCATTTGCCATCCCTAGCTCACTGGAAATGTTAGGATCATTCTGCCTGGTACTTTGATTGAGACGCTTATAAATTTGTTTTGTTGTAAATAATGTGGATACTAAGATGCGTTCTATTTCCATTGCTCATCCTGCTGTACAAATATTCAGTGGTTTTCAGACTTTTTGATTTGGACTTGCTAATCTAGCTCCTGGATCCCACTGTGTCTCTCCAGGTACAGCCCCAAAGGTCAGGCTGTTACCTCTTAAATGTATTATCCATCCCACTCTTTTTTAACAGGTGTAGGATTGTGTAACGTCTGTGTTTATTACCCTTAACTTTTTTTTTTTTTACCCTTAACTTTTAAAAACTTTTCTCTTCTAGCTGAGCTCTTCTTTTACTTCTCATTTCTATTCCAAACACTTCCCTTCTTTTTATAGTTGTCCCCTATAGTAATGACTCACATTTTTTAAAACTAGAGTTTTTATGGTTGCTGTAAAAAACACAGAAGCAAAGCCATGTATACTGAAATTTAGCATAAAGGAAATCAAATTTGGGGAGGCATCTCATTGTTTCTCTCTGCTCCTTGGACGGTTTAATAAGTAGTTGTAGAACAGAGACAGACAAAAATCAACGAACACCAGCCTATCCTAGGGATACCATATAGGATTTTTAGTCTAGTGAGATTGATCCTACTATATCTCTGATAAGATGATGCTTAGAAATTAGAACCTGGGAATGTTTAGGAAACAGTTAACAGTCTGTGCTATTGGGTTGAGTGTTACTTTCTGATATCTTTCTTTCCTTCATAGATGAAACCAAGTTGACTCAGTGCTAAGTTGTTTCACTTTGACTAATTGATGTCTGCATGGTTAAGGTCTTAACCTAGCTTTTGGAAAAACATCATTCTTTTAATTACCAAAGATAATCAAGCAGAATAGAATGGAATGCATCAATCTACACCATATTGGAAGGACACCAGACTGTCACATACCATGTTTGGCATGCCCCAATTATGATAAATGCCCAAACTATGATAAATAATAATATAATAATAAATGTCTGTTTCTATTTTTAAAAGAGTACATTCTCTTTACTGGGTAAATACTGCTTTAGATCTGCCACAGAAAAGAGAAAGGAAGATCATCTTTTCTTAGGATGTAGTATGACACATTCAGCTGTATTTTCAGTAATTTTTTTTCCTTGCTGACTTGTCGTTTTCCAGTTAGTTAGACAAATGTCACACTTTTCTACCAACTAGTGTTGTTTTGGCATGATCTGCTAGTTTGGGTTTATCTAAGCTTTATCATAATTAGAGATGAAGATGAGCAAGGTAATTGTATCTATGAACCTATAGCAGAAAACCAGACTGACTTAAACAGTACTCGAAGAGGTGTGATAGCACATTAAAATATGTAGGGAATAACGTGAACCTTCAGAAGGGCTAAAAAGCAATGACTCTGAAGAGAAGTTGCCACCAGTGTCTATGGCTTTTGTTAGTATTTCTGGCCTGTTTCATCCCAGCTCTGCACTCCAGGTTAGAGACTTGGGTCACGCAGGCTGTGTTCTCCACAGTGTTAGAATATGACATTAGTTTGAGAAGAACCTATTTTTACCCAGGTTCAAAAAAGATCCTTTACTCTACTCTGTGTATGTTTGAAATACTCTCTAATAAAAGATTAAAACAAAATAACATAAAAACAAAAAATGGAATCTAAAAAATTATTTAAAAAAGAAAACGTCTTTTTTTTTTTTATTTTGGTGACATGATGCAGCTTGTGAGTTCTTAGTTCCCCAACCAGGGATTGAACCCAGGCCAGCAGTAGTGAAAGTGCCAAGTCCTAACCCCTGGACCACCAGGGAATTCTTCCCAAAACTCCTTTGTTAACATATGGCATCCAAGAATAAAGAGTATGTACATATAGTTCTGTGGTTTTCAACTTAGAGATTCATAGAATGCCTTTATTAGAATCACCTGGGGCACTTCTGGCAAATTCATTTCTGGGGTCTCATCTCTGGAGATTCTAATTCAGTAGATCTGAGGAGGGAAACAGCTTTCCAGTGATTCTGATCTGCTGACACATTTGGGAACCATTGTTAACTGGCTGGATTGTGTCACGAAACTCATTTGGCAAAAACGGATTTTGGTGAAGATGCAAAAAAGATAGAAAATGGTAAAATTAGTGAAATTGACAGTGTTTCTTAAGGTAGAACTATGGCACTTTTTCACACTTTACAGCCTCTGATGTTGGTTTCCTTGGAATGAGATCTACTGAGAATTCATAGACCATTAAAGCTGAAATTTTACTTAGACATCTCTTGTCCAGTCTCTTCATTTTATAGACAAAAAATTTTTGGCATTCAGTTGATTTTATTTTTTAATGAGTAAACAGTGTAGGCAAGCGGGGACACATTAGAAATTCTACTTTTGCCTGTTAGCTAGGGATTTAATAGTTGTCTTAAGACTGGTTTGAATGCACGCACTTCTGCTATAGCCTTTCTCTAGGTTCGTTTTTTTCAGGTATCTCAGTGGTTCTCAAGTTTAATATGTAGAATTACCATGCAAAGTTGTATATACATATCTATATACTGTATTTTAAGGCAGATTGAAGGGATTTTCTTAATTTTAATTATGTAACATTTGACTATAGGTGACCATAGAGCTCAACCCCAATGTAAGATGTGAGTGCTGTAGTAAAATACCTGTCTCACTGTCCTTAAGTGATTGGACATGTTACAATGGAGGAGGGAGAATAAGTAACTGAAAATGGATATTCCTTCAAGAAGAAAAGAATAATTAATGACTAGTTTCTAAATTTCCTCTAAAATGAAAAGAGGCCAAAGATGTATTAACTAAGCATATAAGCAGAAGTTATATATCAAAATATTTTACTCTCAGAGGACACAGTGGGTGTTCTCTTTTGCTAAGAGGAGGTAGTACCAACCATCTAGTTGTAGGGCAATTTCCTGGAACTTTGACAGAAAGAAAATGACTGGGCAGAGCTGATTTGACATCATTTGGGTTTAGTGTCATGTGTTCTGAGCCAATTATAGACAGGCCATAGACAGCCTCCTCCCTGTACTCTTGACAGTGTCGCTCAGGTGTTGCTTTATTTTTTAAACCTATACATTATAGTTCAAATATAATATGGTTCCCATGGAGGAAATGCAGTAGTTCCATTTATAAAAACATTTAAAGAGAGTGGTTTCCTACTAGAAATCAAAGGGAGTATTTTATGTATAAGAAACTAAAATGGAAATTATTGAAAGGACTGTAGGCCACTTGTATAAAATGACAACTAGAAGTGACAGTAGATTTATTTCAAGTTTTGGCAAATAATAATAATACCCCCAAAGTTTAGGTATTAAACTAGTCACTGTGTGGATAAACATTTTTTATGAATTTAAATAGGGAGTGTATTATGAGTAGAATTTAGAAGAAGTATTAAAATAAGAACCTAAAATTGAATTAATTGTCTGCTTATTTTGTTATTACCATTTACCCCAGACCTATAATGATCAATTTTCTCCTGCTGGAGACATATCCTCTTCTGCTTTGCTCAGTCTTCTGTCATCGTGAAGCTTCAATGCATCTGACAATAGAATTGGCAGCAGGAAGGGGAAAAACTGCTGGGACAGGTCAGTTTCAGTTTTTAGATAAGCAGTGCAATTTCTTTCATACTCTGCAACCAGAGCCAGAAAGAATACTATCTGAAGGAAGCAAGGTCTAAGTGGGAAGAACCTGAGCATTGAGTCAGGCCTGGGCCCAGCTATGATTGTTTCTGAAGAACTGGGTCACCTCAGCCATTCAGCTTCTGTGTGACTGGTTCTCCTTATAAAGTAGTATAAATATTACCTCCTTTACTACTGCATAAAGTTCTTGTGAGAATAAAATGTGATACTACATGTGAAAAGGAAAGTACAAGAGAAATATGAAATGACAATTTTTACACTGCTTTTGTGTATTTGACTTTTCCATCCTAAACTTTTTTTTTTAATTTTAAATAACTAAAAGAACTAAAAATAGAATTACCATATGACCCAACAATCCCACTACTGGGCATATACCCTGAGAAAACCATAATTCAAAAAGACACATGCACCCCAATGTTCATTGCAGCACTATTTACAATAGCCAGGTCATGGAAGCAACTAAATGCCCATCAACAGATGAATGGATGAAGAAGATGTGGTACGTATATACAGTGGAATATTACTCAGCCATAAAAAGAAACAAAATTGGGTCATTTGTAGAGACATGGATGCATCTAGGGACTGTCATACAGAGTGAAGTAAGTCAGAAAGAGAAAAACAAATATTGTATATTAATGCATATATGTGGAACCTAGAAAATGGTACAGATGAACTGGTTTGCAGGGCAGAAATAGAGACATAGAGAAGTAGAGAAAAAACGTATGGACACCAAGGGGGGAAAGCAGCAGGGGTGGGGGGGGGGGGTGGGATGAATTGGGAGATTGGGATTGACATGTATACACTGATGTGTATAAAATGGATGACTAATAAGAAAAATAAATTAATTAACTAAAAAAAAAGTTAAAATCCTGTCGTATGTACCTTCATTCCAGATTTGCAAGTTGGGGAATGGGCAGGAATTGGTATGAAGTGACAGAGAGGCCAGGACAAAAGGATCTGTCTCATTGTGAAGAGCTGACTAGGTAGAAATGGCAATGCAAATCTCTTATTTTTAAAATAGTTTTTCTTCATATTATTTTTAGGGGGAATATTGTACAAATCTCTAGGATACTGGGAGATTTGTTCAAGTATTACAAATAATTTACTTATTCAGGATATAAGTGCAGTCTACAGATTTTTGTAATGTTTTGTTTCTAGAATAATCCAACACACGCTTTTGAGTTAATACTGAACAGAGAGAGCAAATGAGTTCTGTACTTTTATTTTTTGGCATAAATACATGATTTACTAATGGCTTAAACCTGGTTAGAAGCCAAAGAAGCAACTACATTCTTGCTATTAATATTTCATTACTCACTAATAGCTTTTTGCATAGGAATAGAAATTTCTAGTGTTGTGAGGTGATGTAATAACAGTTCCTTTTGTTGATGTTATAAATGATGGAATATTGTTTTTATAAATAACTTGACTTTTAAATTTTATTCGTGAATCTGACCTAAAATATCTCAACATGGTAAGTAGAATATTTTCTAGCCTATATGTTATATAAAATGTTCCACTGATACTGCCTTACAGTCCTCTGGAATTTTTCTAAACACAGGAGTTTAGCCTTGTTGTGGTGTTTTGTCTAGTAACTAAGACCTTTTCTCTAGATAATTACTTCCTCTCCCTGTCTGGGGAGTTGCAGAGTCTGAAGAAAGGCTGTTCTAATAAGCTCGTCTGTTCTTCTCTTGAAGCTTCTTGAACCATGTTATCATTTTGTTTATAGTCTATTGGTAACCCAATACCTTGGTTGTATCAAGTTTGCTTCTCTGAGACTAAGTCATTATATTATAAAAAACAACAACAAAAACAAAAACTTGATATCCCCAGGAATTAATTTATTATATTGGGTGCCTTCTTAATATTTTAAAATTGCCAGTCACAAATATGGCTAAATGACTCCACCATTTACTAATTATGGACCTTGAGAAATTTAAAGAACTCTTCTGTGATTCTGTTCCGTTGTTGGTAAAACGGGAGATAACAGTAGTACCTAAAAGATTTGTTATGAAGATTTAACGAGTTCCTTACATTTAAGTGCTGAACATAGAGAGCACACAGTAAGCACCTGATAAAAATTAGCTGTCATTGTTATTATTATCAAGTGTGAAGATCGACTGTTGTCACAGTACTGTTATTGCGAAAGATATGGATGTTGGAGCAGTATTTGTATTTACTCAAATACTTGAATGGGCAAGTATTTAAAAAAATGAATCGTTGTGTTTATATTGTTTACCTGTCTCATAAAAATAAGATACAAAATGTGGATAAGCCAATCTCTACTTGAATTTTTATATTTGAATTCTGTATGATTTGTTGTGTAAGACAAAAAAATACATAGATAATAGAACCAGAGAGAACATTTTAAAATTAATAGCATTACAAACATTTCGAATGATACCAAAGAACCATTTATTTTGTGCTTCCTTAATTGTGATTCAGTTGGCTATTATAGTAGATGATTTCGGTTGTCCCCCCAAACCATTCCCCACCCCCTCTTCCTCTTCCTTGTTAATAGAGTTCTGATTCTATTCGGGTACCTGCTTTTCTCTCAGTGACTCAGAGTTAGATCCTGATAGATCTTATTCAATTTGGTGCACCCTCCTATTCCCCAAGAGTGTGTTATAAAGCTGTAACAAATAAAAGGGAGGGAAAGTCTGCTAAAGGGATTCTGAGAAATGTTTTATTTGCTCTAAAATGGGAAAGCTCTCCTTTCCTGCTTCTGGGCACTATGATGCTTGGAACTGTTGTAGCCATCCTGTGATCATGAGGTCATAAGTTTCAAGACAAAATTGATACGTGAAGATGGCAAAGCAGTGAGATGAAGCTAAACTTGGGTCCTTGAAGATGATGTTAAAGTATTGAATTAACCAACATTGGAATCACCAAGCACTTGAGTTCTTTTGTAAGATAATAAATTCCCTATTAGTGTCACTTAGTTGAGTCAGAGTTTTCTGATACAGAAAAGAAGCATCCTAAAAGATAAAAGCATCCTAAATAACATTAGCTAAAAGCATCCTAAATAATATTACTCATCGTATATTTTTGTTTTCTTGTAATGGCATGTTAAAAATTATATAAATGGAAAATATAAGTAATTTATAGCTATGTGGGATTCTGTAGATGCTTAAATACTTATACAGAATATTTTCTGAAATATTTTTATTAAATTTGTATCAGTTCTTATAAAGTGAACACACCTGTGTAGACCATCACCCAGATCAAGATATAGAACATTACTAACTTCCCAGAAGTCTTCTCTGTACTCCAAGTCAACATGGCCCCCTCATCCCAGGGTTACCCACTTTTCTAAACAGAAAAATTTTCCTATTTTTGAGTGTTATATATTTGAGTCATAATACGATCCCTGACTTCTTTTGCTTAATGATTTGGAATGAGACTTATGTTATGCGTAGCAATAGCAGTTTATTTTAGTTTCTACTTAGTATCCTATTGTGTGACTATACCACAGTCTATCCATTCTATTATGACAGATGCTGGATTTTTGGCTACTACGAATAATGAAGCAATGAACATCCTCATACGTGTTTTTCACTGTATACATATCCATACGTTTCTATTGCATATATTGAATATAATTAGGAGTGAGATTGCTGGGTCATAGGGTAGCAAATGTCCCTCTTTAGTAGATATTGTCAGAGAGTTTTCTTTTTTTATATATAAATTTATTAATTTATGTATTTATTTTTGGCTGTGTTGGGTCTTCATTGCTGCGCGCGGGTTTTCTCTAGTTGCAGATAGCAGGGCTACTCTTTGTTGCTGTGCGTGGGCTTCTCATTGCGGTGGCTTCTGTTGCGGAGCACAGGCTCTAGGCACGCGGGCTTCAGTAGTTGTGGCACACAGGCTCTAGTTGGGACTCACGGGCTTAGTTGCTCCACAGCATGTGGGATCTTCCCGGACCAGGGCTTGAACCCGTGTCCCCTGCTTTGGCAGGCGATTCTTAACCACTGCGCCACCAGGGAAGCCCGCCACAGAGAGTTTTCTGAAGTGATTATATCAATATATAGTTCTGCCAGCCATTTTACACGAATGTAAAATTTGTTCCACATGCTTGCCAACATATAATATTGTAAATTTTAATTTTAGCCTATCTGATGTTGTATGGTGCTGTGTCATAGTTTTAATGTTCATTTTAATTATCATTTTCCTGATAACTAATGAGGTTGAGTGTCTCAATCTTTTAGAGTTCTTATGTACACAATTTTGTGATCTCTGAATAATATGTTTATTTCTACCTTTCTGATTCTCATCCCTTCAATTTGTTTTTCTTCCTTACTGCACTAGTTAGGAATTCAAGTACAATATTGGATAAAAGTAGTCATACAAAGATAACAGACATTCTTGTTCCCATTTGGGAATATTGGGAAAGCCTTCAGTATTTCACCATTAAATATGACATTTGCTGAAGGTTTTTTGTGCATAAATTTATCGTATTAAGAAAGTTTCCTTCTCCTCATTTGCTAGGCTTTTTTTCATGAAGGTGTTGAATTTTATCAAATTCTTTTCTGGATTTGGTGCACTACTAGAATGATCATACAGGTTTTATACTGTATTCTGTTAACATGTTGAACTGTACTGAATGGCTTTTAATATTAAACTGATCTTGTATTTCTGGAATAAATCCAACGTTTTCTAATAAATTGTCATTTTATGTATCGCTAGATTCGTTTTGCTTCACATGTGTGCAGCTTAGAAATCAGAAGTGCTTTTGGGAACAGTGTCTACAGAAAGTTATCTTACTTCTTTTTCGTTCTTCTACTCTTGGGTCTTAGTCCCTCAAGTTCTGTCTGCTTTAGTAGCACGGAACTCCAGTTTTTATCACCCTAGGTCAGTAAGACCAGTGTAGCCTCTAGGTTACACATTTTGTTTGAACTCTATGTAGACTTGCAAGTATCTTGAAAGGAAAAAAAATGTGATTAGAGCGTTCACCTCAGTGGAGTTTCTTTTTTATTTTGCGGTATGCAGTCCTCTCAGTGTTGTGGCCTCTCGCGTTGCAGAGCACAGGCTCCGGACGCGCAGGCCCCACGGCCATGGCTCACAAGCCCAGCCGCTCCGTCGCACGTGGGATCCTCCCGGACCGGGGCACAAACCCGTGTCCCCTTCATCAGCAGGCAGACTCTCAACCACTGCGCCACCAGGGAAGCCCAGTGGAGTTTCTTTTAATCAGGATCTTGGCCCCTCAAGTCCTGGTTGTTTTGGTTACTTTCCTTCAGACAGGATTTTTGTTTGTTTGTTTGTTTGTTTTCTTTTATATAGGTCTTAGAGTTAGCCTCAGCAAGAGGGTTAGTTTGAAACAAGTTATAATTTAATGGCTAGAAGTGGGACTTCCACAGTATGTTTTAAAAGGCTCTGTGCCAATCTTTTGCAGCATTTATCTAAAGTTCAGTCCATCCTTAGTATATATTCTGAAAAAAAATACGAACAAATGAAAAGTAAACATATGAAGAACCCGCTTTCTGACCCCCCTTCCCCTTAGATGCCTCCACTTTTCTCTCCATAACCAGCTGTGATTGTACTGACAGAGTTCCTGGTACTTAGTTGCTCCTGTTTTCTCTCCTAGCATCTTTGATGATAAAAATATACAGTACCTCCATGTCTTCTTGAAAACTGCTAAAATCTAGCATACATATCTGTCTGAGTATAATTTATTTTGTTTCTTGGGTAATAGCCCTCTAAAATAGGGTGCTAAATTACTTATACAGTTCTTATTTCTTGCACTTCATTTTCATTGTTAAGCCTGGAGGTATGTATCCTGTCTCTGGCCCTTTAAATACATAAAGGAGCATTTAAAAGTCTAGATGGCAGCAATGACCCTCTGGATTTGCTATTAGTCCCTCTTGTTTCTTATTGTTGTTTCTTCAGCTCTGTAGTCTCTTGCCTTCTCTGGATCCTAATACTTATGTGATGCTCTTTTTCTTTAATAACTCACAGAGATGTAGACTATTTTTCAAGTTTTACTTTTTACAACTGTTTTTTTAAATAAGTAATTCGGTTTTGTTGTACAATTTTGGAAAGCATAGAAAATTGCAACAAAAAATAAAAAGCACCTGAATCTTACCATCCTAAGAGAATCACTATTAAAATTTTGATATAGCCGGGGGGTGGGGGTGGTGGTGGGATGAATTGGGAGATTGGGATTGACATATATACACTAATATATATAAAATGGATAACTAATAAGAACCTGCTGTAGAAAAAAATAAAATTCAAAAATGTTTTTGATATATACTCTTCAAGAAAAGAGTGTAATCCTTTCTGTTGTTTCAGACAATTATTCTGTCTCTGGAATCTATCCTTTTTTGCTGATGGTTATATAGGAACAGAGATTAATACCCTTCTTTTCCCCCAGGATTTGTTGTGTATAAATTGTAGTGTAAGAGTGATATCTAAGTTCTTTCATTTTTCCAAATAACTCATATTATCTGCCACAGGGCTTATAATATTGCATACTTATTGGTATTAATGCAGTCACAGAAGCTCAGTGCCTGTAGTGAAGAGAAGTTTTCGTTGCCAGTCTCAGCCTTACAGGATAAATGAGTCTAACTTTCTTCACCTAAGGAAGGAACTGCATCTTCTTAGGTCTTCTGCTTGATAGATAAAATACTCATCAGGTCAAGTAAGCATCAATGAAATTCTCTGTTTGAGCAAAATGGGATTTGTTCAGATGGCTAGCAAACTTTCTGTTTTCTAGGAGAGTGAGATTTAGATCTTGGTCATATGGAGGTAAGTTTCGGATGCCTTAGTAGCCCCTTTTAGTCTGCTCAGGTATTAGAAGTGAACATTGTTTGCCTCTTAAAGCAATTACTAAATATCTAGGATTTCTGAAATTTGATGTTCAGGCATTTTAAGAGGTAAAGAAAATCATGACTCCTGCTTCTGAAGTTTGACTTAATTGGAGGAGAAAGAGAGTAAGCAGATGACTAAAACCTGATAAGTTTCCTGATTCATTTAATTTTGTTCAAACCACTTAAAATTGAATATAAAAGACCTGTTTTGACTTTATCTGTTACTATCTATATGTTCTCATGAAGATATTAAATTGCCTGAATCTAATCAATACTAGCATAAGTCAGTTATTCTGCTTACAGATATAATATTACTAATTTTACACCGCATGACTTATTTAGTGTATGGCTCTATGTCTCGTTTGATCATAAAATCCTAGAGTTGGGATTTTTACAAGTCATCCTTGATTTATCAAAGTCTTTTTTCAGTAGTTTCTAAACTTTAGAATGCAGAAAGATCATCCAAGGTGCTTTTGAATAGTTCAGACTCCTGGACTTGGTTCACAAAATATTTTGAATAGATCTAAATGGGTCTCAGAAAGCTTGACAAGTACTCCTGATCGTTCTGAGGGAGGTGTTACATGGACCATTTTTTGAAAACCATTTTTTGTGTAACGTACATGGCTCCTAGCAGGTGGTTATTTACCTTGCTAGAAGATACACATGCACTATGGCTTCTGGATCATTGAAAGTTGGCAGTACATTTCCAAGAAAGAGAAAAAAATTTCATCATTTCATAAAGAGGGAGGAGCTATTAAATTACTTTTTTACTTAAGATCGTATGCATATCAAAGATAATTAGTAATAGAGGCTAGAGTATAACGTAGACCTCCTACACTAATCTGAAGCTACTAGGTCACCTTTGTTTGCATCGGTATCTGAGTTTCTGTTACTGCTTTGTGCTTGGCATTCTTCTCAGAAGAGACATTCATGAAGATTCACTACTTTAAAGGTTCAACCATCTGGAAACACTCTTTATATTGTGCAGCATTAAATTCAAAATAGATCTCAAAATATGGAGACATGGAGAATTCACTGATGGTATTTTTGAGTTATTTTGTTTGGGGCTGGAGATCAAATTAAGAACCTTGATTTTTTTTTTAAAAAGAGGTTGCAGAATCTCAGACTCCACCTGCTTTATGGTTTGATTCATTCATGGATAAAATATTCCAAAGGTTTTATATTAAAAAAAGTGTTTAAACATGAAGCATTTATACCATGATTAAGCATAGGAATGCTAGTTTTATTCATAGTTATTATATTCAAGTAATGCAGCTGCTTTCTCTGAAATGAATACCATTTGCTATACTTGACTTCGTCTTGAGGTAGAGGCCAGTGTCAGTTTGACAGTAACTAAGGATAGACTCCGTTTGTCCTGTATTGCCAGAGCAGATATCTAACCTATCTCTCAGTGGTCCCATCAGGCAATATTCTGCAGACAGAGACGAAAAGAACCCTCCTGCTAGCTGATCAGTGGGAGTTCTACTAAACCTCTCTCTGATGAAGGGTCTTTCTCTTGCCCATCTTACTGTGTGGCAAGGCTCTTGACAAGATTTCTGACTTCTATCGTAGAACAAAAGTTAAAGACATTTTTGTAGTACTTTGATCTCTTGTGAAATCAGGCAGCAGGAGTACCCCATGTGATTTGCCTGGAAATATCCATATTTCTAGTATGGAATGTAGCATGCAATGTAGCCATTTGTATTTTTATAAATAAAAAATTTAAACATAAACCAGATTAAAATATTACAAAGGAAGTAAAAGATTTGTCGATTAAGCATGGAGAGATATCAGCTCTGTTTTCATAATTCTTATAATTTATGGCCATTAATAATGCAGATATACTAATGATGACATGTCTGCTTGTTTTTTGTTTGTTTCTTTTTTGAGGTTATTCATATTAGCTAAATTTCTCTTGTGAAAATTGAAATTTGCTGGCTCATATTGGTTTTTCACCATAGTTTGTATTTCAGCTATATAAGATATCTTTTTTTTTTTTTTCCGGTGCGTGGGCCTCTCACTGTTGTGGCCTCTCCCGTTGGCGGAGCACAGGCTCTGGACACGCAGGCTCAGCGGCCATGGCTCACGGGCCCAGCCGCTCTGCGGCATGTGGGATCTTCCTGGACCGGGGCACGAACCCGTGTCCCCTGCATCGGCAGGCGGACTCTCAACCACTGCGCCATCAGGGAAGCCCTATATATGATATCTTAATAGAGGATTTTCTTATTTTACAGATCGGGAAACCAAGGCAGAGATAGCCCCAATAACTAAGTGTATCCCAGAAAGCCCTCAGATGAGGTGTTGGGTATTATCATTCATTTTAGCAACACTAAGGCATTGGGCAGCAAGATATTTGTATGGAAGTATGTGTAGGGGGGGCAAGTGATATGGTTCCTAGAAAAGGAATAACCTTTGCTAGGACTCACTTGCCTTTCTTTCCTCATCCTCCTGTACAAAACAAGAATACATGTTTTCATATACATGTGCTCATCCTGGACTTCAGTTTCTTTCATTCATTCATTTGTTCATTCATTCACTAATTCACATAACAACTATTTGGTTTTCAGGTACTCCCAGTCCAGAAGACTGTAGATTAATGATTTAAAATGAGTATTACAAGACATAATAGAAATACCATCAAAATGCTAAGAAAAAATAGTTCTATCTCCAGGTGAAATGGGGACTCTTACACAGAAGAGTCTACGAGCCTGAACAGGTGTTTGCTTACAGAGAAAGCTGACATCCTACCTGTGCTCTCACTCTAAATCTCTCCTAAGCACGAGATATGCCTGTGAAGAGAAGGAATTCTTGGCATTCTATTTAAAACTTTCTTTTCTTTGTTGCAATTAGGGTATCTAACATTTGAAATTAAAATGTGACCCCTTTCAGAAGTCTCCTACTGAGACAGAATGAGGGAAAATCTGTGTGGCAGCTTCAGCAGAAGGCTGTGGATGGTAGAGGTAGCAAGTAAACAACCTTGTTTTCATGTTAAACTGTCCTGGAGAGCTGGGATGGGGGTGTGCCAGTGGCTGTCCTGGGACAAATGGTAAAACCTCAAAGTCAGACAGTACAGGATTACAAAGATTTGGGGAGGGGAGGGAGTTGGGGGTGGGTTCAGGCTTCCGGAATTGCACCAAATAGTGTCAGATAATAAAAGGACAAGGGACAAAGGAGTAAAGGTAGCTACTACCTCCTTGTATTTGAATTTCCACGCTTCCTTTGAATCAGATGGGGACTTGCTTCTGTTTAGGCTGACACCCAGGTCTGATATAGCAAAGCAGCCATATCCATAGTTTTTTTGTTTGTTGCTTTCAGTGTTGTTGTTGTTTTTTAAACTGTGGATAAATAGCCACTTCTCAGAATCACTCAAATACCTACTTCACTCCTCTCCCAGCCCTGGCCCCGTGGTGTGAAACACCTGGACATCCCCGACTAAAAGAGGACCTCTGGATCTGCAGGGGACCCCCAGGACCATGCTCTAGTACTGTGGCCAGCGTTTGTTCTGGTTGTTTGGTATCCATGCCATACCGTCATTAAATATTTTGAATATCAGTACAGTGAAATCCATGGTGATAAAGTTAAGGCCATCAGTTTAGTTAATGAAGAACTAACACTGCCATCTTCACAGTGAGCGCAGCAGTGTCCTACAACTGTGTAGGGAAGTCCTTGAATTAAGTCTGATAAAAAAGTGAATTTTTGAGGTAGAAATTAAAATTAAGCAGACAAAGAAATTCATGCAAAATTCTAGGATATTTCTTGGCATTCATTTTTGCTTTAATATGGTATCTCAATTTCTAGAACCTTTCTTTAAAGTATATAAGCTTTTTAATATGTTTATGTTAATATAATTTTAATAAGTCTATAGTATTAAGAATAAAAGGCAAATATGGCTTTGCTGATTGGTTGCTTCTGCATTTCCAACCATCAGAACCTACCTGAATATCAAACGCTCAAGTTTTATATCCTTATAATCCTTCCCACCATTAAAGAGATGCTTGTCCCAGTTCTAGAGATCTCTTTCATTTCTAAAAGGATAAAGCTGACTAATGAGATAATTTCACAGTGTGTTACAAGCCATCGAATTTTTTTTATTGGTATCTGATGTATCTGACTCATGTCTTAGATATCTGAGGAAGCAGAATATGCGTTGAACGGCTACTTTGTATATTACATTCCTGATTCTTTCTGAAGTTTCTTAGTATTGAACATGGCCACTGTAAGAATATAAGAGAATTAAATATATGCTCAAAGAAATAGATGAAAATATAAACCAGATGACATATACAGTGCTAGAAAGAAATCTAGGTAGTCGTTTCTAAACTAATACTCTGCAGCTTTGCTTGTATTTCTTCCTGTCCTATTACAGTATTGCTGTGACAATACCTATCACATCTTCACTTTAACAACCTTGTTAAAATTCTGCAAGAGCAGAAATGACTACAACTATCTCCAGTTTAGGGGAAACAGATTTCTGCCGTTGATTACTTTGTTCTTCAAGAAAATCCAATTTTTTATTTAACAGTTAATTTTTGTAGTACTTAAGCTTATTATTTAACACTTTTGTAGCACTTGCTACTTAAAAAGTGCTTTACAAGGATTATTTCCTACACCTCACTTTTCTAAGGTGGATTTAGCCTAATTAGAGCTGTTGAACCTAGTGTAAAACTGAGGCCAAGTCTTCTGTTTTAAATCACTAGGTTCCCATTACTGATTTTTTTTATAATAAAAGTTGGGACCATAGCCTAAAAATGAAACAGAATTCAGAGCTTTGAATGTCTGCCTCCTTGGGCACATTATGCTTGCTGTGTCTTATCGTGGGATTGGAAGAGGATCTTCCCCTCACTACTGAATCACAGAATTGTCTTCTGCAGGAAGGCTCAAAAGTGTTGAAGTGGTGATTTACCAATGTCAAGTAAATCTTTTCAGGTCTAAAACACAGATTTTAAATTCAATAATGAAGTGCTTTCATTTGTGAAATCCTTGAATATCTTGCTTCAATTACCATGGTGACTTAGGTTCTGTCTAGGAAACTGGGAATATGTTTTCATGTAAATAACTATTTTATTCATCTTGTTATCCTCACGTTAAAATATATAGTGAGTACTTAATTATTTTATTAAAAAGTGATAATCATGATCATCTTTGCTTCCTGTTCCTAAACCTAAATATAAATTTTCTTATTCACGAAAGAATTGATGTAATTAACTAACATTTGTGGCTGATCATTTGTTTATTTAGTAGGTTCACAGTACTTATTTACTCTTACCAAATGTAGTCCTTACCTTTTATCACTGGAACAATACCAATTTTGTGTTAACATATTGTTAGAAATCACCGATACATTTTCTTCATGAAGTTTAGCATTATTTATAGCAACTTGCAATAAAAATTGGTCAATTATACATTATTTTGGGGATGAAAATCAGGAAATCATTGTCATTTTTCAGATATCAGATCTTCTTCATCTCCCAATAGGCAAACAAATTGTTGACTGCAGTTAAATTGAATTATTTGGGTATACTAGGGAAATAACCAATCCAAACTGGTAAAATAGTTTGGGTCTTGGATTATTTTCTACATTTTGAAAATTAGGTTGAGGCTATACCAGCATTCTTCTAGTCCCAACCGTTTATCTAGTTTCTGTTTCTTTTTCAGAGAGTCTTGCCCTTCAAAATGTGGATGTTTGTAAGGGACAGAGAACTCATCACATATTTGTATTAGACCATCTTTTACTATTAGATTTTCATTTATATTGAACCAACATAAGGTTTCAGTCAAACGAAGTAACCCCTTTGTGGTGAGCTGAAGAATTTGGGGACAGATCAAAGAAAAAACATGGCCATGAGGTGGCAGGAGCACAGAATGGCTTTATTTGGGTAGCTCAGTTGCATGAGAGGGCAAGTCCCAGGTGGCAGATGTTCCAGAGTCAGTGGGGCAGGGTCCCCTCTCAAAAGGGAAAGAAGTCAAGAGAACTCCTGGGAGAGTGGGGAAATGGAGAGAGGCCTTATTGTCCAGGTGATGCTATGTCGCTCAGTTGCAAGATGGGGAGTCTGTGGGTCAGAGAGCTTTGAAGGGCAGCAGAGGCTTGGGATCTTTTATAGGGCCTGCGTGTGTCTTAACTATGGCTAGCCGGTGTTGGAATGAAGTTTTGCAGAGTGTGCAAAGCAGGTAGGCTCTAAATGGCTAAAAATATGCTTATTGAGGCAGTATTTAAAGTGATTGGGTGTATAATAATTTTGAGTTTGGCTCTGGTGGGCTTTGAGCTAATGGTTGAACCTGCTGTGAAGAAGTGTAACATAGGAACAATACCCAGGAGCCGTCATTAGCTCATTTACATAACACTCTTAGAGATGATTAGAAGATATATTAATACATCTGCACAATATAGATACTAATATTGATAGCTCTGTCTCTTTTTTTAAACATCTTTATTGGAGTATAATTGCTTTACAATGGTGTGTTAGTTTCTGCTCTGTCTTATTTTAAAGCTTTTTTAGGTAGTGTTCATGTCTTCCTTGAGTCTTTACTTTTCTCTGGCTTAAATATTTCTGGTTTCTCCAGATTTAACTTATGGTCATTATTTTTTTTTTAAAGTTTATTTTTTTATTTTCTTAAAATGTACAATCCAGTGGTTTTTAATATATTCACAGAGTTGTTAAACCATCAGTACTGGCTATTTCTGGATCATTTTTTTTTGCGTTACACGGGCCTCTCACTGTCGTGGCCTCTCCCATTGCGGAGCACAGGCTCAGGACATGCAGGCTCAGCGGCCATGGCTCACGGGCCTAGCCACTCCGCAGCATGTGGGATCCTCCCGGACCGGGGCACGAACCCATGTCCCCTGCATCGGCAGGCGGACTCCCAACCACTGCGCCACCAGGGAAGCCCTCTGGAGCATTTTTATCACTCCAGATGGAAAGGTCATACCCATTAGCTAGCAGTCACTTATCATTCCCCCCATCCCTACCCTTTGGAACTACTAATCTACTTTGTTTCTGTGGATTTGCTTTTTCTGGATATTTCATATAAATGGAGTCATACAATATATGGCCTTTTATGTTTGGCTTCATTGATTTAGAAGCTGTCTATGTTGTAGCAAGTATCAGTGTTTCATTACTTTTTATGGCTGAATAATATTCCACTGCATAGATATGTCCCATTTTGTTTATCCATTCATCAGATGGTGGACATTTGGCTTATTTTCACCTTTGGACCATTATGAAGAATGCTGCTATGAACATTTGAGTACAAGTTTTTGTGTGAACATATGTTTTCAATTCTCTTGGGTATATACCTAATAGTGGAATTGCTGGATCATATGGTAACTCTATTTTTAATTTATTGAGGAACCCCCAGACTTTTATTTTCTTTTATTGTTGAGTTGTTACAGTTCTTATATATACTAGAATCAGTTCCCTTATCTGATATATGATTTTCAAATATTTTATATCATTCTGTGAGTTGTTTTTTTCACTTTCTTGATAGTATTTTTGGAAGCACAAAATTTTGATGAAGGCCCATTTGTTTTCTTCTTTTGTTTTTCATCCTTTTGGTGTCATATCTAAAGATAGGGTTCCAAATCCAAGGTCATGAAAATTTATCTCTATACTTTCTTTAAGATTTTTTATAGTTTTAGCTATTACATTTAAGTCTTTGGTTCATTTGGGGTTACTTTTTGTATATGGTGTGAGGTAGGAATGTAACTTCATTCTTTTTCATGTAAATATCCAGTTATCACAGTGCAATTTATTGAAAAGACCATTCTTTCCCCCACTGAATTATATTGGCACCCTAATCAAAATTCAGTTGACCATAAATGTAATGCTTTACTTTTTGACTCTTCAGTTCTATTCCATTGATCTATATGTCAGTACCACACTATCTTGATTTCTTTAGCTTTGTAGTAAGTTTGAAATCAGGTAGTGTGGGTCTTTCAGCTTTGTTCTTCCTTTTTCAAGATTGTTTTGGCTATTCTGAGTCCCTTGCATTTCCCTATGAATTTTGGGAGCAGCTTGTCTAGTTTAAGTCTTCTCATTCCTTTGTCTTGGTCAGTCTAGCTAATGATTTGTCAACTTGGTTGATCTTTTCAAAGAACCAACTTTTTAGTTTTGTTGATTTTTTAAAATTAAAAATATTTTTGTTTTATTTATTTCCAGTCTGATATTTTTTCATCCCTTCTGTTTTATATTTAATTTCTTCTTCTTTTCTAGTATCTTAAGTTAGAAGTCTAGGTTAACTTGAAATCTTCATTTTTAAGATGGGCATTTACAGCTATAAATTTTCCTTTTAATACACTGCCGTAGGTATATCCACTTATCTTGGTGTGCTGTGTTTTCATTTTTATTCATCTCAAAGTGTCTATCTATGATACTTTCTTTGACTCATTGTTTAACTCATTGGTTAACTGTGTTGTTTATTTCCACATATTTGTGAATTTCCAAATTTTCTTATGTTACTGATTTTTTATTTCATTCCATTTTGGTCAGAGAACATTTGGTGTAATATAAATCCTTTTAAATTTATTGAAACTTGTTTTTGGTCTATCCTGGTTATCCTGGACAATGTTCCATGTGTACTTGAAAAGAATGTATATTCTGCTCTTGTGGGATTGAGTGTTTTTTAGATAGATGTCTGTTAAATCTGGTTGATTTATAATGTGGTTCAAGTCCTTTACTTTCCTATTGATCATCTACCTAGTTATTCTATTCTTTATTGAAAGTGGGGAATTGAAGTGTCCTACTATTGTTGAATTTTCTATTTCTCCTTTCAATTTTGTCAGTTTTTGTTTCATGTATTTTAGTGCTCTGTTTTTAGGTACATACATGTTGACAATTGTTATATCTTCTTGATAGATTGACCTTTTCATCCTTAAAAATTTTGTCCTTCCTTGTCTCTAGTACCAACTTTTGTTTTAAATTGTATGGTATTTGACATTAGTACAGCCACACCAGTTCTCTTTTCTTACTGATTTCATGGTATGTTTTTCTCTGTCTTTTTACTTTCAACCTATTTGTGTTTGAACCTAAAGTGTGCCTCTGGTATACCACAGATAGTTGAATCATAGGTATTTTGGAGGAAGGGAATCATTCCTTTTTAGATCTCTTCAGTTGGACTATAGTCTCTTTAAACTGAAGTTCTAAATATTGAAATTAATAATCTGTGAATGATTGTATTCTATATTACTTTATTACCTTTAATGCAGTCAACTGTTGTTTTGGTCTTTGAGGGGCAGTCATATCATAATTGGGCAACTTATGTGGCTGATTTTTGTGAATTTAGTCACATGACCCTATATTTTTATATTAAATCTTATTTTGTTCTAATTAACCTATTGTCCTTTCAGTTTCTGCTTTTATCATCTTGTCTATTCAGTGTCATTCCAATGGTGATGATTGTGATGAGTGCTAACATTTGATGAGTATGACTGGGCATTCTATTTACCTACTATAAACTCCACTCTGTCAATTGTTAGATGTGTGATCTCAGACAAGTTACTTAACCTCTTTACCTCAGTCTCCTCATCTATAAAGTTGGGATGCTGATAATCAGTCACATCTAGCCCACTGGGTTGCTATGAGGATTAAGTGAATTAATATATGTAAAGTGTTTTAAAAATAATGACTAGCATATAATAAATACCATACAAGCATTTGTAAAATAAAATAACTCTATGATGTATTATTATTCTCATTTTATAGGTAAGGAAGATAGGATTTCAGGAGACAGTAATTTGCCCAACGTTCCATTGCTATTGAGTAGTTAATCTGGGACTTGAACTAAAGTGTGTCTCACTCCAAAGTCTGTGTTCTTGACCACTAATTCTTTAATATCATCCACTCAATGCTTCATTCAAACTGTCATTAAACACATGGAAGAAAAGAGTGCCAAGAGTAGGGGCCTTGGAATTCACTACCACAAATTTCCCTCTATTAATCAGAGCCCTTTTTATGATTATTCAATAATGTCTTCGAATCTTTTATCCATTTCTCCATAAGTTTTAGCAACTTCAAATAAAATCATGGAAAATACTTTGGTGAGTCCGTATATATGCCTTGTACCTATATGTCCCTTATTGGCCATTGCAGACATTCTCAAAAAGAAAATGAAGGTACTTTAAAATTTTTAAACTTAGTGCTAATGCTTATTACTCCTGTGAACTCCTCAGTGTTCTTGGATATGTTTCTTTTCTGAACTTTGTGTTTCATTGGAGAAATTTTCCTTCTGTTTTAAAAAGTCTATCTTCTTAAAGTCTAGGGTACATGTCAATTTTAGTTGACGTTCCCACTCATAGATATCAGGAATGCTAAAATTAAATAGCTATTTTATATTTCCATCCAAATTTTTTTGTTGGTCAGACTAGGTTGAGAGTCTCAGGTAAGGCAAAGTATACTAAAGTTCTGTGACTTGAAATAGTGTGTGCAGGGCTTTGAATGTTGTGCCATAGAGGTTATTAAGAGAGGCCTGTTTTGATGATAAAGTAAAGAAAGTTTATAACCAATATTTTTACTGTTTATATAAAAATGAATATTAGTACTTGGAAACATTTTTTAACGTTAAATATTTACTTAAAATTTGTCCTTTTTTTTTTTTTTTTTGCGGTACGCGGGTTTCTCACTGTTGTGGCCTCTCCCGTTGCGGAGCACAGGCTCCGGACGCGCAGGCTCAGCGGCCATGGCTCACGGGCCCAGCCGCTCTGCAGCATGTGGGATCCTCCCAGACTGGGGCACAATCCCGTGTCCTCTGCATTGGCAGGCGGACCCTCAACCACTGCGCCACCAGGGAAGCCCTGTCCTATTTTTTAAAAAACTTTTTTTGTGGTTCAGTGATGAACTAAGGGCATTTATGCATCTTGAATTTTTTTCTAGAATAAGATAAATTGTTTAAAAAATCTTGCATGTTTTTCAGCCGAGAATGATAGCAATTATACCAATTAAAATGATTTTCTTTGTGAGTGATAAATAATATTTTATTTTTCTCCATAATAAAAGAAAAGCTCAGTGCCATTTGAGAATATAACATCTAGTTTTGATTTAGCATTTAATAAGCAGTATAGTTCCTGGCTTTTGGTTTAGCTCTATGCCCTTTATTCTTTAGCTGATTTGCTAATTACTATTGAAAAACCCTCTAAAATTTCACTGGGGAAATGCAAATGTACATTCTGATTCTAAATACTTGAGAGGCAGCCAAGAACTGAGTGCATGCAAACACATTCTGAATTTTACATAATTTTTTGTATAATTACTTCTAATTTCCAGAGGCTTCCTCCTTCAGTATCAGTACTTAGATTCCTTCTCTGTCAGCAAAAATGGAATGGATAAAATATTCTGATTGTTTCAAATAAATCAGAATACTAAAAAATAGAATTTATATGATAGGTGAAAGAGAAAGGAAATAAAAACTGGAGGCATGAGAGGCAGAAGTGTGGCATAACATTAATTCTATAATTTTTATTGAAATAAAAAACATTGCATAAAAATATAGAATCATAGGTATACAGCACAATGAATCGTCACAAAAGGAACGCACTTACATAAGTACCACTCAGGTCAAGAGAAAAAACATCACCAGTACACTAGAAGGCTTTCTTGTGCCCCTACTCATCACCTCCTCCCCACTATTCCCCCAAACTAAAAAATACCCTGATTTCTAACACTACATATTGCAATATCCTGTTTTAAACATTATGTAAATAGAATAATACAGCACATATGACTTATTTTGTTCAACATTGTTTGAGATATTGAGAAATACATCCATGTTGTTGTATGTAGCATTGGTTTATTTTCCTTGCTGTATAGTATTCTATTATATAAATAATAGATAAATGCAATTTATTTCTCCATTCTACTTTAGATGAACATCTGGCTTCTTAACAGTTTGGGATTATTGCAAACAGTGCAGCTGTTTTTGCTTGTCTATTAGAGCATGTTTGCATATCTTTCAGTTGCATATACATCTAGGATTGAACTAGCTAGATAATAGGATATGTTATCTTCAGATTTAGTAGATAATGCCAAATTCATTTACAAAGAGATTGTATGTCTTTATATGTCTGTCAGCACTATAAGAGGGTTCTACTTATTTCATATCCTCACTAGCACTTAAATTGTCAGTTGTTAAAAGTTTTAGCCATTTTAGTAGATATGTATTGGTTATCTTAAATTTGTTTTTCTTTGATGACTAATGAAGTTGGAAATTTTTTATAGGTTTATTAACCATTGTGACACTCTATTCAAACTTTTGCTCATTTTTAAATTGGAATGTATATTTTTTTCTTATTGATGTATGAGTTCTTTTATATTTGGGTTTTGAACTTTTTTATCATTTCTAGTTGCCTTTCCTCTTCTGTCCTTTCTGTCATTTCTCATCGCTACTATCAACTTTGTATCTTACATTCTCTTAGGCTTCTGTTAGGGATGTCCCTAATAATACATGCATAATTACATCAGTGATTTAAATAGTAAATATTAATTTAGATGAACCCAGATTTTACCCTTTCCATGGCTTTTGATTGCTTTCTGCATCTTCATTCTTTCATTTGAGATCATTTTCTTTCTGTCTAATAAACACTCCCTAGTATTTTATGTAGTGTTGGTTTGCAGCTGAAAAATTATTTCAGGTTTTGGTTTTCTGAAAATATCTTTATTTCACTTTTTAATTTTGAAGGGTATTTTAATTGTAAATAAACTCTAGATTAGCAGTTATTTTCTGTTGCACTTTTATTAGACAAGCCATTATCACTTTATTTTAATAGTATAATAATAAATATCTAATAATATAATATTGAATATATTCAGATTATATAGAATATATATTTTAGTTATATATGAAGCCAGCTTTAAGGATTATCTTTGCATTTGATATATCTAGGTGTTATTTTCCTTGTATTAATCCAGTTTAGGGTTTGTAGTGCATCTGGAATGTGAACTTAATTTTTTTTGGAAAATTTACAGCCGTTATCTTTTAAAATGGTACTTTTGCTTCTTTGCCAGTCTCTGCCAACATTATCAATCTTCCCTTCTGTATTCTTGTACACATTAAGTGTATTACGAACTGGATGTTTGTGTCCCCCCCAAAGTTCATATGTTGAAGTCCTAACCTGAAATGTGGCATTTGTAGGTAGGGCCTTTAGGAGGTAATTAGGTTTAGATGAGGTCATGAGGGTAGTGCCCTGGAATAGGATTAGTGTCCTTCCAAGAAGAGGAAGAAGGACCAGGGCTCTCCCTCTCTCTCCACCATATGAGGACACAGTAGGAAGGTGGCCATCTGCAAGCCAGGAAAAGGACTTTCCCTTGGAACTGAATCTGTCAGCACCTTGATCTTGGACTCCCCAGCTTCCAGACTGTGAGAAATATCTGTTTAAGGCATTATGGTGGTTTGTTATAAATATATAGCAGCCCAAGATGACTAAGACAAAGCATTGCCAAAAATGTTTGAGTTTTATAGCTCCTTTATCTGCATCCCATCTACATTTGTTTCTATAGCCTGCATTTTCTCAGTTTTCAAGGAAATGTCTTCTCTTTTTACTATAATTCACATACTATAAAATTCACTCTCCTAAAGTGTACAATTCAGTGGTTCTTATTATATTCAGAGTAGTGCAACCATAAAAATTGTCTACTTTCAGAGGCTCTTTGTCACCCCAAAAAGAAACCTTGTACTCCTTTGTACCTCTCCCCAACACTTGGCAACCACTGTTCAACTTTCTGTCTCTATGGATTTGCCCATTTTGAACATTTCATATAAATGAATCATATAATATGTGCTCTCTTGTGACTAGCTTCTTTAACTTAACATACTTTTTCCAAAATTCATTCATGTTTTAGCATGTATCAGTACTTCATTCCTTTTTATTGCTGAATAATAATTTATTATATGAATAGACCACATTTTATTTATCCATTTACTAGCTAATGGAAATTTGCGTTGTGCCCATTTTTTGGCTATTATGAATAAAGCTGCTGTGAACTTTTCTATGCCAGTTCTGTGTGGGTCTGTGTTTTAATTCTCTTGGGTATAAACCCAGGAGTGGAATTGCTGGGTCATATGGGAACTAAGGAACTGATAAACTGTTTTCCAAGGTGACTGTACTGTTTATAATCCCTCCAGCAGTGTACGAGGGCTCAATTTCTCTGCATCCTCACCAACACTTGTTATTGTTTACCTTTTTAATTTTAGCCACCCTAGTCATTGTAAAGTGGTTTCTCATAGTGCTACTTGATTATTTTTTAAAACTTTGATTGGTGTGCAAAATACATACAAAATAGTGCACAAAATGACCATACTTGTTTAACAAGCATTCAGGTGGGAAAGGAGAATATTACCAGCAAAAAAGTCCATTTTTGCTCTCTTCCAATCATTATCCACCCCATTTCAAAGGTAACATCCTGATAAAAAACATTAGTTTTTCCTGCTGTCGTTCTTTTATAAAACTGTAAACATACATCATATTAATTTAATGGCTTACTATACAAATGTAATTGCTTTCTAATCATCACTGGAAAAACCACCTAACAAAGTTTGCAAATTTTAAAGAAATCACTGTTAGAAATCAGACAGCTGCCTTTCTGTTTTCCTTCTTCCCTTCCTTGTTAATTTTATTCACATATATTATCTTAATATCTTTTTCTGTGTGTCCCATTATATTCCTTTCTGTCTCTTTTCTTGCCTTAGTTGGCATTAATCTATTATTTCTTTTTATTAGTATTGCACTTTTCTCTTTGCCTGTTATAAACTATTTTTCTATACTTTTAGTAGTTATTCTATGGATTACAACATATATCCTTAGCTCATTACAAACAAATGTGTTATTCCTTTTACCTTTCCCAGACGAAATAGGGTATCAGCACCTTTTACCTGCATTTACCCTTCCCCCTGCCTTTTGCCTTGCATTTTAATTCAATATATATCTTAAAGCTCACGAGACATTATTATTACTATTAGTACCTTGTACTATCTATTTTAGATTTACCCACATATTTACTTACATTGCTATTCATTCTGTCCTGCATTTTTGTGCTTCTGTCTGGCATAATTTTCCTTTTGCTTGAAAATTCCTTTAGCATTTCTTTTGTCATAGGTCTGGTGATAAGGTATTTTTTTTTTCAGGTTTTGTTTGACTTGAAATACCTTTATGTATTTCACATTTGAAGGGATATTTTCTCTTGGGAAACAATTCTAGGGTTTTCCCTTCTTTTAGCACTTTAGTGATGTCATTCCATTATTTTCTGGTCTCTTTTATTTCTGTTTTGAAGACAGTTGTCAAACTTGTTGCTACTTATTTGTAAGTATGATCTTTTTTTTCCCTTTGGCTATTTTAAGATTTTTGTGTGTGTTTGGCTTTCTAGTTAGACTATGATGTGTGTTTATCCCCTTTGGGGTGTATAACGAGATATATTTTATCTGATATTGCTTCTGTCCTCTCCCTTTATGTGACTCTAAGTACAAATATATTAGATCCCTTTTCTATGATTCGTTATGTCCTTTGTGTTCTTTTGTATATTTCTCTTCAGTTTAGTTTTCAAGCTTCAGACTGGACGTTTTTTGCTCATCTGTCTTCTCTTTGACTTACCCTGTCTTCTCTGGTATCCTATCTTGGTTTTGTTTGTTCTGGAATATTCCAGAATATTTTATTGTTTTTTTAAAAATTAGATTCCAATTTTTCTAAAAGTTGTCCTCCGCTTTCTTGCACATGTTGATTATAGTTATTTAAAAATCTGTCAGTAGCTTGAGTATCTGGTCATTTGTCGATCTGTTTATACTGTCTGTTTATTTCTTAATGTTTGTTAATTTAAGAGTGAATGCCACACATAGTTTTGTTGCAGTGGTTCTGGACGCATTACCTTCTTCCAGAGAGGTTTTACCCTGTCTCTGACAAGTAACTAGATAGAGACAGATCATCTTCATCTAACCAGTACTTGATCTGTCCCACAGCTGGACAGAAGTCTATGAAAGTCTCAAACTGCTCCTTATTTACTCTTACTTCTAGGATATAGCACTATGGGGAGCTCACTGAGATGTTTACTAGGGCCCTTCATCCTCAGAAATTCCTGAACTCCAATTTAGTAATTTAACATTGCGATACTACCCAAAACTCAACCCTGTTGCTCTTTAGCATCTGCTTTGCGTCTTTGATTTTCACCGCAGACAGCTTAAGAATGCAACGACAAATTTTGAGTCTCAGTCTTATTTCTTTGTTATTTCATTCTGTCTGAGATTTTGTCCTTAAGTCCCCTGCATCAGCAGGCGGACTCCCAACCACTGCGCCACCAGGGAAGCCCAAGCTTGAGTATTTTTGAAGTGCTCAAATTGATTTTTTTTCTCCTCTGGACTGTAAGATGACCAAAATTTTGCTGGCTTCTCTACTTCTTACCAGTTTCCATTTGTCTGGATTCTCACTCTTTCCCCAATGCCTCATATCATCAAATACTCAGTTTGATACATAAATAAAGAATATAGTATGTCTGTGCATTTTTCTTCTTTCTGTGATCTTGGCTTCTCAATTTTGGCTTCATTGGCAGCTTTCTGACGCCTCCTCATAGGTAAGTAGGTGAGTTCAGTCATTTGTTTGTTCCTTCATTTGTTTCTTTCTTCCTTCCTTCCATTTTATCCAGATATTCTAATTGTTTTTGGTGAAAACTTCATCCTGCTGTAAAGTAATGTATCACAGCCAGAAACTAAAGTCAGTTCCTTCCTTCCCTCATTTCAGTAATAGATTGTAACCATTACCTAAGAAGCCCCTGTATTCTCCTCTGTCATCCTATAACGATCTGCCCCTCCCCAAAAGATAACCATTATCCTGAAATTTGTGTTATCACTTCGATTCTTTATAGTTTCATGTATGTATATATGCTTAAATAGTACTTTATAAAAATTTTACATGTTTTTGAATTTTATAAAGTTGAAATCATATTATATATTCTTTCATTGATTTCTGTTCTTAGTACAGCAATTTGTATTTTAACAAACAGTTGATGCCAGAAAAATGTGTAAAGATGGACTACTCAAAAACAAATATATGTGAAGCCCTTTAGCTGTCAACATGGTAGAGCACCATACAGCAACTTTGATTTTACTTTTCTACTTGTGGGTGGTAAGCTCTTTGAGAGCTAGACCATGATTTTGTTCCTCTTTGTTGCTATAGCAAAGAGTACACAATGGGGCTCAGTAAGCAAGAGCTAAATTAAGTCAATAATGAGAAGAAAGTTCCCATTGCTTATGATCTGTGACCACAGGAAGCGCAGGGTGTCAAAGGTAGAACGTAGTGAATTTGTGGTTTAGTGGGGGACATTATTTTATTTTTTTTAAAGTGTTGAGCATATTAAGAACTTATCTTTATCGAGCGTTTGGGACTTTTTTCTGTAAGAAGGTCTAGAAAAATTGGCTTGCTCACTCAATGAGATACAATCCTAACGTTTTCCTGAGTCAGTTTCAACCTCACGCAAAGCATCTTGCTCTGTGTCAGTACTTGTAATGTGTCTGCTCCGATGCTGCTTTGGCACCCTTAGCCCTGTGTTGTGAGAGAGGGCTCCACTGAATATAACAAGAACGTTTCAAAAATTAATAATAGAAAACAGTTTCTTTTTTCATTTTAACTGTATCATAAAAGAAAACATCCTTCCACCCCCAACCCTGCTCCAGTCCATCAAGCTTTTTAAACCATGTTATCTGGCAGCTAATGAATAATAGAGACAAAATGTAGTTCTTTTGCTCCCTGGTGAAATACTGCACTATTCGTTATTCATGAGTTCTTGTTTTCCTGGAAGATTGTTTGAGAAATATGTGGGCGATGTGTACCCTATCACTGCCTGGGAGCCTTTTAGATTTCCTCTGTTTCAGTGTTTTCCTTTTGTTTTAATCAACAGCTGATAGTTGTGGAGAAGTCACTGGATGTTAGGATAATTAACCTTTTTTTTTTTTTTTTTAACGTCTTCATTGGGGTATAATTGCTTTACAATGGTGTGTTACTTTCTACTTGTCTAGTGCCTGTGTTCTGGTGGATGAGGCTGGATATTGTCTTTCTGGTAGGCTGGTCCACGTCTGGTGGTGTGTTTTGGGGTGTCTGTGGACTTATTATGATTTTAGGCAGCCTCCTTGCTAATGGGTGGGGTTATGTTCCTGTCTTGCTAGTTGTTTGGCATAGGGTGTCCAGCACTGTAGCTTGCTGGTCGTTGAGTGAAGCTGGGTGCTGGTGTTGAGATGGAGATCTCTGGGAGATTTTCACCATTTGATATTATGTGGAGCTGGGAGGTCTCTTGTGGACCAGTGTCCTGAAGTTGGCTCTCCCACCTCAGAGGCACAGCACTGACTCCTGGCTGCAGCACCAAGAGCCTTTCATCCACACGGCTCTTGTTCTCAAGTACCTCCTTGCTGCTGAAAGCTCTATAGTCCTTTTAATGTGATGTTGAATATGGTTTGCTAGTATTTTGTTGAAGATTTTCACAACAATGTTAATCAGGATTATTGGTCTGCCGTTTTCTTTTCTTGTAGTATCTTTGTCTGGCTTTGATATCAGGGTAATTCTGGGCTCATAAAATGAGTTAGGAACTGTTCTCTCTCAATTTTTGGAAGAGTTTGAAGAATACTGATGTTAATTCTTTTTTAAATGTTTGTCCATTGAGGCCATCTCGCCCTGGGCTTTTCTCTGTTAGGAGGTTTTTGATTACTGATTCAGTCTACCTGCTAGTTATAGGTTTGTACATAATTTTTGTTTCTTCATGACCCAGACTTGGTCGGTTGTATACTTATAGCAATCTGTCCATTTTTCTCTAAACTCTTAAGCAACATCTCTTCCCATTTGGATCTGGATTACTCCTAGGGACCTATCTTTGATTGTGGGCTCTCAAGATCTCTCCTTAGGAAGTCTCTCCTGGTGGCTTCGTAAGGTTCATCAAATAAGGCATCCAATCTTTTGAGCACCTATGTCACTCACAAGGGTGCCTTAACTCTTAATATGAAGAGCTTAATTTTTATCAAAGGGTCTCATGGAAGAGCTACCCTTATGGAAGAAGAAGTGCTGCTTTTTCCATTTCCACCCTTTTGGACTTATATGAAGATAAAGTAGAAAGATTTAGATTTGAGTATATAAAATAAAGATCTTTAATATCTAAAATGAACATCTTAATGTTATGGTAAAATTTTGAAGATTTTTTTTCTCCTGAATCTAGTGAGGATCTATGTTTATATTCTAAATCCCTAAGGAGAAAAAAATATAAAAAGCAGTTAGTCCAATTACAGTAAACATAGGTTCAGTAGTCACCATACTTATGGAGATTAAAAGAGAAATTAGCTAAACTAGTACACGAATTGCCTCATCTTGAAAATGTATAAGTTTGGCTGGGAGGTGGCCAAATTGAAGTAGCTACAGAATGGTGGTGGTGGATGGAACATGAAAGTATGGTAAGATCACTTTTACACTCCAAGACAAGTGTGTGTAAGCAACAGCACATTCGGTTCCACACATAGTGTGTGTAGCAGAATGATATTCTTTTTTTTTTTTTCTCCACTGTAACAGATGATATTCTTTTATTGAATTTAACAGGTTGAACATTTAAAAATTTTTCTTTAAGGATATAAGATAATTTAATCTTAAGATGAACAAAGAGTTTGAGGTAACTAATAATTCATATTGCAGTGTTTCCCATAATAAAATTAGCAAGCATTTTTTTTTAAGTTCAGGGGACTTTATATTTGGTGATGTTTATCTAATCAACTAATTATCTAATCCACATTTATTGATGTTTATCTAATCAATAGATTTTTTAAAAAACTTCATTTTCTTTCAGCTCTATAGTTAGCTTATATTAAAGAGATACTCTTATTCCAATAAACTTTCAGATCTGCCTTAAACATTTAAAATTCTCAACTGAGTCACTGTTGCAGTGCCGAGTCATATTACCAGGGAATTAGTGCTGATTAAATGAATAGCATTAACCTTAAAATTCCAGTGAAGCAGAATATTTAAACTGCACTGCTATTCTTAGTATCTAAGACTTAGTTTGCTTGGATATATCTTGGCTGGGTGAATGTTTAATAAATGTAACTCACAAGAAATTCCATGTTCTGCACTTAGTGTCACAATCTAGTTAATTAAATAATGGTACCTCACTGAATTGCACTCCTCAGTGTCCTTTGCTTCTTCCTTCTGCCTAACCTTTTAGCCTCGGAGTGTCCTGAGTCTCATCCCTTTGTATCTATTAACTTCACTGCCTACAGGCACTCCCTTAATGATCTAGTCTTATCTGATCTCATGGCTTTGTCTATCGTCTTTATGCAAATGAATCCCAAATTATAGAGCCCAGACATCTCTCCCAAACTCCATACTACTTTATCAGACTACTTTTTTTTTTTGTGGTACCCGGGCCTCTCAGTGTTGTGGCGTCTCCCGTCGTGGAGCACAGGCTCCGGATGTGCAGGCTCAGCGGCCATGGCTCACGGGCCCAGCCGCTCCACGGAATGTGGGCTCTTCCCGGACCAGGGCACAAACCCGTGTCCCCTGCACTGGCAGGCGGACTCTCAACCATTGCGCCACCAGGGAAGCCCCAGGCTACTTATTTGATATCAGGAATTAAATTTCAAATAGACACTTCACACTTAACATTTGCAAAACTGAACTTGTGTTCTCTTCTCCAAATCAACTCCACCTGCAGCCTTTCCCAGATCCTTGATGGCAGCTCCATTCTTAAGGTTGCTCAGGCCAAAATCCTGGGAGTCATCCATTATTCTTCTCTTCTTCTTATACCCTGTATTTCAGCTATTAGGACATCTTGGTAGTTCTGCTTTCTTCAAAGTGTTCCTGAATCTAATTGAATGATTGTTCTTACAAGTTAAAAAAAATAAGTCTCAGCGAAGTTAAGAGAACAGCCCCAAATTCACATAACTAGTAAGACAGAATTCAGGCATATGTTTTCTGACTGACCACAAACAATATGATCTCTTATAATACTAGTACTTCTCCAAAGTAAGTGTTACAATTGCCTTTTTATTTATACAATTCAGAAATAGGACCTGACCCACTATATCACTAGACCTTTATAAGTAGGATGTGTTATTTCATTTAAGTCCTGGAGGAATTCTCTACACACACAATAGTTCTTTCATAACTACTTGCCAACCCAGTTGAATTGACTGGTACTTGTCTGTCCTTGTATTTTGCTCTGGGTCAAGAACTGTGTTTTCATTTGCAAGATATGAGTGTTGGGTGAAAAAAAAAAGGGTATTAATGAAATAAAATATTCAAGGTCTTTTAGAAAGCTCTTTTTCAAAGATTTTCTTGCTATAACCTATGAATTTAGAGCATGTATTAGCTCTTGCTACCTTACATATAAATACTTTATTGTTTGCTGGAATTTTCATGATATGCAATTTTGATCTTATTACTAATCATGAAAGCTTAGATTGAGGGATTATTATTTAGATAATTTAGTATTTTCTCTCAAGGGCCTCTGTCAGAGGGTCACTATTTGTAACTTTCAGATTCACTAAATTCTAAACTCCTCTAATAGGTTATAATGGCAAAAAGGTAAAGTGTTGGGATCTTGGTAGAGAGCTATCAAAAAAGAAATTTCAGTGTTGAGCAAATTCTTGAAACACCCTGTTTTACTGATAAACTGTATTTTAATGGAAGTTATTTCATCCTTATGTAATTGAATGTAGCAGAAATTAAGTATGTATGGTACTGGCACAAAAACAGAAATATAGACCAATGGAACAGGATAGAAAGCCCAGAGATAAACCCACACACATATCTTTGATAAAGGAGGCAAGAATATACAGTGGAGAAAAGAGAGTCTCTTCAATAAGTGGTGCTGAGAAAACTGGACAGCTACATGTAAAAGAAAGAATGAAATTCTAGAAAACCATAATTCAAAGAGTCATGTACCACAGTGTTCATCGCAGCAGTATTTACAATAGCCAGGACATGGAAACAACCTAAGTGTCCATCAACAGATGAGTGGATAAAGAAGATGTGGCATATGTATACAATGGAATATTACTCAGCCATTAAAAGAAATGAAATTGAGTTATTTGTAGTGAGGTGGATGGACCTCGAGTCTGTTATACAGAGTGAAGTAGGTCACAAAGAGAAAAGCAAATACCGTATGCTAACATATATATATGGAATCTAAAAAAAAAAAAGGTTCTGAAGAACCTAGGAGTAGGACAGGAATAAACATGCAGATGTAGAGAATGGACTTGAGGACACGGGGAGGGGGAAGGGTAAGCTGGAACAAAGTGAGAGAGTGGCATGGACTTATAAATACTACCACATGTAAAATAGATAGCTAGTGGGAAGCAGCAGCATAGCATGGGGAGGTCAGCTCGGTGCTTTGTGACCACCTAGAGTGGTGGGATAGGGAGAGTGGGAGGGAGACGCAAGAGGGAGGAGATATGGGGATATATGTATATGTATAGCTGATTCACTTTGTTATAAAGCAGAAACTAACACACCATTGTAAAGCAATTATACTCCAATAAAGATGTTAAAAAAAAAAAAGAAATGAAGTATGTTAAACTGAATTTTGCTAGGGTTCAGTGATATTCTTGAAAGACGCCAATAATAAGCTTTTGGGATGTCCATCATGTCTATTGGTGTGATATATTTGGAAAGCCAATCATTACTTTTCTTCATGTTTATGTACATGTAGAATATTTATCTATGAAACAGATTTTAGGTAAAGAGCACTTCAGATCATTAATTTATCTTTTTTTCCTCTTCTAAATTACACTTTAAAGTTTACTTGTTTTGTTATTCCATCAATTTGTATTTTTTAATCCGAGGATGAAATTTGATGAATATTTAATTCTTAAAGGCAATTTCCACATCTTAAATTCTATGTATCTGTTTGTCCATCTACCTACCTACCTTTGCTTTGGTGGAAATATTTCGCATGGAATCACTTTTAAAAATATTCTTATAGGCTTAAGAAATATCTCTTACGGCAATAAGATGATACGTGAGGCATTAAAAAGAACTGTCTATAATTACTTCCTATGGCAACTGAATGAGTTAAAGATGTATGGCAACTGCAGCTGTAATGGCGTATATTTAGAAAGAAAACTACTTAAAAAAATGTCTGTTGGCAAACAAACCTAAAATAAAGTTCAAAAATGAGATATTTTATTTCTGGAAAATGTGGTCTCTCTGTTACCATTTGCAATGATGGATATCTGTGAGTCTTTATACTGTGAAGTAAACTATGATCAACGGTACTGCTGTCTTTTCTTTCTCATAGTGTATGCCGATTAAGGGCCTAGGATTCGTGCTTGGAGCCTATCAGTGCATTTGCAAAGCAGGATTCTATCATCCTCGAGTCTTCTCAGTGAACAGCTTTCAGAGTAAGTGCCCTTTGCTTCTGTGCATATATGTGAATACACATAATATCTATCATAATTAATTATTTAGATTTTCTTTTAACCTTGTTGGAGTTAGATGATTAAATCCCCACTGGTTTGGCATTCTTTCATCACTTAAGGAGTTTTTGCTTTAGTTTGTCATCTCCAATCCTCTGGAGTACCACCAAAAAATGTGGGGGTTTTTTAAGGTATATTTTTGTTTTCAATACATTTTAAATGCCTGGAAATACTGTAGCTACTCAGTGAGACCAGTTGGGATTCAGTTACTAAGAGGTGTTGCTGCAGAAAATTCCTAAAGCTAATTTTGCTAGTTTGCTTATTTTATTTATGTTTCAATTTGTTTATATGTTAGGTCTCTATGCTGCATGAAGAAGTGCCACAGAGTTACACCTTAAGGCAACACAATCATATTATCACACAGTTTCAACTGATTAGCTTTTCAGTCAGGGGTTAGCTGGTTCCTCTGCACAGGGTCTCACGGAGCCAAAATCAAGGGGTCGTCTGTGATGTGATCTGATCTGAGGCTCAGGGACTTCTTTCAAGTTCATTCAGGTCATTGACAGAATTAGGTTCCTTTCAACTGTACGTGTGAGGTCCCCATTTTATTGCTAGCCGCCAACCGGGGCTTACTCTCAGCTCCTAGAAGTCTCCTCAAGGCCTACTCATGTGACCCTTACTTTTCAAGGCTACCAAGAAAATATCCACGGTCTGTTCAGATGGAGTCTTATATAATATAATCATTATATCAGTCATGGGAATGACTATCCCATCACTTTGCCATGTAATGTCACTTTATCAAAGGAAAGCCTATCTCATCATACTTACAGGTCCACCATAATTCAAGGGGAGGTGATTATACAGGAGATATACAGGCATACCTCATTTTATCGTGCTTTGCTTTGTTATGCATCAAAGATATTGTGCTTTTTTACAAATTGAAGGTTTGTGGCAACCCTGTGTTGTCAGATGATGATTAGCACTTTTTTATGAATAAAGTGTTTTTAAATTAAGGTCTGTATATTGGTTTTTTAGACATAGTGATATTGTACACTTAATAGACTGCAGAATGCTGTAAGCATGACTTTTATATGCAGTGGGAAACCAAAAAAATTCATGTGACTTGCTTTATTGCGATTTCACTTTATTGCAGTGGTCTGTAATCAAACCCACAATATCTCTGAGGTATGCAGGTATTGCAGAATCAAAACTTGCTGACCTGGTTGTTTTAATCTTACTCCAGAAAATGACAAAGTTACTATTTGAATATTGATTTTTTTTACTCTACCTCTAGAGAATGCAGTGTTGCCACGTTGGCTTGTAGCCAGCTATTGGGTATAACAAGAAGGAATGTAGTGGAGAAAGGAGGTACAGGGTTTGGCGTTGCCAAAACTGAGGTACAGGTATCATTTAGGTAGTCATCCATAAATCTTTGTCAGCCTTATTATCGGTCTATATAGGAATTTGCATCTCTACTGGGCGTAGTTCAAAGTATACAGTGAAATTTAGACCTGAGTGTCTTCCTCTGGGAAACTTGGTAGACATTTATGGATTTTTTTCTTCTTTTTTTCTTGGAAAGCACTGTTCTTCATCTTGAGACAGTTTACACTTGACTTCTAGGTTCTGGAAGTAACATTTTGCTCTCTCCTCAGTCATATAATTCACAGGGTTCAGCCCTTGTTCTGAGTAATAGTTGTTGTAGGCCTCCAAGATGGCCTCCAAGATTCTGCTCCCATATGTGCTGTACAGATCTCCTCCCCTTAAGTGTGGGTGGCATCTGTGAATACAACGAGGTACTCACTCCCTTGCTAGGCTATGTTATGTAGCAAAGGTGATGGTATAGTTGCTCAAGTGATCATATTGCATTAAATGACTCCTTCCCATAGTAGCAGACTGGAGAGAGATTCTAGTGCCAGCTTTGAAGAAATAAATTAGCTTGTTGTGAGAGGGCCATGTGGCTAGGACCTGAGGGTGGCCCCTAAGAGCTAAGGCAGCCAGCAAGAAAACAGGAACCTCAGCTGTATAAATGCAAAGATCTATAGGTTCTTCCAACAGTGTGAATACATTTGGAAGCTCCAGATGAGAATATAGCCTAGCCAAAACCTTGGTTTTAATCTAGTGAGACCCTGAGCAGAGAGCCCAGCTTCACTGTGCCAGACCTCTGATCAACAGAAACTGGGATGTAATGATAGGTGTTTTCAGCCCTAGGTTTCCAATAAGTTATTACACAGCAATAGAAAACTAATACAATAGCAATGACGGTAACATATTTTCAGCATGGATATGATGTGTGTGTGTGTGTGTGTGTGTGTGTGTGTACAAGATCATGGCAATAGCCCAGCTACTTTGGCATTCTTCATATTTATGGTCCAGACATAACATATGATTCAACACTGAAGGATTAAGGGAATAGGTTTTAGCTTATGTTCTGTGAAGGTATTTTGTATCTGGTTTACCCACATTTGTTCTCAGCTCCCACTATGTGACTGAAATAAAACATTTAAATATTGTAGAACTAGAGAATGACTATGCCATTTGCTTATAACACCACCAGGAGAAACTAGTTAACCTTTAACAACTTATCTTTATTTAATTTGCATACTCCTACTTTCCTCCTTATTTTAAAAGCCAGTGCTTTTCACTGGACCTACTCTGTCTAAGAAGGGGCCGCTTCTCTGCATAAGGCTAATAACTCGTGTGTTGTACACACAGCAGCTGTGGAAAGGAGGCCACAGTTTTCAGAAAGATGAGCTATATTTGGGCATACCTGTGATTCAGCTTTGACCTCAGCACATACGTAGCTAGAACTGGCCTGCCTCAATGACAGAAGAGAAAGCTAGCTACATGTTATAATTTGAAGTCAGTAAAGTGCTCTTTGACCAAAAATGTCTTTCCTGATGGCCTTGCCAGGTTGCATGAAAATCTAACAGTATTCATTCCTTGTCCTAAGGACCAGGAGTTAAAGCTCAGTAGGGTATTCTACCAAGGGCTAGCCAAACATTTAAAAAAAAATTTGGTTTACTATTAGAATTTTACTACATACCTCTGTTTTAATGTGTTAAGTTTTTAATCATAGTAGCCAGGCAATTCATATGGGTAGTCGTTTTCATATATTCTTGAGGTGGTTTCTGTGAAGTAAGGAATGACTACATGTATCCCTTGGGCCAAAGGTAAAGAAAGCATCGAAGACCCAATAAATGAGATAATGTAATGCAAAACAGCTAGCATAGTACATGGCACATAATAAGTGTTCATAGATATAGTTAAATAAGTGAATAAGCAAACACGTATATAAACACACATCAGTGATACATGTACAGAGTGACTCCTTAAGTACCATTGGTATTTAGCACTTTGTCTCACATACTTTATTATATTAGGATAACCAATTTTTTAAACTAGAATTCTTAGAGAATGAATTCTACATAGATCAGAAGGAAGATGGGACAGCAAAAGTCTGTAACAACCAGTGCTGCATTGAGAAGGACAATACAAAGAAGACTTGGGAGTTAAAGGCAACAGGAGGAAATCAGTTGCTTGATAGGGAAAGTGGGATATAGAAAACAGAAAGGGATGCCTCTCAAAGGTAAAATTTACTTATTTATAGCTGTGAATCTAGAAAAAGACCTGAAATTCCCACATATAGTCTTGTATCCCATTTGGAGAGAGGAGCTAAGATGTGGTGTTGATCTCTTAGAGAAAATGTCAGTGTGACTGTTAAAAATCCTGTTAAAATATGAAGTGATTTAAAAATCTTTATTTAGACCTAGGCCCACAGTAAACAAAAAGCTTGTAAAGAACAACAAAGATACGTTCAGATGACTTGATTTAAAACTGTGCTGACAGCCCAGAGACTGTGTTCCTGGCATCTCTTTAGATTGGTGGTCATAGGAGAGCTAATAGGATCTGACATCTGGATAGCAGCAGGATTTCAGAATCGCCAAGTACTGATGTGTAACTGTCTCTTCAAATCCAGGTTGTTCACTTCCAGGTTGTTGAAATACGAGCTTATGACAAGCTCATCTTCCTCAAATCCATCTGTCACAGTTTGAACTCTGTCTTCAGTACAATCTCCTTTCTCTTTCATGGGACACATTACCAGCCTCTCTCTCAGTCTTACCTCTCTTGCCTTTTGGATCAACTTCAGCTCACATGCATTTCCAGATAAACCCATCTAACAAATGACCCACATCTAAAAATGACAATCCCTGCTTTGCCAACTCTGTTGATGGTGGGGGAAAAAACGCACCCCCGGGCTTCCCTGGTGGTGCAGTGGTTGAGGGTCTGCCTGCCGATGCAGGGGGCGCGGGTTCGTGCCCAGGTCTGGGAGGATCCCGCGTGCCGCGGAGCGGCTGGGCCCGTGAGCCATGGCCGCTGGGCCTGTGCGTCCGGAGCCTGTGCTCCGCGGCAGGAGAGGCCACAGCATTGAGAGGCCTGCGTACTGCAAAAAAAAAAAAATTAAAAAAAAAAAAAAAAAGGCCCCCCAAAAGCAGAGATTTAAAAAATGTGTAGTCTCAGAAGAAAGAAATGGAAAACTCTTTGAAATCAGGTACAGTATAGGGATGCTGAGCTCCAAGCAAACTGCTCAGCAAGGCTAACCTGTCTCTGGGATACACATCTTTGTGTTGCACTTGGGCCTCACACTCCCCATTCCTCTTCTGTTTCATGAATGTAGAGCTGGAGATATTTGGCTTTTTGCAGACTAAGTCCAGTCTCTAGTCTAATCCCAAACTTGGAATGGACTAAAAGAGCTTCAACATCATATTCTCATAATTAACATCATTACTTTTGCTCTTGGTCTTACTTAAGCCTTGTGACCTGGTTCTAATCACTTCAGTTGTAGTAGCAAAATTCTCCATCTAACTGCCTGGGCCTATACTTTTGTCTGTCATTTGCCTAATTTTCAGTTTTTACATCTTCTTTCATTAGTCCTGTTTATAGGGATTGGAGTCCAGGCACTAAATGTCTGGCAGATAGGGTTATTTGCCAGTGGAAGAGTTCCCAGTGCCGCCAATCTTCTTGGACTATTGACTATTTCATTTACCTCGTTTGTCTTTAACTAGTTCTTTTCAGTTATTGGAACACTCCATACCATGTTGGGTTTCCCTGGTTGCCGATCTCAGAGCTGTATTTCTACCATAGTTTAATACAATAATTAAGAGCATAGTCTTTGGAATAAGTCTAATTTAGGTTTGAATCCTGGCTCCATTACTTACTTGCACTGTGCTAAATTATTTAACTAACCTAAACTTCATTTATGCCATATATAAAATTGGGATAACACCATCTGCTTTATAGAATAAATAAGGATTCAGTGATGTAATGAATATAAAGTTCTAATCATAGTAATTGGCACGTATTAAATGCTCAAAAATATTGTTACTTTTATGATAACTATTGGAAAGCTTGTATTTATTCTGCTTACCCCTTTCCTCAGATATTCTGCCCATTTTCATCCCTTCCGTCTAGTATTTGCTCCACTTCCCAGCTGAGGAACACATTTTCAAGTCCCAGAGTTTTTCAGCTTTATCCTTAAAATGGGCCTCGCTATGAGATATAATACTCAGTCCACTCAAAGTCTTCCTTCTCCCCTACCAGCTGAAATTTTACTTTGTTAGATTTTCCCTTAGGTGTTTCATTCTTTTTATTTGTTTACATTATTAGACTGCTAATTAGAGACTCACTTGTGTTAACAGTCAACTTCCCCCAAGTCTTAAAAAACCTCTGGCAGGGGAATTGGACTGTCAATTATTCATACATTAGCTCATTGTAGTAAGCGGAATAGTGCCCCGTAAACCCCAAAAGATGTGCATGTTCCAGTTTTCACAACCTGTGAAAATGGTACTTCACGTGGCAAAAAGGAACTTCTCAGATGTGATTAAATTACAAACATTGAGATGGGGAGATTATCCTCGATTCTCCAGGTGGGTCCAGCCTAATCACGTGAGTCCTGAAACGCAGAGAACCATTCCCAGTGGTAGTTAGAGACAGATGTAAGGACACAAGGAGGGACGCTTGAGAAATGCTACATCACTGTCTTTGAAGATGGAGGAAAGGGTCCACAAGCCAAGGAATGGAGGTGGCCTCAAGAAGCTGGAAAAGGCGAGGAAATAACGTCTCTCCTGGACTCTCCAGAAGAAAATGCAGCCCTGCTCACACCTTGGTGATAACCCAGTGAGACCCATATCAGACTTCTGAGCTATAGAAATATCAGAATGAATATAACTGTAGTTGACTCTTGAACCACACAGGGTTAGGGGCACTGGCCCCTGTGAAGTTGAAAATCTGTGTATAACTTTATAGTCGGCCTTCCTTATCTGTGGTTCCACATACATTGATTCAGCCGACCATGGATCATGTAGTACTGTAGTACATGTGCAGTGAGAAAAATGCACGTGTAAGTGAACCTACACAGTTCAAACCTGTGTTGTTCAAGGGTCAACTGTGTATTATATTTCATGTAAGAAGCAGTATAGATTTGTGTTGTTTTAAGGTACCAAATTTGTGGTAATTTGTAATAGAAAACCAGTACACTCAGTATGTTTGGTTCCCACTCGGCATTCATTCCAGTGTTCACAGTAGGCCATATGTTTTTTCTAGAGGAAACTGTTCATAATTGCAAATGATTGCTGACTTAGACAATTTATAATCTAGCAGGCTCTTTGTATGAGGATGGCCTTTGAGTCAGACAGATGGATTTGAGTCTTATCTCCACTTACTCACAGGAGACTTGGGAAGTTTCTCATATATTCTGAGACTCTCCCCTTATTCATACATCAGGAAGAGTGAAATCTATGCCCTTGGTAGTTATGAGGAGTAGTTGAGATAACATGATATCCCCCAAATTATAGTGATTATTATAATAAAGTGAATATGGAGAATTTAGTCTTTTTATTTATAGTACTTATGTATTGGGTGTTGTTGAGATTGAATAAATAGTCCATAGGCAAAAAAAGAAAAAAAAATCCATTTGTGTTTAATAATTTTATAATTCAGATCAGAATTGTTCCAAGATCTATCTAAGGTGGTATTTTTGTCCAAAGAAAAATACTACTACAGTTACTTATAAGAAATAAAAATCTAGAAGACAATAGAAAAGTGAATATAAGATGTATATGTAAGCATATAGAAATACAGGGAAAGATTGACTATATTCATAGTGAGGAAATATAAATTAAAAAATTTTTGCACTGGGCTTCATTTTGAGCTTATTGTTACAGCTAGCCATTCATGATATAAGTGCATGAAAGTATATTAGCTACTCCTGATTTTAGGATATGCAAATATGTATTCCTGTCCTAACAGTAGCGGTCTTTTTGGACAACAGTGTGAGCATAACCACAGTTTGCTAACTGTTCTTTCCTCATGAATATTATACATGTTGAACCAAATATGCACAGAAATCTCCTGAGTGTATTGGAGCTACTCATGTGCATGTACCTATTTCCACTTAATTTTTGGATGTGATTTTATCAAGCTGGAGACGGGAGGCAGATTACTTCATCATCTTAAACAGATGAAATAATGAACAAATATATCTTCCCATGGTTAGCTCATTGCAGCATTTTAACTCCAAACATTGATTGATGAATACGTTCCCTCCAGTTCTAAAGAAAAATCAGATATGTGTTTGGAAAAGAAGAAGATGTTTACCCTAATAATGATGTCAGATGAGCATTATTTGTATGGAGAGCTAATGCTGAACCCTCATTGTCTGACTTGATTCTTTGTTACTTCCAGCTGAGTTATGTTCATTGTCTGTGACTTATCTTTTTCTCTCATGCCTGTTGAATGGAAAGAAGGGGGGTCTGTGACATATAGACACATGGGACTGGTCTTGCAAAGATCCAAGCTCTAAGCTTCTTTTGCCTGAACCAGTTCCTAGCACTGAGGGCCACAACACCTCCAAGAAGGGACCTCTGATCAGCTGGTTCGTTGATTGGTTTATGTGTCTGAAAATCCATCTGTCAAAAATATTACTGGGCACTGCCTCTGTGCTAGACATTGTTTAGAACTGGAGAAAAAGAAGTGAGTAAAAAAGCGAGGTTTCTAAGCTAGGACAGACCCATCATCTTCCCAGCACATATTGCAATACCCGCAAACAACAAATGAGGGCAATCTTGAGTAAAATATAACTCACTGTCCAATATTAGTAAATTAGGTCAAATGTAAGAGCTTTAAGGTTTAACAGGCTTTCAAGGGGAGGTATGGTTTCTATCCAGATACTCAAATGTCCAAATGTTGTGTTTTTACTATTGTGAAAACACAAGTTTATACTTCTGGCACTTAAGTGTCTTAATCAGCAAAACCCTTAATACAATAGTGATATTTCTACATAATATTTATACTATGAAGACCTGAAATATATCATTTCTGCTTCAATCCACCTCCCCCCTCAAATTCATTCCTCATTCTTTTCTAAATCAGAAACTCAGTGTTTTTCTTCCATAAAATATAGGAAGAAAACTTTCTGGGGTACATTTTGAAATATGTGCACAAGTTGTAAAAAAGGTAAATACATTTTGATGTACCAGTTTGACACTTCTATAATTTATTCCCAGGGGGTATCAATCTAAGAGATTAAGAAAGATGTATTTTTTTTCTATAAAAAAAATAGAGGAGGAGCAGCAGGAGAGAAGTTTTCCTTTAGTTTGTTCATTTGTTAAATCTTCAGAAAAATTTTTAAAAACTAGTATTTTAAGAAAACTTCTGAAAAGTTTTAGTGTTTCATCAGCAGTGACTGAAATTACCACTTGGATTTTTATGACAAATGAAATTTCTCAATGTATACACAATGTGATTTTTTTTTTTTTTTGGCAGCCGGCATTCAAATAGAATTTTGCCACATGAGTTTTCTAATGTTACCTTCTAATTCCGTTTGCAGTTCCCTTCAAAGGAAAAGGATGGTATTACCTTGTTAAAGGAAAATGTTTAAGATATTTCTACTTAATATTATGTATAAGGACAACTTTTAATTAATGGGTAATGCAGTTTATTCTTTGCTGAGCTTTTTTGTGGAAACAGGTGTGGCTAGGTAGGAATGACAGCACTATTTTTTTAAAAAAACATCTTTATTGGAGTATAATTGCTTTACAATGTTACTTTCTGCTGTATAAAAAAGAGAATCAGCTATATGTATACATATATCCCCACATCCCCTCCCTCTTGCACCTCCCTCCCATCCTCCCTATTCCACCCCTCTAAGTGGTCACAAACCACGGAGCTGATATCCCCTTGCGATGCAGCTGCTTCCAACTAGCTATCTGTTTTATATTTGGTAGTGTATATATGTCAATGCTACTCTCTCACTTTGTCCCAGCTTACCGTTCCCCCTCCCCATGTCCTCAAGTCCATTGTCTATGGGAATGATAGCACTGTTAACTGAAATTCAGATTTCATAAGATAGGATGTCTAAGCACATTATTTAAAACTGTATCTCCTCATTTTTTGGGTTATTTTGAATTGTCTAATTTATTTCAATAGAAGTTTTAAAAAAATCCCCAAATGGGGTGACATATTTAGAAAGGCATTGCTAATAGTGTTAACTGTCCTAATCTTATTAGAATATCATAAGCAGCACAGAATTTAAAAGAACAGCATAAAAATGAAGGACTCACTAAGAAATAATCTTTATTTCCTGATTTAATGATGTAAAGTATTGCACTTTATTATTTCATGTAAAAAATGTAGCCAACAGTAACATACAGATATATAATTTAGTATTTATTATATGCATTTAATAAACTTTTTTTTTTTTTGGCGGTACGCGGGCCTCTCACTGTTGTGGCCTCTCCTGCTGCGGAGCACAGGCTCTGGACGCGCAGACTCAGCGGCCATTACTCACGGGCCCAGCCGCTCCGCAGCATGTGGGATCTTCCCGGACCGGGGCACGAACCCGTGTCCCCTGCATCGGCAGGTGGACTCTCAACCACTGCACCACCAGGGAAGCCCTAATATACATTATTTTTCAACAGCTGTATGTTTGCTGTATGGTACATTCTTAAAAATATGCTGATCATAGTTTGTAAAACAAAAACCTTATAAAACTCAGCAAAATTTGCAAACTGATCAGAAAAGTGTTTTGGGAGACTAGAAAAAATACTTTTTTATTTAATCGTGTTTCAGATCAGAGACTAGAGATGTGGCACCTAAATGTAATGCATGATCCTGGATTTCATCCTGGATAGATAATAGCTACAAAGGACGTGACTCTGAGAATTGATGAAATTTTAATATGGATTATTCATTAAAAAAAATTTCATCAGTATTAAGGTTCCCAACTTTGATCATTGTAATGTGCATTTGTATGAGAATGCTCTTTTCTCAGGACATACAAGCTGAAGTGTTTATAGGTAGAGAGATACAATATCTCAAATGGTTCAGAAAAAAATAGTATACATATACATTTTTAAACATCAGTTTTATATTGAGAACATATGAATGATAAAGTAAATGCTGTGGAATGTAAATAATTAGTGAATCAGGGTAAGAAATATATAGGATTTCTTTTTTATATTTGATAAATTTGTTACATTTTGTAAATTTAAGGTATACAGTGTGTTACTTTGATACATTTATATATTGTAATATGACTGCCATTGAAGCAATATTTATCACATTACATCATTATAGTACAATATTATTGTCTGTATTCACTGTACTGTGCATCAGATCTCTATGGCTTATTTACTACTCCTTACAAGTTTGTAGTTTTAAACACCATCAATTTTAACACGCCACCTCCTATAGCTGGTAACTACCATTTTACTCTCTGTGTTTTACAGGTTTGACTTTTTTAGATTCCACGTATGATTCTCTATTAGTGATATCATATAGTACTTGCCTTTCCCTATCTGACTTACCTTGCTCAGCATAACGTACTCAAGGTCCATCCATGTCGAAACAAATGGCAGGATATCCTATTTTCTCATGGCTGAATAATATTCCACTGTGTATATGTGCCACATCTTTTTAATCCATTTATACGGATTTCTTGCAGCTATTCTGTGCATTTCAAATTATATCAAATTAAAAGCTACAAAAATAGAATTTTCACAATTTCAGAGGTCTAAAAGTTTTCAGTAATTGTAGCATTGGTTTGTTAATTAGGCCTTTGGGATTTTGAGCAAAATTTACTTCGTTGCTCACTGCTATCTAGAGGGTCCTGGTTTTAAATATTTCGTTTTTATTAAAAAATTATATACACATTAAAGAAACTTTGGAATGTATAGAAAAGTAGAATTTAAAAGGCATTTGAAAATCTATTGGTCATTTAATTCTTTATAGTTTTTTTTTTTTTTTGCGGTACGCGGGCCTCTCACTGCTGTGGCCTCTCCCGTTGCGGAGCACAGGCTCCGGACGCGCAGGCTCAGCGGCCATGGCTCACGGGCCCAGCCGCTCTGCGGCACGCGGGATCCTCCCAGACCGGGGCACAAACCCGCGTCCCCTGCATCGGCAGGCAGACTTGCAACCACCACGCCACCAGGGAAGCCCAAATTTATAGTTTTTATACAATAGTCTCTCTATATATAATTTTTCTAAAACTTGGTATAAATGTCCAGAGGTTATATGTTTTTCTGATGTCAATGTAAAAAAATTAAGGTAAGCAAATAGGTTAACATACTGTTTACGAATTGTCACAATTTATCTTGATGGTCTCCTGTTTACAGGTGAATGTTTTAGATTCACCAGTGCTCCTGTGGAGCTACTGTAACCTTCTCCCTATGCCATCTATAGTTTTGCTCAAGGCAGCGTATTTGATCACCCATATAATGAACTGAAAACCTCCTATTGCCCAAGTTAATAGCTCTTCATATTTGCCATTTGTCTTCAGGAAGTATTTGCTTCATCTGAAAGTTCCAAGTATCAACTTTGTTTTTAAGCCTTAGAAAAGCAGATTGGGATTCTGGAGGATGCATGGAGGATGTTTCAAGTTGCTCAGAATCAAATTATCATCCAAGATGATTTCTAAACAGTAATATTAAGTAATAGCTTATATTCTTAATGTATCTTTCTAGTTTATGTCTAGCATCTTGAAAAATATAATTTTTATGCATAACTGGTTTGAGAACACAAAGATTTGAGTTGAATGTTATTTTCAACTATACATTCGTATTACAGGTCGATTAATTTATTCTTTTGAGAGATCACTTTTATCATTATCAATTATTTCCTGACTATCCAGTATGTATAAATTACTGTGTTCGGTGCTGAGTATATAAAGAGGTATATAAATCACAGTCCTGTTCTCTAGGAACTTAAAATTTTAAACCATCATAAACTTAAAGTGCCATTCAGTAGATTAACAAAAAGCCCATTATTATTATCTAGTAGTAGTGTGATTTCTACAATTGCATGTATTCTCTTGTTCTAGGTAGAGAACTTCAGCCTAAATTAATAAAATATTTTTGGAACCAGAAGATTATTTAATCATGCTTTGTGTCCTACAGGAAACAGTTAAATGTAAAAAGCTCTATCCTTAATTTTAGCTTTTTTGAGCTTTAGAAATCGAATCTCTGACTTTCAGTTTTGCTTTCTCTCCATTTTAACACTTTGTGTCCCTTATAGAATCTCATGATTTTTCATAATCAAATAAAGTGAAGGCAATTATTAGAGAGGAAGTTTCTCATGGCAGCACTTCACTGTTTGACGTTTGTGAGTTGATCTTGTGATTATTTTGAGCACAGAGGATAAGATGTTATCATAATTTGTCTTCTAACAAATTGCTTTTTATCCGTGAATATTGAAACACTCATTTAACCAACATAACTTAGTATTACCTGTATCAGGAAATATAGAATTGTTTGGAATTACGTCAGTTTACAACCCTGAATCTAGCTATTACTATTTCAGTAGACATGATACCCATTAGCTATTATTTCAGTCCTACCTGAGGAAGATAATGGGCTTCTCTGTGGTATGTCCTGTACTCATGATCGTATTTTATAGCCCAGTATACGCTGGGTCTTTTAATCTAGGTTGGGAAATAAAAATATAAAACCATAGTCTTACTTTAGAGAGTTCACAGTTTATTTGGGTTCAGCATATGGATGTGTGGAACTCTAGCAGTAAGCACAGCAGAGGGACACAGGCAATTAAAGATAGTCATAACGGCTTGGAGCAGCAGGAAGGGAAGTGAACAGAGACTGAGTGGATCAGGTGTGAAAAGTTCTCTGTGTTGGTGTGGAGCTCGAGGTGATAGAGAATAATGGTGAAGAGAATAATGGGGCAGGGTAGTTGCATTTGGACAACAGACTGTCTGAGATTCTTAGTGTTCCTGAATTCCACCTCCCATTCTCTGCTTCAACAGGTTGAATCTAAACAAGTAACAGTCTCTCCAGTAAATCAGAATTGGGGGATATTGTGATCGCTATGAAAGAACCTTGGTTTATGCGCAAGAAAATATGCCAATGTAGAGGGGGCCATAACTAGGAAAAAGATAGATGTGCCACAAAATTGGATTAGTGAAAGAAATGTGTATCTTTCTCTCATATGCAGAAATGGTATATAAGTCTGATTTAGGAATAAGATTTTCTAGTAAAAGAAAGAAGGAAAGAAAAGAGAGTCTAATTAAAAAAATATATATATATTGAATTTAATTATATACATTTAATATACACAAAATAAATTTCACAGAGAATGTACTCCATTTTTAATTGCAGGAGAAATTTTTTTTCTTTTTTAATCCTTGGATATGTCTTATGAAAAGGAAACAAATAACTAAACCCAAATGTTTAGAGTGTTGCAGAATGCCTTATGGGTCTTTGACAATACTCTAAAAATATCAGTTGTTGAATTTGGCAAAGTCTGAGAAGAGAAACTGTTTTGCCTTTTGTTTTTTCCTAACACGAAATTAAGGTTTTTCCTTTGGTGATGACTTAAAGCTCATTGAGCTTTGGATAGTTTGATCAGCCTAGTTTATTAGAGCATCTCACCATACTGTGATTTGGTTACAATCTGTATAATAGGGAACTGGAGAGAGTTCTACTCATTATTTTTTTAAATATAATTTAATTTATTTTTTATTTTGGCTGTGCCATATGGCATGCGAGATCTTAGTTCCTTGAACGGGGATGGAACCTGTGCCTCCTGCAGTGGAAACGCAGACTCCTAACCACTGGACCACCAGGGAATTCCCCGGGTTCTACTCTTTAAATGTGATAGTTTAAACTGGGAGTAATTCATTGCATTGTCTACTATCTTTAGGAAACGGATTAGACATGTATTGTAAAGGAAAGAAAAGGACCACAGGCAAGAATAAACTACTTCTGCAGAGTAATTTGCTTTGTAAACATGTAGGAAAGTGTTTAACAACGTAATTAGAGTTGTCTGTGAGATCTACTAGTCCTAGGCTTGCTGACCTCTCTAAGTCCAGCTTATGGTCAGCATGTTCTTCAAATCTAGGGGACACCATTCAAATTGTATTCTGTATGACTTTGGCACTTAGAAGCCATCTTTTGTGTGTGTGTGTCCTGTATCACAAACTCTGGATGTACCTCAGATTTTAGCTACCTGTTGGGTTCAGAAGGACTATTTCATAAAACAAAGATTTTCTGTACATACTTTTTCTTTACTGCTTTAACTTTTGTTGTGGTTCTGTTTATGGTAGTTGGTTTATTTGCAGAGTGTTTGCACTTGTTAGGAATCACCGTCCTTTGTTACAAATGTCCAGTGTCTGTAAAACCATTACTTTTTAAATATTTTGCCCGTTTTTTCATCATTTCTGATGAAAAAGTAAATTCAATCCCCATTCTTCCATCTTGGCCCGAAGGGGAAATCCTGACCTCTGTCTCCCACATCTGTTCTTAGAGCCCTTGACATTTTTGTCAGCCTCATCAGATCATCTGAATCCTTGACAATTTTCTTAATCTTTCTCAGTACAGTGACTCTTTCTGGCTTCACCTATACGACTCTCCACTTTTTACTCAAGAGTTTGTTAATTCATTGTTTTCTTAGTAACCTAGGTTTTCATACTTCATAGATTTTGATTTGTGTGCCTGTTATTCCTCGTTTGTATCTATATTACATACCTGTTTTTCACCCTTTCTCATGCCGCTTAGCCCTACCTCTTACTCTAGCCATTGCCGTGACTATATTCTGAAAGCTTTGAACAGCTTTGCATAAGTACGTTTGTACTACTCTTTGCCTCAGACTGGCACCTCAGACCATACTTCTGACTTTCTGTTCTGCTGTGGGCACCACTGAAGTAATTTTTCAGGGTGCAGGAACCTGCTCTGGGCTCATGAGTCCGTAACCCAGAAATGTGTGGAAATTAATGACTCTGGTGGCCACCCTTGACCAATGAGTAAGGTTGATGATGGAAAATGTTTTCCTGTTTAATCCCTTAGATTGACTCGTACGCAGGACGCCCCTGGAAGACTGAGCACTGGCTACCCTGAGGGAGTAAAGGCAGCAGCTCCGTTTCACAGCCTCGTATTGGGTTTCCTTCTCCCCAGCAATGCCATTGTCACAATCCTCTTTATTTTCTCCCCTCGGCTGCTTTATCCTCCCCATTCGTTTCTGTGCTACTGAAAATTGTAGAAAATAAAAAAACTCTCTTGACTAGATTTCCCAGTAGATCATACCATCTTATTCAGACTGGGTTCATTTTCTGCCAGGTGATCCAACTGGTCATCTTGTGTTTAACTGCTGCCTTAATCTTTCATGTCTTCATACTCAAAACTGGCCACCTTCACACATATTCTTACCTGAGCTGTTAAGAAGTATAAGACTTTACAAGATTAGCTTCCACATTTTCTTTCTTCAGTACATCAAAATGATTTTGAACTGATTCCTCCTCTCTATAAAAAATACTTAAAATATCTTTAATATACCTCTACTTTCTAGTGTTAAAAGAAGTGACATCAATTATTAGAGTTAATTTCCCCAACTATGCTCTTGATTACCTCCAATCCTAACTTCTCAAGTCTTTACCAATCTTCTCAATCTTTTTTTAATTTCCAGTGCCTCCTTTTGCTGACTATAGCTATGTTCAGATCTCACCTGTAATGGAAGAAAACAAAACACAAAACCAAAATCCTTTTTTTTGACCCCATTATTATTATACCTATTAACCATGAGCTTTTCTTGCCTTTTGTATTCAATGGAACATTTACTGAAACAGTATTCTATTTTATTACATATTTATTCCTTAAGCCCTGACAACCTAATTTCAATCTCTACCACTCTCCAGAAACTACTGTCTTAAATGTCAGTGAAGGATGAAATAATCATTAAACCTCATAGTCTTTCCTCAGGCATCCTCTCTGATCACATTCCAGCATGTTCCAGTAAATTCCAGTTTTCTTCTCTGACATTGTGAAAACTTCTACCTATTTAACTTCTTCCTCTTTGCAGTTCCTGATCAATACCTTATCTACTCCCAGAGTTCTCTGTAAGTTCTTTCACGGACACTGATTCTTCTCCCACACTCCATTCTTGTATTATTTCTCATTTCTTATTGTATATTTCTCCTGCACAATGAATTGGATGTCAAATTTAACTTATCTGCAATGGAGCTTGTCATTCCCACTGACTCCCTTCATATCTCAGCTGTTTCTTGTAACTTCCTTGTTTTTGATCAGTAGTGCCTTTCTTTAAGACACCAGTGGATTCCTAATTCCTCTTTGCGTCTCCCATATTTGGAGAAGAGAAAGCAAGGCACTGTGATTTACATACACTATCTCATTTAATCCCCACAGCAATTCATATTTCATATATAAATAAAGTAAGACCCGAAGTGGTAGGGTGAGTTGCCTAATGTTTCAGAGCTGTCTAGGGATGGGAACCATGTCTGCTGGACACTGAAATTCATATGCTTTTCAGTGTGTAACAGAATGAAGACTCTTAAACAGCAGTGTATCCTGAATCAACAAAGAAATATTCAATTATGTTTGCTATTGTATTTATTAAGGAAGGAATGAAGACAAAAATATATCTTAGAAAGGCTGTGAACCTTCAACAAGAGATGAAAGTAATAAAGATTTTCTGTTAGACTTTGTGTTATTAAAATGGTGTTAACCAGAATAACTTCTTTCCCAAATTCCTCAGTCAAAGTTATGTTATATACTGAGCTGTATGGTTGTATTATATACTAAACTGGGTATATATTTACTAATATCTTTCATGTTGAGGTCAGGGTTAGAAATAGGTTTGGGTTTTTTTTTTAAAGTATGTATTATTAATTAGATATTTATCAATGCTAAACTCAACTCAACATTTAAAGAGAATTCTTACCTCTTGGGCTTCAGAGCTATGTTAAGTTTGATAACTGAGACAGAAGAATCTAAAGTTAAAGGGAGATCAGTAGCAGCAGTTAGATTATAGTGTGGAAATGTCCTATAGGTGTGCAGAGTGGGAAATTACGTGAGAGCCTGTAAGTATGGATTGTATTCTGGGCAAATGATGCATCCTCATCAGGCAATTGCGCACTGAACAACTGTCGATTAAGTACCATTTTATCCAATTTAGACCTAATGAACTTGGTAGACGAGATCCCTGCTGGATTAAGGAGCAATCAGAGTCTTATTTTGGGTTCTGTGCCATCTAGGTCAAGAAGTTTCCAAAGTGTTGTGTATATTTACTTGGTACAAGAATGACACAACTTTCTTATCCTTCCTTCTGTTAATCCCTTAACAAATATTTATGGAATATTATTTGTGCTGTAGGGAGTTTCCATTGGTGAGTGGTAGATAGTGAAATAAAAGACTTAGAAAACTGTTCCTTGCCTCTGAGGAGTTTTAGTTCCATTTTTGCTAGTTTTCCTGAATTAGTCTGAATGACAGTTTTTTTTCTAATCAAAAGGATAAAAAGAATTTTGTTTGAGTCTAAAGACAAAGTAACTCTCTCCTCTAGCAAGAAGATTGATGAAAGGTCTTTAATAAGAGGGAAAAGGAATGAAGACGTGAGGATGTGTTTTGACTCTGTACTCAGTCTCACCTACCTCAGAGGTGCAATGACACTGGTTTTATTTGGAACTTTCAGGAAGGGGTCCGGATCACCATTTTGCAGGAAATGCGAAGGATGTGTCAGAAGAAGCCCATGTCTGCCTGCCCTGCAGGGAGGGCTGCCCCTACTGTGCTGATGACAGCCCCTGCTTTGTCCAGGAGGATAAGTACTTGCGACTTGCTATCATCTCCTTCCAAGCCCTGTGTGTGCTGCTCGACTGCGTGAGCATGCTGGTGCTCTACCGCTTTCGCAAAGCAAAGGTAAACCCAGGTACCCTGGTTACCTTTCTTTTTATTATGAAAGGTACCTTTCTTTTTATTCTGGACTGACCTCTTCTTTCCTTTTTTTTTTTTTTTTTACATCTTTATTGGAGTATAATTGCTTTACAATGGTGTGTTAGTTTCTGCTTTATAACAAAGCGAATCAGTTATACATATACATATGTTCCCATATCTCTTCCCTCTTGCGTCTCCCTCCCTCCCACCCTCCCTATCCCACCCCTCCAGGTGGTCACAGAGCACCGAGCTGATCTCCCTGTGCTATGCAACTGCTTCCCACTAGCTATCTGTTTTACGTTTGGTAGCGTATATATGTCCATGCCACTCTCTCACTTTGTCACAGCTTACCCTTCCCCCTCCTCATATCCTCAAGTCCATTCTCTAGTAGGTCTGTGTCTTTATTCCTGCCTTACCCCTAGGTTCTTCATGACATTTTTCTTTTTTCTTAAATTCCATAAATATGTGTTAGCATACTGTATCTGTCTTTCTCTTTCTGACTTACTTCACTCTGTATGACAGACTCTAGGTCCATCCACCTCATTACAGATAGCTCAATTTCGTTGCTTTTTATGGCTGAGTAATATTCCATTGTATATATGTGCCACATCTTCTTTATCCATTCATCCGATGATGGACACTTAGGTTGTTTCCATCTCCTGGATATTGTAAATAGAGCTGCAATGAACATTTTGGTACATGACTCTTTTTGAATTATGGTTTTCTCAGGGTATATGCCCAGTAGTGGGATTGCTGGGTCATATGGTAGTTCTATTTTTAGATTTTTAAGGAACCTCCGTACTGTTCTCCATAGTGGCTGTACCAATTCACATTCTACCAGCAGTGCAAGAGTGTTCCCTTTTGTCCACACCCTCTCCAGCATTTACTGTTTCTAGATTTTTTGATGATGGCCATTCTGACTGGTGTGAGATGATATCTCATAAGCAGAAGTCTTTCTATAATATGATTGGACTAGAGTGTGAAAGCTATATTCTTCAGCTTCGCAGGAGAAATAGGAATTGAAAATGTGAAACTTTATTATAACGTTTTCTTCTACAGAGTGTTTCTCCCTGTTTACCCTGAAGCTCAAGTACCTCATTGCCTTAAAGGACTCTTTTACATCATCTCTTCAGACTCTAGAAGAACTTATTTTGCCAGTTCCCAATATATTGTTAATTTTTTCCTAGGTAGAAAGCTTTATGATATTTATTGTATTTCATTTTAATTTCTCTTAGCCATATTTGAAAAAGGTAAATGGACTCATCTGTTTCTGAGCACATTATACTTTGAAGAATGAATTTATTCATGACCATACATATGGTCTTGCATCAGTATCCCAGAATGATAGTGGTCCTGCACAGAGCTTATATGGCTTTTGAGAGAGGCTGTCCTTTGGTTCTGTTCTGAGGAATCAGAGAGTAGTATAACCATTTGTATGCTTCTGAGTTGGGGGTGGACGAAATACCAAAATATTCAGGGCAAAGCTATCTGGGGAGCTGTCTTTAGTTGGTCACCCAATTAACTGTATGCAGCTGGTGTTGTGTCAGATTTGTGGTTCTGTTGCTTTCAGAAGCGTATTTGTGCCATTGAAAAGAAAAACAAAACTTGAAGTTTCCACCTTTTCTGAATTTGTATGACCCCTTCGTGTTAGCACAGTTGTAGAGATTGGTTTAGATTACAGAACTCATTGAAAGTATAAAGTGTTCCCATTAGAAATTAAAAAAAGAAAACAACTCTCTGTGAATGGCATGTGTTACAAAGCCTCAAATTAACATTAAAAAAAACCCACCTCTTTTGAGATTCTAGGAGAATGTATCCATTATGTTAATGTTATAGACTTTAATAGTTATTTTAAATAGTTTCATTAACAGAAGCATACAACAAATTAGAATCAAACTTTGTATCAGCAAGAAAGGTGCAAACTGGCAAATTGCTCTTCATTTAACCAATACTTGTCATTCTTTTGCAACAAAATATGTATTATATGTTAGATTGTATATATAATAAAGTAGCTGGCCAATGGAATTGGGAAATATCTAACCACTGTTACCTAGATAAAATTAATTGCTTATTAAAAAGCCTATCACTGGCAGAGCAGGTAGAATTGAAAGGTCTATTTAATAAACTGCTCTGAAGTATCTCTATATAATGTAATTCATTTACACAGTGTATACCACAAAATTCTTTATGAATTTTAATTGATTTTAATCATTAATGATTGTTGTGCTAAATTGAGTTAGTGATATATGACGGTAGAATATTACACAGGATATTAAGAAACTAAGATAGTGCTTGCTAGACCAATGTCTTAATCTATGGTAATGTTACTTAACATTTCTAAAGTTATTAACCTTTTGAATTTCTCTGCACCTTCATATGAAATGCTGCTTTACAGGGCTATCATGAGAATAGATATCTTTACATGTCGTTTGGTGAAATTTCTGTAGATACAAAGTAGTTGGAATACGTAAATTAGACATTATCTAGTTTTAAGATGGTCACCTTTTGAAGAATCAGTTGGTTTTCACAGAATGTGACATAAGGGGGAGATATTTTTAGGAAAGAAGTTTAAAAAGTCAGTGAACATAGGTCTCACATGTTCACTGTTTCATGAAATTTTATCTTCCTATTTCAATTACCAAAAGCAATGGATTAATTGTAAAAGCGATAAACCATTTCCAGGATAGAGATGGCATGTTTAGGGCATGTAGACTTTGGCTTTGCCTTTTAAAGTTTTCACATGTCTTTGCAACATTTCTTTGGATTAAGCAAAAAACTGATGACCCCTCTTGGAGCAAAGTTGATGTTTTCCTTATGAGTTTCCCATTACATTCTTTACCCACTGATAATTAAAAGAACAAAAACCACATAATCGGTCAGTGTACATCTATTCTGACAAAAGAGGAAAAAACCTTAGTAGCAATATAGAAGTAACATTGCGGACAAGTGTGCAGACTCTGGAACCGGATAATTTAGTCTAATTATGAGTATTTTAAGTTAAATGAGGTTTGCTCATGCCTAAAATACCAACTCTGCAGTTGGTAGGTACCAACAATCATTGGTCGAAGGTTAGTTTAACATTTTATCATTTTAAACAACACAAACTAGATTCTGCTATATTTTGGGGTGAGGCTGGTGATACAGTGCCACAAAGAGTAAATTAAATTTTACTCTGCACAAACATTTAGAGACATAACTATATACATTTGCCTTTGTGCCCTGGGTTAAAGATTAAATCTGTCAATAAACTGTGAGTGATTTTAAACCCAGTAAGTTCTTCTAAAGCAACAGCAATTTTTACAACAGTATTTTAAAGATTCTGAATATTAAATATTTGGAACTTATTTCTATTTTTATTTTTTTTACCAAATATTATGACAAGTCACATCTTTTTCTATTAGCTATTTTGAAGAGAGAGCATAGTTTCTTACAGCTTAATAATGTGAAGTGTTAGTACAATTTATTTTCAAGTGAAAATTTGAAAGAAGGTACACTGGAACAGCAGCTTATTCCACTTCTGAAAATAATCTTTTGCTTGATTTATTCTTAGTAAATTTTAGCATGTTTTGTTTGAGGTTAGTGGTTTGGAAAAAATAGTGATAGTCATTTTTTAAAGTGAACATACTGCAGTTTGTATTTTCCCTTCCAGGCCTGTAATAGTTCTTTTTTTAAATTAGAAATTAATTGACAGGTGATTTTATAACTGCTCATTTTTGGTTTGGAAAATCAGATGTGTTAATGTAGAGTGTGGCTGAAATTCTACTAGGCTAATTATGATGTTTTATTGCTTTTTTTGTTGAAAAAAAGGGAGATGTATTACTTTTTTATTGTGGTATAATATACGTAACATAAAACTTACCATTTTCTACCATCTTTAAGTGTACAATTAAGTGGCATTAAGTACATTCACATCACTGTGCAACCATCACCACTATTCATTTCCAGAACTTTTGCATCATCCCAAACCAAACTCTGTAACCATTAAACAGTTCCCTATTCCCCTAATCCCTGGTAACCTTTATTCTACTTTCTGCCCCTATAAATTTGTTTTTTCAGAGTACCTCATATATAAGTGGATACACTATTTGTCCTTTTGTTTTTGGCTTATTTCACCTAGCATAATGTTTTAAAGGTTTACCTATGTTTTAGCATGTATCAGAATTTCATTTCTTTTAATTGATGAATAATATTCCATTGTGTGTATTTACCACATTTCATTTATCTGTTGAAAGAGTTGTTTCTACCTTTTGGTTATTGTAAATAATGCTATTGTGAACATTGGTGTACAAGTATTTGGTTGAGTCCCCGATTTCAGTTATTTGTATATAACCTAGGAGTAGAATTGTTGAATCACACAGTCATTCTGTGTTTAACTTTTTGAGGAACTACCCAACTGTTTTCCACAGAGGCCAGACCATTTGATATTTTCACCAACAATTCATGAGGGTTCCAATTCCTTCACATCCTCACTAATACTTGTTATTTTCTGTTTTTGTTTTTGTTTTATAATAGCCATCCTAATGAATCTGAAGTGAATTCTCATTGTGGTTTTGATTTGCATTTTCCTAGATATTAGTGGCAGTTGAGCATCTTTTCATGTGCTTATTGGTATATCTTCTTTGCAGAAATGTCTCTTCAGGTCTTTTGTTCACTTTTGAATTGGTTGTTCATTGCTGAGTTGTAGGAGTTCTTTATGTATTCTGAATATTACACTTATCACATAGATGATTTGCAAATATTTTCTCCCATCCTATGGGTTGTCTTTTCATTCTCTTGATAGTGTCCTTTGATGCCCAAAAGTTTTAAATTTTGATAAAGTCCAGTTTACCTACGTTTTCTTTGGTTGCCTGTACTTTTGGTGTCATATCTGAGAAATCATTGCCAAAGCGAATACCATGAAGCTTTCCTGCTGTGTTTTTTTTCTAGGATTTTAATAGTTTTAGGCCTTTTATCAGACTTCAATCCATTTTTAGTTAATTTTTGTATATGTTGTAAGTTAAGGGCCCAACTTCATTCTTTTGCATTTGGATGCCTAGTTTTCTCAGCACTATTTGTTGAAGAGAATATCTTTTCCCCCTTGTGTGGTCTTGGCACTCTTATCAAAGATCATTTTACCACACACATGTGCGTTTATTTCTGGGCTCTCTATGCTGTTCCATTTGGTCTATGCCTTTATGTCAGGATCACACTGTTTTGATTACTGTAGCTTTGTAGTAAGTTTTGAAATTAGGAAGTGTGAGGCCTCCAAATTTATTCTTCTTTTCAAGGTCGTTTTGGGTCCCTTAAGATTCATGGAATTTTCATGAATTTTAGGATGTGTTTTTCTATTTATGGGAGGGAGGTGCAGCATAATACATGAAAAGGAGTAGAATGGTTAGAAACCAGGAGCTAGTACCTTCAATGCAGCTAGCTATAGGGGCATTTATGGAAGTTCCATAGTGGTTTACAAATTTTTTTCTTAAACCTTGTTCTAATACTGGCTAACTACTACACTCAACGTAAGATGATGTTGTATATTTCTGGCAATTTATGGTAGACAATATTTCCCTCAATTTCCATTTTCCTAAGGGCTACAATGTTGATCTTCACTCTTACCAGACATTTTAACTCTACTGAACTAATAAAATATCACACAGTATCACAACAATAATATTTCACTCCCCTTTACTGAATATGAATGAGAAATTTGGTACTTTTATTTTTCCTCATTTCCCCCTTCCCATTTTATTAAAATTTAATCTATGATTAATTTGCATCAATTTTCAGTAAGACCCATCATTAGTTTCAAAGGAAAAGCACTTCTTTAATATATTTTGGCTCTCACTACATTTAAATTTATCATTTAATCTTCTTCCTAGATGTTTATTTGGTTTAGTTACTTATCATAAGACCTTTCCAAATGTGGTTTTTTGTCTTTAAATTCTGACTTTTGACTAATCTTTTATCATTATTAGATATCTATATCTTCAAATAGTTTGTTTGGAAAACGGTAGTTTTGTACCTATGTTACATCTGAACTCCCACCCACCGACTGTGGCTTTTACAGGACATCCCCTTGGCTAGGGGGAGCACTTGGGGATTACTGTCTTTTTCTTTTAAAGCTCTACTATTGCTGCTTCATTTATCTTTTAGAACTGAACATTTTGGACAATTTCCAGGATTGCCCACTTTTTGTCTCTTATGGAACAAAATCTCCCATCTGAATGCTTATTGACTTCTTTCTTTACTTTTACCATCATAATATGGTCCTTCATTGCGTTTGCAAAAAATATGATCCAAACTCTCAAATTTCAGACTGAGCTTTCTTCTGATACTGGGAAGTCTCTTGTGTGTTAGTTCGTATGTTACCTCTTCTGCTCTAGTTTTTCTAGGCTTCTCTTTTAGGACTTCCTGTTAAATATAGGTTGGGTCTCCAGACTTTCTTTTTTAAAATGTTCTCACTGTATTGTATTTTAAATGTTTCCTCTATGTTTTGAGAAGCTATTTAAGTTTGTCTTCTATTTTACTCTTCCAGTTTTTAGCGCTGTCTAAGCTGCTGTACCCTACCTTCCTGATATTCTAAAATCCAACTGTTTTTAATCTCTGTACAATTGTTCCTTACGTTTTACCTCCGTTTTTGCAAAGGTTCGGGGTCAGAAAGCTTGAGGCAAATCCTAGTGATTTCATATTCTAGTTATGTGATCCTAAGGTTGCATAGCTATATACCTAATCAGCAAGTCACTTAGTCTCTCTCAATGGCTTTTATCTTATGTAAAAATGGGGACATTCAAGAATTTGGAAAACAACGACAGCAATAGTGTATGTACTCTAAAATCAAGGCTGATTCATGTAGTAAGCATTTCGGGGGGTATTGAATCTACAAATAGGAAGCTTGTCATACTAGCTAATGTGAGATAAATTTTTTTATGTCTTATGTGTATGTAAGGACTCATTCATTGAAAGGATTTCTGGACCATTCTAAGAGTTACCAAAGGGGAAAGTATCAAAACTTAATTCTACACTTTTGTTCTTGTGGGGGGGTAAGAAGAATTAAGTAAAAAGTTATATCATTTGTAATGGAATGGTTGATTTTGTAACATGATGCCTTGATATTATTTGCAAAATTTTTTCTTTCCATGAAATATGTTTAAACATATATATGAAGAGACTTGAAGTGCTAGGCTTGAAAGTTAGAGAAGTATAATCATGCTTTCTGAATTAACACTCAAATGATCTTCTTTAGGACATAAGAAGGCTGAAAAGGCCCAGCCACAGCATTACAATTAGGTGCAGGGCAGCATGTGATCAAGGAAGCATACGCTAAGCTAAGCATCTCTATTCCAAACATTAATGCCACTCTGCCCAAAGTGTTAGGGCTTCACACATTTTAGTCTTGAAAGATTTCCAGGCTTTAAAGCCTTCCTATTTAAAATACAGATACTGTGTAAGTAAGATTAGTCATCGTTCTAATGATGAGTGGGGCTTGAGCTAAAACACAATTGCCACCTCCCATCAGTTTATTGGAGCACTGTGTTAAAAAGGGTTCCGATGCAGCAAATGGATTTATTCTGAGAAGTGATTGTTTTATTGGCTAACTTTAGCAGCCATAGGTATTATCAGGGAAACTAATGACATATGTACCACATGTTTGTCACTCCTTGACTAGGAGTTTCAGGCTCAGGGGACAAGTGAAGGAAGAAAAACTACCGATATAGGATGTTGGAGGGCCTTCGTGGTAAGCACGGCCATAAAACCGTTTTGTCTAGGGATGACCCACTTCCTAAAGAATTATATCAAAATTCAGGGTTTCTACAGATGATGAACTGCTCTATCTATTCAAGATATAATGGATTTACTAGGAGTTATCCCATTCCATAATTTACTAGCCAGTTCTCAAGTAGTTTGAACTTGACGCAGTCTGAAATGTATTTTGACGGGTGCTTTTCCCTAAATATTTAAAGGCAAGTGTATTTCAAATAGAATGTAATGCTTTCAACTCTTATTCATTTTTACTTTTCCTCTGAGAAATATGTGTGGTGTATATTAATACAAGTGCCCTAAGAAATTTGATCTTAAAAAATTATGGCCTTTATTCCAGCACACAACTTGTATCCCCCAATGTATTTTGTTAACATGAAAATATTTTATGAGCTCTGAGTAGCGCTTAGTCTCCCAGCTCAAGTTTAGAGTTTCAACTCTTTTCTTCCTCTTGTTACTGTGGAAATTATTTAACTCGTTTGTAGGTTACCTTTCCTTAAAGCTACTTTTATTAGCGGTAAGGACTGTCTACTTTTTCTGGTCACTAGGCTTTCGAATTGTAAAGGGTGAGCTTTAGGACTAAGTCTAGCATTTAAACAATTAAAACAAAATTAAAAAGCAAATTGGAGAAAAGTGTTTTGGTACGATATGATAGTGAAGGATTAACATTCTTACTCTACAAACAGACAAAACCCTCTTAGGAATCAATATGAAATAGAAAAATATCCAATAGAAAAATAGGCAGAGAATATCCATCAGCAGTTTGTAAAACAACAACAACATAAAATATATATACTCTATATCCATGAGTAATAACAAAAGGCAAGTGAAAACAATGACATGTACTTTTATAACAATAATAATTCTCTGTGTTGGCGAAGATGTTAGCAACTAGGTGTTCCCATACATTGCTGATGGTTGTGTAAATTGGTAGAAACGTTTGGATGAGGTTTGGGATTATGTGTAATAAACATAAACATGCACAGTAGTTTCAATTCTAGAAGTCTGTACTAAAGAAATCATACAGGTGCACAAGGACTTACAAATATAGTCATAGGTGTATGTATGTGCATCATAGTGCTATTTATAGTACAAACAAACTGGGAACAATTAAGTGTTCAGAATTGGGTTAGGTCATCCATGCGTTTAAATATGGGGCCGTAAAAGTGATCGTGTAGAATACTAAATGATGGGAGAAAATGCTTTTGATATAGTTACTTAGTTCATCAGCACATTTCCACCGTTTTTTGAAGTTTTATTTTAGTACTCTCCATTTTTCATCTTTCCCTCTCTCCTCTTCTTCTCATTCTATCCCTTTCTGCCTGCCTCCCTCCATTCCTTCTTTCCATTCATCATCCATCTGCTGAGCATCTATTGAGTGCTTGGAACTATTACCCATACTGGGAATGCAGTGCTGAACAGGACAAATAATATCTGTGCTCTTACGGAGTTGATATTCCAGTGGGGGCTGGTAGTCATAGACAATAAAAGAGAAATAAAGAAGAATGTATCAGGTGGCTAGCAAGTGCTGTGATCAGAGTGAAATATATAAAACAATAGGCTGTGACTTTGGAGTAGAATTCTTATGGCCACCATGTAAGTTGGTATTATCCTCATTTTATATTTGAATAAGCAAAAGCATAGAGAATTTAGGAAACCCATTCATTGTTACTTAGGGAATCTAGGATTACCAGTTCAGGACTTTATAACTCATTTTTGCTCTTAACTACTGTGCTATACTATCTGTCATATGTTTACAGTGCAATTTTTTCTTAAATTTTAAAAAGTAGACCTCGCCAACTCTGGCCCCAATGTAGTAATCCAAGTTCTAGGCCTGCATGCATCCTTCGTTTTTCCTTATACCCTTATGCCTTATCAAAACTTTACATGTCCTATGTGTCATTCTTGCTAGGTGCCTACTAGTTAACTGAATAAATCAAGTTCTTACGTGGTACCATTTAAATGGATTTATATGTTCCTTGTCTCTGCTCATTTGTGTTACTACACAGTCTTGCAATTTTTTTTTTTTAAGTTGACTCACAGGACACTTCCTTTTTCCTTTTGGCTGTGTGGGCTCTTCATTGTGGCGCATGGGCTTCTCTATAGAGTGGCGTGCGGGCTCCAGAGCCCACAGGCTCAGTAGTGGCGATGCAGGGGCTTAGTTGCCCCTCGGCATGTGGGATCTTAGTTCCCCAACCAGGGATCGAACCCATGTCCCCTGCATTGGAAAGTGGATTCTTAACCACTGAACCACCAGAGAAGTCCCCAGTTTTGCACTGTAATGGCATCCTTTAATGCTTTAACCTAAGGAGCAACTCATATGTAATGATTTAGGGGTATGTGTGTATATGTGTGTATGTGTATGAATGTATATGAATGTCAGGGTGGTGGTTAGGGTACATATGGGAAAACAAATAGTTTAGCTGAAGAGATTTCTTTCTTTCTGTGCTTCTTAAGAAATATCATTTAAATAACTTCCTACTCCATCCGGTGGCAGTGGCACTAATTATGAGTTACAAAGAACAGCTAGAGTGAATATAACATATTTGTGTATGCCTTAAGAGACATAAAATGCTTAATGATTACCAAAGCTCCATTCCTGTTTTGAGACACTTACATTTACTTATGCTTATTTGAGTGGTAAAGCCAGTTACATATGAGGTATGCTAAAAATAACTTTAAAAATTAATGTACTAGTATACTGAATTGCTTGCCAGTTGAAAAATATTCTGAGAGACCAATCTGTCTTTTCTAAATTCCTTAGATCTTCATTTTTAAAGCCCATTCAAGTATCTTGTAGGCAAAGTACTTCGCACAATTATAAACTAAGGCCTTTAGTAACTATTCCATGAACATTTAGCTAGATTTTAAAAGATGATTTTGATACTGGCTTGCCCATGAGAGGCTCACAATCTAAAGGGGAAATGAATATAAGGAAATATAAGGTATATGAAAACAAGTACTACAGGTTGTTGAGTGCTTAGCAGGGCAGTAGGGAATAGTCTTTAAGGTCATAGGCTCCAGAGTCCCTTTATGTAGGTGCCTCTCCTGACCTCACACAAAGGAGTTCCTCAACCTTAGGTTAAGTTACCAGCCTCTCTTTGTCTCAGTTTCCTTTTCTGTAATATGGGGACAATAATAATAAATCTAATAATAATGAGTCTCATAATAATAAATCTCATAGGGTTATGGTAAAGATTAAAGTATGTGGAATGCTTATAAACTTATTACAGCTAATGACGTGTGGAAAATGCTCAGTAAATATTAGCCATTAATGGGGGTATGTGCAGAATATGACAGCATAAAATAAGAGTGGTTGAGGGTGGTGTGAGAAGACTTCCAAGAAGATGGGACACATGGGAAGAATCTTGAAAAGTGCATTTCACTGGTCAGACGGATAGGAGGTAAGAGGGACAGGCTAGGCAGAGAGACAAACATGTATGCAAAGACATTACAGAGCCCAGGATACATTCAGGGAAGCTGAAATATTTCAGTATGAATCCTGAAAAGCCTGACGAAGCATTGTGGACTTTATCCTATAGGCACTTGAGATAAATTGTGGAGCCGGCAAAGGCTGTTAGACATATGGGTCTGGCACCATAGAAGCAAACTTGGAAGTCACTCACTCATTTATTCAATGTTTTTTGAGGGTGCACTGAGTTCCCAGGCATTGTTTATGGATAGTGAACAAAACAGGATGGTCTGTGATCCTATGATTGGAGTTCAAAATCTTGTGGGGCAAAGATAAGTGAGTAAATAAATTAGTAAGTGCTGGTAAGTACTGTGAAGGAAAGTAACAGAGTAAAATGAGGGAGGATAATGGGGTTGGGAAGACTGTTTAGGAGGATGTCCCAGAGTCAGTGTCATTTAATCTGAGGTCTCAAGGATAACCAGGAGGCAGAGAACAAGGACAGGAGAGTATTCCAGGAAGCGAAAAACCACATCTTTAAGGTACCAATGTGTGAAGAAGCTTGGAGTGTTCTAGGAAGTGAAGGAGGCCAGTATGGCTAGCGAATCATAGCAGAGTGGAGAGAGATGAACTCAGAGAGAGTCAGGTGCCAGGCATTCAGAGTTCTATAGGCCAGAGTGAAGTGTGTTATTTTATTTGAAGTGCAGTCAGAAGCCAATGAAGGATTTGAAGCAGAGGAATAAATGCTCTCATTTAGGTATTAAATGAATTTCTCTAGGTGCTCTGCAGAGAATAGTAAGGGGCAATGTAAAAGTGGGGGCAATGATAAGAGGCCTATTGAATTAGTCTAGGTAAGGACAGCGGTGGCCCTGGGATGGAGATGAGTGCCTGATTTGAGATACATTTGGAGATAGAATTGACAGGACCTGCTGATGAACTTGATGTGAGAGGTGAAGAAAAAACAAAAATCAAATTTGGTGAAGAAAAAACAAAAATCAAATTTGATCCCTTCAGGTTTATAGCTTGAGGAACTGGGTAAAGAGTGGTGCTATAGGACTTCTCTGGTGGTGCAGTGGTTAAGAATCTGCCTCCCAATGCAGGGGACACGGGTTCGAGCCCTGGTCCAGGAAGATCCCACATGCCGCGAAGCAACTAACCCATGAACCACAACTACTGAGCCTGTGCTCTAGAGCCTGCGAGCCACAACTACTGAGCCCGCATGCCTAGAGCCCGTGTCCAGCAACAAGAGAGGCCACTGCAATGAGAAGCCCGCACACCACTATGAAGAGTAGCCCCTGCTTACCACGACCAGAGAAAGCTTGTGCGCAGCAATGAAGACCCAACGCAGCCAAAAGTAATTAAATAATTTTTTTTAAAAAAAGTGGTGCTGTCTACTAAAATTAAGAAAATATGGGGACTTCCCTGGCGGTCCAGTGGTTAAGACTCTGAGCTTCCACTGCAGGGGGAGCAGGTTCGATCCCGGGATGGGGCAGTAAGATCCTCCATGCCGTGCTGTGTGGCCAAAAAAATTAAAAAAGAAAAAAAAAAGTGAAACACTGGAAAGAGTGGTTTGAAGGGTAAGGGAAGGAAAAATCAAGAGTTCCATTTTGGACATAAGTTCAGCTATTGTTGCCAAGTTAGCACATGAAAAACATGATGCCCAATTAAATTTGAATTTTAGATCAACCATGAATAATGTTTTAGTATACGTCTATGACAAATATTGCATACGAATACTAAAACATCCTTTTTTGTTTATATGAGTTATTTTTCTGGCAACCCTGATGGTTAAGCCACCTGTGAGAAGTCAAAGTGGAGATGTCAGGTGGGCAGTTAGATATATGAGTTGGAAGCTGAGTGCAGGAGTCTAGGCTACAGTTTAGGAGTTACAAGCTGGGAGACATAGGAATCTAAAGCTGTGACAATGAGATTACCCACTTAGGAAATGTACAAAGAAGAAAGAGAAGAGAATGCTCAAGACTGAACTCTTCAACATTTTGAAGAAAAAGTAAAATACAGGAACTCTTTTTGAATAATTCAGTGGCCAAAGAGATTAGAGGGACGCCAGGTCGGAGTCATATTACAGAATCCAAAAGTGGACAGTATTTTTTTTTTTTTTTTCAGCTGCACTGCACAGCATGCAGTATCTTAGTTCCCTGACTGACCAGGGATCAAGCCTGTGCCCCCTGCAGTGGAAGCATGGAGTCCTAACCACTGGACCGCCAGGGAATTCCCAGAGGACAGGATTTAAAAGAAGGAGAGAGTGACCAACTGTGGGGAAAACTACAGAGTGATAGAATAGTATGAGTGGAAAAAGTATGCAACGAATTTGGCAACACAGAGGTCATTGGCAACCTTAGCAGTGTACTCTTCTGTAATGATTGAGGAAGTAGAGAAAGCATGGTTATCTAAAACTTGAAACAATCTTATTTGGGAAGGGAGCAGAGAAATAGTGTTGGCCAGACAGTGATAGTGAAAACCATGACGAATTCTGAGCTTTCCCAGGGGAGTGTTTACAGTAAGAAAAGAAGACATTTGAACCAGTATCTTTGGAATAGATAGAAGAAAAGGAAAGAGGAAAGGGAACAGAGGAGTGAGAGGTATGAGCCAACTCCAGTAGGGAAATTTTATAGGAACGAAGAGAGAGGGATTCAAAAGAGAGGGAGTTGTTAACAGTAGCAGATAATACAGAGCCGCGAAGAAAATGAAGCCTAAAATAGTTTATTGCTGTACCCATGTCATGCTGTTTTAATTACGGTAGTTTTACTGGGACTTAACTGTTTGGTAGCTGGTCGTCTTAGCCTTTAAAATCTTTTGGATATCTTTAGTCTCTACTCTTCCATGTTTAACATTTAGGGAAAGCTTGTCAAACTCATTGCAAAAGCCTGTTGGGATTTTGATTGAGATTACATTTAATAGTATAAGAATAATTGTCCAGTCATATAGAAAAATACATTATTAGGTCCTTCTCTAACAGCATTTGCAATAAATTCCAGATGAAAATAACTCTATGGATTTGATGATTATGAAGTTACTGAAAACTTTTACCTGGGCAGTTTCTGAGAAGTCAGATTGTAGTGGCCTCAGAGATGGATTGGACATAGAAAAGTAGAGAATATAAATATACAGCATTATTTCAAGAAGCTTGGCTCTAAGGTAAGTAGAAAGATGCTAAGACTAAACGGCCAAAGAGGAGACTCAGGGTTGAGGGAGTTTTATCTCAGAAGATGGGAACATGTTTATAAACCGCTAGAGAAATGAGAGAAGAGAAGTTTGAAAATACAGAGAAATGTGGAACGGGGTCCCATGAGAACAGAAGGGAAGAGGATCCTGAGTACAGGTGGAGATACTGACTTTGGACAGAAGATCTTAATTGTATCTGAGACTAGAGAAATGGTGATTCTGATGCAGTAGACATCAGTAATTTGGGGTTGAGGCAATAAAGTTGAAGAAATTCTAGCTTGAACTTTCTGTCTGAGATTTGGAATAAGGTAATTTACTGAGCGTTCTTGAATAGAGTGGGGTAGAGATTTGAGAATACTATGCAAGTTTGGCAGTAGCCACTGTAGGGGAAGGATGGGGGATGTCCAAGTGCACATAAAAGGACTGCTGAGAGCCCGGATCAAAGAGGACAGCACAGACGTTTCCCTAAAGTTCTTTTGAAAAGAAGAAAAGACAGAAAGTTGAAAAGATGGGAAGTATTAGCATAGGTGGTTACGTTAACTGAATGGTTATCATTCAAGGAACTACAAATACTTTGCACGTTCCATCTTGCTTCATGTCCATTTGTTTTTTCTTAAGTGTACTTACAAAATGATCACTCTCCAAGTTTCTTAGTACATTTACAACATTAATATGTGTGACCATTAATTAATTTGAGAGAAATGCCCAGGAGGGAAAGAAATAACAGTAATTAGCACCTTCAGTCACAAATGGAGAAAATAATGCCTAAAGGTACTCCTGAGGTCATAGCGCAAGACGTTCTTTATCCATAATTAGATGAACAACATCTTCCAAATTCAATGAAAAGGGCATATTTTATTAATAGAAGACTTTAGCATGAATATTATGGTTGTGTGGCATCTTGACCCATTTCTGTCTCAGGAGCTCATTAGCTAGTTATAGGTGATATATCCCAGTTAGAACTGAAGTCAGGGAGATTTATTTTGTGAGTTTTATTTCCTAATCCAGCAGGGATCAGCAAACTATGACCTGCTGACTGTTTGGGGAAAAAAATCAGAAGAGGGAGAATGTGTCATGACACGTGGAAATTACGTGGAATTCACATTTCAGTGTCGCTAAATTAAGTTTTATTGGAATACAGCCACACTTGCTTATCTGCATGTTGTTTCTGGCTGATTTCACACTGTAGTGGCAGAAGTGAGTAGCTGTGATGGACATGGAAAGCCTAAAATATTTACTCTCTGGCCCTTTACTGAAAAAGTTGGCTGTCACTTAAAATACAGCACCTGCCTGGCCCAGTTTCCATCCCCACTTCTCCCATCTCTCAGTGCCTTGCTTATTGGTGCTATATATTCCAGGGGTGTTTGTCTTTTCATAAGGAGCTCTTTTTTTAAAATTAATTAATTAATTTATTTATTTTTGGCTGCGTTGGGTCTTCGTTGCTGCATGCAGGCTTTCTCTAGTTGCGGCAAGCGGGGGCTACTCTTCGTTGCGGTGTGTGGACTTCTCATTGCGGTGGCTTCTCTTGTTGCGGAGCACGGGCTCTAGGCGTACAGGCTTCAGTAGTTGTGGCATGCAGGCTCTAGAGCGCAGGCTCAGTACTTGTGGTGCACGGGTTTAGTTGCTCCACGGCATGTGGGATCTTCCCAGAGTAGGGCTTGAATCTGTGTCCCCTGCAGGGGCAGGCAGATTCTTACCCACTGTGCCACCAGGGAAGTCCTCGTAAGGAACTCTTAAACATTAAAAAGGCTAGAACCAAATGAATAAATGCACAGTGCTGGGATTGCAGGTACGAGTCAGGATGTCTGGATATATTTTGGCTAAAAGGTCACCTTGGCATCCTTTAATTCCACCATACAGTCACTTGTGTCAGCTACAAACATGATTCTAATGGGGAGCATTTGCAGGTTTCTTGACCTGCTGTTCTCTTTGTGATATACCAGGCCCTTCAGATCCTGAACTTAAAATTTCAAAACAACTTTCACAGGCAGAATGGTTGAGCAAGGTGGCAGGACAGCTAGGCCTCAATCGGCCTTTCAAACATAGCTACAAAGAGCCCAAGTCCTTTGCTTGGTTCTGGGTTCTGTGGGCCTGAGGAGCGTGGCTTGGCTGCCTTGGATCATAATGTTCAATTTTATTAAAGTTTTTACTTTAGCAAAACAAAATTTCATTTGGCCCATGAGCTCTTGGGCCACTGCTAATTCATCTTCAGTTTAGCTTTGTGAGAACATTCGAGGGTGGATCTTGCTCGGCTGGAGCACAGTGTAGTGTGTGTCTCCTATACGTTTGGAAGCCTCTTAGACTTTCCTGTAACCGTGTTCCTCAAACTAGAGGTCACAAGCCATCCTTTGAGGGGCGTGCAGAGCTCATTTGCCTGCCCGTCCTCATATTTATGTCTGTCATACTTTCTGTCGTTTGGCTTTCTCTGTCCACCTGGATAGAATCACAGGGCTCTAAGCCACAGGGCAGGCAACCACGACAGGGAGTTTTCTTTCCATTGGAGATCTTTAGAGATGAGCCCAGCTGAGAGACAGGGTTAGACTGTCTTAAGAAAAGACACTCTTGGCTGTGCCTTGAGCTGGGTTCCTTTGCCATAACCAGTAAGAGAGAAAACAGAGCCTCTCAGACAACAACTTCATTAATTGACTTGCTAGTTGATGTTTGTAGAAGAAAAGCATGGGTTTCCATTTTCCCGTTTAATTATCTGTAATAGCACCCTCCCAACTGTGCCTAGGAAATGCATCTGACAGGGAGACATTGGTTTCATTTGGAAGAAAGCTGAGTTGACATGAGAAGAAGTTTAAGTTGAGGAGAAGGAGGATTCTCATCGACCCTTTTTCTCTTCCTTCTCTTGCTTTGCAAAGTCTGTGAGACTTAAGTTATCTTTATAATGCTATAATTAGCAAAGTGACAATTTCTTATTTATCACAGATCCTAGAAATATGCAGGATTTTTGAGACATTGAAATGTTTTTAAAGCTTGTTTGCCCATTCTAATGACTTGCCAGTTTATTTTATTATTTCTCCATAAAATATTACTAAATTTAAATATGATGCTGTTTTATAATACTGCTGAGGGCTATTACGAATATATGTTATTTTCTATTTCAGAATGTAATATTCAGATAGGATCATTTTTGACATTTCAGTAATGCAGTCAATTCTTAGCTCTAGGATACAAATTTAAAATAGATTAGAGGTAGGACTCCTAGTCTCATCTCTAAAACATTTGGCCTCATTTTCCTTGTGAAAACTAGGAAGGATAGGGAAGAAAGGTGAATAATAATAGCAGAGAAGCTTAAAACAAATAAGAAAGGCCATAACCTTTATTGGCCTATGGCAATAGAAATTTAATTCATAATTATTATGGGAGCTCTTACCATCCATACTTACTGTTTACTCAACTTTTGTCTTTGAGCTTCTGTACTCTTTTATTTCTAGAACTTTTTCTTCTTACTCAACTCTACCCCCTCCACTTAGCGCACACAGACGCTTCACTAAGCCGAGGTTCTGCTGCTCTGCCCTGGCTACTTGCTTCTATTTCAAGGTGTCTGTACACCTGATTCAGTTCGTGGTTAGAAAAGCACGTGCTGGCGATGCCCAGATAACCAGTTTTCCTGCTTCTGGCTCTTGTGGCTTGGGGTTTGCCCTTTCTGCTTTGGAATTCATTCCACGATTCTCCTCCTCATGACTGCTAGGCCCCGGCTAGCCTATTTAGACACTATTATTAGATACTGACTACTGGTGGGTGACTACTTTTTCCAATGAAGTCTCATGTGCTTGGCTTGGGTGGGTGTCACTTAAATCTATTAGGCTATCAGTTTCAGAATCCCCTGTGCAGCCTTTTAAAATTTGGATGAACGTACCCCTTCTCAGATCTTAGGCATAAGTTCTTAGAATGGGGTCTATATGCACGTATAATTTTTTAAGTTGTCATAGGTATTTCTAAGGTACCTCTAGGGTTGGGAACCATGGACTTAAAACCGTGAAAATCATCCTTCATGCCCTCTTCTATGCCTGGAGGTAAACCCTAAAAACACTTCTCATCTGGGGGAGACATGAGACTTTTCTTTATTAATCTTGTGCTCTCACAATCACATAGACAACATAACCTTTACAAACCATAGTTAATCTGTCTTTTTGGCTTTCATGGACCAGGGAGAAATAAAACCAAGGGGAGATGTATTCTGGAGGGCAGTGACTTTCAGAGACAATGGAGCATGGTGGAGAGAGACGGGGCCATTTGAACTGTTCCAGATTCACTTGGTGAAATGAAATTTCTGGTCTGTTTACCCCAGACCATGAAATAGCCAAAATTTATTTTTAAATGTCTATGAATGTAGAGAGGGCACAAATGTGAAGGCCGATTCTAAGAGAAATCAAATATGGAGGAAAGCCGTTGATTAATCTACTCTGGTTGTTAGCAGCATGAAGGGACTAAGAAAGACCATAAATGCTATACAAACTGCAAAGGAGGTTGAGGGTTTGTTTTTTTTTTTCCCTTCGACACAAATAAACAGAGAAATGCTTGCCTGAAAGTAAATGAGCAGTTGGGCACAACAAGTGAACCAGCAATGCAGAAGGCAAACACTAGTGGCTCACCAGTGGGATAAATATGGGCAATAAGCCAAAAGACACAACTGCTTGAGGCACATGTGACAGGAACAGACAGCAGATGAGAATCACATGTAAATAGCAGGCAGCTGGAGTTCACAACCCCGTCTTCCCTGTTATTAGTTCACCCTCCCTTTCCCTATTATCTCTTCCTGAACAACCTCAGACATTTCCTCTGCACTCCGGAACCAGAGTCCCAGCTCCCTGACTGGTATTCCTGCTTGTGTCTCTATACATCATTAATGTTTAAAACCAGCTCCGGCTCTTCCTCTGCCAAACCTAATCCACTCCCTCTCCTGCCACCAGCATCACCCTTGACACTTCACCCCCGCTCACCCTCCAGAGCCAGCCCATCACAAATTCCTGTCAAGCTGCACCTCACGTGGACTTGCTTGTCTCCGTCTCTGCTGCCACCATCCTGGTCCGAGATACGATCGTCTCTTCCCCGGATGGTTATACTGTCCTCCTGCACTCATCCAACTTCTCCTTCAAGATCTGCTCTACCCTGCAGCCAGAGCGATCTTTTCTAAATTCAGTTTAATCTTTGTATAACCAGTCTCTTTCCTTAGAAACCCTTTGATGGCCTTTTACTGCTGTAGGATAGAGAACAAATTCCTAAACCATACTTGTAAGTACTGGCATGATTGACATTGGCTGTCTTTACAACTTCAACATTTACTTCTCTCTCCTTTTGGCACTTCAGCCAAACCCTATCACTTTTCTCCCTTCATCACCACCCACCTACTCAGCTCCTTTTTCTCCTCCCAGGCTTTCAGATCTCAAGCGTCCATCACTCTCAAGAAAGCATCTCCCAAGCTCTCACTCTTCGTCAGATTTCTTTTCTGTATCCTTTTGCAGTCCTGAGTAGAATTCCTATGGAACAGTGTTTCCCAACCTTGGTGCTACTCACATTCTGGACTAGAGAATTCTGTGTCGTGGGGAGCTGTTCTGTGCATTGTAAGTAGCATTCCTGACCTCTACCCCCTGTATGCAACTTGTAACAATTAAAAACATCTCCAGACATTGTCAAATACCTCCTGAGGAGCAAAGTTACCCCCTTTGAGAACCACAGGTTTAGAGCAACTACCTCTACTTCAGTCTATATGTATTGAATATGTTTTTCCTAAAAAAAAAAAGAATACTCCATGACATCATGAACTCTGTGTGTGTGTGTGTGTGTGTGTGTGTGTGTGTGTGTGTGTGTTTTGAATGAAAGAATGGGAAAAAACCCCAAAACACCATAGGGGAATAATGTCACTATTTGATTTTAATCTCCAAAGTTCATTCATTCTTTCTTCTCTAGAAGGAAATTTGAGAACTACATCCATAATATTATTGAATTTCAAATCAGCGTAATCTTGATGTAGAGTTCACTAGAGAACATTAGTCATGGGGTACATGCTTCTGGTCCACTACTGGAAACCTCCAGATCATTAGGCTTCTTGAGGAAGAGGCTCAACTTCTCTATATCTAAATAAGCATTCTAAAAATTATACACCTTCTTCATCTAGCTATGTGGCAACTTGGTATTGTTAACTATTTGGTGGAAAACTATACAGTATAGCTAGAATTTAAGCTTGAAATGGAGCACAAAGCCTTTCTTTCTAGAGGAATGTACATAGAGGAATGTACTCTATACCTTCTGTGATATTTTCTAGCAACTTCAGGTAGCTGATGAAAAAGGTAGATATAAACACAGTAATAATAAGCAGAAAAGTAAATAAGAGTGGGTATACAGAGGGAGTAACACTTGATTCTAAATGGAAAGAAACATCGGGAATGTCTTTCTAGAAAAGGCGATATTTGAACTGCTTTGAAAGATGAGTAGGAATTTTCTAGGTAAAAAGACAAAACCTGCAAAGTTCTTGGGATTAAAAAGAGCACAGTGGAACACAGCATGTGGTCTCTAGAATGTTTGAGATGAAGCTGGAAAGGTTGGAAGAGGCTAGAACATGAAGAGCTTTAAATGCTGAGATAAGGAATTTGGATTTATTTATAGCAAGCTATGCCAAGGATTTAAAAAAGGAAATGGTATGGTTGCATTCGTATTTTATTAGGAATCTCTGGCTGAACGTGGAAGATAACCTAGAATGTATGAGACTGCAAGTTTAGAGACCAGTCAGGGATCTGTTATACTAGTTTCCAGGAGAAATGAAGACAAACATGACTTAGGACAGTGACATAGGGGTGGGAGAAAGGGAATGATTTCCAAGCACAATGAGGAAGTAGAAGTGAAATGGTAGAGAGACCTTCAAGATGGCAGAGGAATAAGACGTGGAGATCACCTTCCTCCCCACAAATACATCAAAAATACCTCTGCATGTGGAACAACTCCTACAGAACACGTACTGAATGCTGGCAGAAGACCTCAGACTTCCCAAAAGGCAAGAAACTCCCCACGTACCTGGGTAAGGCATAAGAAGAAAGAAGAACAGAGACAAAAGAATAGGGATGGGTGGGAGCTGGGAGCTGAGGCTCGGGCTTCGGTCGGATCCCAAGGAGAGGACTGGGTTTGGCTGCGTGAACACAGCCTGAAGGGGCTGGTGTGCCACAGCTAGCCAGGAGGGAGTCTGGGAAAAAGTCTGGACCTGCTAAAGAGGCAAGAGACTTTTTCTTCTTTGTTTACTGGTGCGCGAGGAGAGGGGATTAAGAGCGCTGCTTAAAGGAGCTCCAGAGACAGACGCGAGCCGCGGCTAACAGCGCGGACCCCAGAGACGGGCATGAGATGCTAAGGCTGCTGCTGCCGCCACCAAGAAGCCTGTGTACAAGCACAGGTCACTATCCACACCCCGCTTCCGGGGAGCCTGTGCAGCCCGCCACTGCCAGGGTCCCGTGATCCAGGGACAACTTCCCCGGGAGAACGCACGGCGCGCCTCAGGCTGGTGCAACGTCACGCCGGCCTCTGCAGCTGCAGGCTCGCCCCGCATCCGTACCCCTCCCTTCCCTGGCCTGAGAGAGCCAGAGACCCCTAATCAGCTACTCCTTTAACCCTGTCCTGTCTGGACGAAAAACAGATGCCCTAAGGGGACCTACACGCAGAGGCGGGTCCAAATCCAAAGCTGAACTCCAGGAGCTGTGCGAACAAAGAAGAGAAGGGGAAATCTCTCCCAGCAGCCTCAGGAGCAGTGGATTAAATCTCCACAGTCAACTTGATGTGCCTGCATCTCCGGAATACCTGAATACACAATGAATCATCCCAAAATTGAGGCAGTGGACATTGGGAGCAACTGTAGACTTGGGGTTTGCTCTCTGCATCTAAGTTGTTTCTGGTTTTATGTTTATCTTAGTTTAGTATTTAGAGTTAATTATCATTGGTATATTTGTTTATTGATTTGGTTGCTCTTTTCCTTTTTTTTTGTATATATATATATATGGGGCCAAATCCAAAGCTGAACCACAGGAGCTGTGCGAACAAAGAAGAGAAGGGGAAATCTCTCCCAGCAGCCTCAGGAGCAGTGGATTAAATCTCCACAGTCAACTTGATGTGCCTGCATCTCCGGAATACCTGAATACACAATGAATCATCCCAAAATTGAGGCAGTGGACATTGGGAGCAACTGTAGACTTGGGGTTTGCTCTCTGCATCTAAGTTGTTTCTGGTTTTATGTTTATCTTAGTTTAGTATTTAGAGTTAATTATCATTGGTATATTTGTTTATTGATTTGGTTGCTCTTTTCCTTTTTTTTTGTATATATATATATTTTTTTTTTTCCTTTTCCTCTTTTTGTGAGTGTGTATGTGTATGCTTCTTTGTGTGATTCTGTCTGTATAGCTTTGCTTTTACCATTTGTCCTAGGGTTCTGTATGTCCTTTTTTTAAAAAATTTTTTACCATCCTTATTGGAGTATAATTGCTTTACAATGGTGTTAGTTTCCACTTTATAACAAAGTGAATCAGTTGTACATACACATATGTCCCCATATCTCTTCCCTCTTGCATCTGCCTCCCTCTCACCCTCCCTATCCCACCCCTCTAGGTGGTAACAAAGCACCAAGCTGATCTCCATGTGCTATGCAGCTGCTTACCACTACCTGTTTTACATTTGGTAGTGTATATATGTCCATGCGACTCTCTCACTTTGTCCCAGCTTACCCTTCCCCCTCTCCGTATCCTCAAGTCCATTCTCTAGTAGGTCTGCATCTTTATTCCCGTCTTGCCCCTAGATTCATCTGATCTTTTTTTTTTCTTTTTCTTTTAGATTCCATATATATATGTTAGGATACGGTATTTGTTTTTCTTTTTCTGACTTACTTCACTCTGTATGACAGTCTCTAGGTCCATCCACCTCACTACAAATAACTCAGTTTCGTTCCATTTTATGGCTGAGTAACATTCCATTGTATATATATGCCACATCTTCTTTATCCATTCACCTGTTGATGGACACTTAGGTTGCTTCCATGTCCTGGCTATTGTAAAAAGAGCTGCAGTGAACATTGTGGTATGTTCTTTATCAATTATGGTTTTCTCAGGGTATATGCCCAGTAGTGGGATTGCTTGGTCATATGGTAGTTCTATTTTTAGTTTTTTAAGGAACCTCCATACTGTTCTCCATAGTGGAGGTATCAATTTACATTCCCACCAACAGTGCAAGAGGGTTGCCTTATCTCTCCACCCTCTCCAGCATTTATTGTTTGTAGATTTTTTTCATGATGGCCATCTGACCCGTGTGAGATGATATCTCATTGTAGTTTTTTTTGTTTGTTTTGTGGAACGCAGGCCTCTCACTGTCGTGGTGTCTCCCGTTGCGGAGTACAGACTCCAGACACGCAGGCCCAGCGGCCATGGCCCACGGACCCAGCTGCTCCGCGGCACGTGGGATCCGCCCGGACCAGGGCATGAACCTGCGTCCCCCGCATCGGCAGGTGGACTCCCAACCACTGCGCCACCAGGGAAGCCCCTCACTGTAGTTTTGATTTGCATTTCTCTAATGATTCATGATGTTGAGCATTCTTTCATGTGTTTCTTAGCAATCTGTATATCTTCTTTGGAGAAATGTCTATTTAGGTCTTCTGCCCATTTTTAGATTGGGTTGTTTGTTTTTTTGATATTGAGCTGCATGAGTTCCTTGTATGTTTTGGAGATTAATCCTTTGTCAGTTGCTTCATTTGCAAATATTTTCTCCCATTCTGAGGGTCGTCTTTTTGTCTTGCTTATGGTTTCCTTGGCTGTGCAAAAGCTTTTAAGCTTCATTAGGTCCCATTTGTTTATTTTTGTTTTTATTTCCACTTCTCTAGGAGGTGGGTCAAAAAGGATCTTGCTGTGATTTATGTCATAGAGTGTTCTGCCTATGTTTTCCTCTAAGAGTTTTATAGTATCTGGCCATACATTTAGGTCTTTAATCCATTTTGAGTTTACTTTTGAGTATGGTGTTAGGGAGTGTTCTGATTTCATCCTTTTACATGTACCTGTCCAGTTTTCCCAGCACCAGTTATTGAAGAGGCTGTCTTTTCTCCACTCTATATTCTTTCCTCCTTTATCAAAGATAAGTTGCCCATATGTGCGTGGGTTTATCTTTGGGCTTTCTGTCCTGTTCCATTGATCTGTATTTTTGTGCCAGTACCATACTGTCTTGATTACTGTAGCTTTGTAGTATAGTCTCAAGTCTGGGAGCCTGACTCACCCAGCTGTTTTTCTTTCTCAAGATTGCCTTGGCTATTCGGGGTCTTTTGTGTTTCCATACGAATTGTGAAATTTTTTGTTCTAGTTCTGTGAAAAATGCCATTGATAGTTTGATAGGGATTGCATTGAATGCTTTGGGTAATATTCACAATGTTGATTCTTCCAATCCAAGAATGTGGTATATCTCTCCATCTATTTGTATCACCTTTAATTTCTTTCATCAGTGTTTTTTAGTTTTCTGCATACAGGTCTTTTGTCTCCTTAAGTAGGTTTATTCCTAGGTATTTTATTCTTTTGGTTGCAGTGGTAAATGGGAGAGTTTTCTTGATTTCACTTTCAGATTTTTCATCATTAGTGTATAGGAATGCAAGAGATTTCTGTGCATTAATTTTGTATCGTGCTACTTTACCAAATTCATTGATTAGCTCTAGTAGTTTTCTGGTAGCATCTTTAGGATCCTCTATGTATAGCATCATGTCATCTGCAAACAGTGACAGCTTTACTTCTTCTTTTCTGACTTGGATTCCTTTTATTTCTTTGTCTTATCTGATTGCTGTGGCTAAAACTTCCAAAACTATGTTGAATAATAGTGGTGAGAGTGGGCAACCTTGTCTTGTTCCTCATCTTAGTGGAAATGGTTTCAGTTTTTGACCACTGAGAATTATGTTGGCTGTGGTTTTGTCATATATGGCCTTTATTATGTTGAGATAAGCTCCCTTTATGCCTACTTTCTGGAGGGTTTTTATCATAAATGGGTGTTGAATTTTGTCGAAAGCTTTCTCTGCATCTGTTGAGATGATCATATGGTTTTTCTCCTTCAATTAGTTAATTTTTTATTTTCATTTTGGATGATCTGTCCATTGGTGAAAGTGGGGTGTTAAATTCCCCTTCTATGATTGTTACTGTCGATTTCCCCTTTTATGGCTGTTAGTATTTGCCTTATGTACTGACGTGCTCCTACGTTGGGTGCATAAATATTTACCATTGTTATATATTCTTCTTGGATTGATTCTCTTGATCATTTTGTAGTGTCCTTCTTGTCTCTTGTAATAGTCTTTGTTTTAAAGTCTATTTTGTCTGATATGAGAATTGCTACTCCAGCTTTCTTTTGATTTCCATTTGCATGGAATATTTTTTTCTATCCCCTCACTTTCAGTCTGTATGTGTCCCCAGGTCTGAAATGGCTCTCTTGTAGACAGCATATATACAGGTCTTATGTTTGTATCCATTCAGCCAGTCTGTGTCTTTTGGTTGGAGCATTTAATCCATTTACATTTAAGGTAATTATCGATATGTATGTTCCTATTCCCATTTTCTTAATTGTTTTGGGTTTATTATTGTAGGTCTTTTCCTTCTCTTGTGTTTTCTGCCTAGAGAAGTTCCTTTAGCATTTGTTGTAAAGCTGGATTGGTGGTGCTGAAATCTCTTAGCTTTTGCTTGTCTGTAAAGCTTTTTATTCCTCTGTCAAATCTGAATGAGATCCTTGCTGGGTAGAGTAATCTTGGTTGTAGGTTTTTCTCTTTCATCACTTTAAATATGTCTTGCCACTCCCTTCTGGCTTGCAGAGTTTCTGTTGGAGGATCAGCTGTTAAGCTTATGGGGATTCCCTTATGTGTTACTTGTTGTTTTTCCCTTGATGCTTTTAATATTTGTTCTTTTTATTGAGTTTTTGATAGTTTGATTATTATGTGTCTTGGCCTGTTTCTCCTTGTATTTATCCTGTATGGGATTCTCTGTGCTTCCTGGACTTGATTAACTATTTCCTTTCCCATATTAGGTAAGTTTTCAACTATAATCTCTTCAAATATTTTCTCAGACCCTTTCTTTTTCTCTTCTTCTTCTGGGACCCCTATAATTCGACTGTTGGTGCATTTAATGTTGTCCCAGAGGTCTCTGAGACTGTCCTCAATCCTTTTCAGTCTTTTTTCTTTCTTCTGCTCTGCAGTAGTTATTTCCACTATCTTATCTTCCAGGTCACTTATCCGTTCTTCTGCCTCAGTTAGTATGCTACTGATCCGTTCTAGAGATTTTAAATTTTCATTTATTGTGTTGTTCATCATTTTTTGTTTGCTCTTTAGTTATTTTAGGTCCTTATTAAACATTTCTTGTGTTTTCTCCATTCTATTTCCAAGATTTTGGATCATCTTTACCATCATTATTCTGAATTCTTTTTCAGGTAGACTGCCTATTTCCCCTTCATTTGTTAGGTCTGGTGGGGTTTTGCCTTGCTCCTTCATCTGCTGTGTGTTTCTCTGTCTTCTCATTTTGCTTCACTTAACTGTGTTTGGGGTCTCCTTTTTGCAGGCTGCAGGTTCATAGTTTCCATTGTTTTTGGTGTCTGTCCCCAGTGGCTAAGGTTGGTTCAGTGGGTTGTGTAGGCTTCCTGGTGGAGGGGACTAGTGCCTGTGTTCTGGTGGATGAGGGTGGATATTGTCTTTCTGGTGAGCAGGTCCACATTTGGTGGTGTGTTTTGGGGTGTCTGTGGCCTCATTATGATTTTAGGCAGCCTCTCTGCTAATGGATGGGATTGTGTTCCTGTCTTGCTAGTTGTTTGGCATAGGGTGTCCTGCACTGTCGCTTGCTGGTCGTTGAGTGAAGCTGGCTGTTGGTGTTGAGATGAAGATCTCTGGGAGATTTTCACCGTTTGATATTACGTGGAGCTGGGACGTCTCTTGTGGACCAGTGTCCTGAAGTTGGCTCTCCCACCTCAGAAGCACAGCACTGACTCCTGGCTGCAGCACCAAGAGCCTTTCATCCACACAGCTCAGAATAAAACGGAGAAACAAAAGAAAGAAAGATGATAAAATAAAATAACGTAAAATAAAATAAAGTTATTAAAATAAAAAATAATTGTTATGAAAAAAAAATTTTTTAAGTAATAAAAAAAAGGACAGAGAGAACCCTAGGACAAATGGTAAAAGCAAAGCTATACAGGCAAAATCACACACAGAAGCATACACATACACACTCACAAAAAGAGAAAAAGGGTAAAAATATGTACATATATCGTTGCTCCCAAAGTCCACCTCCTCAATTTCGGATGATTCATTGTCTCTTCAGGTATTCCACAGATGCAGGTACATCAAGTTGGAGATTTAGTGGAGATTTAGTCCGCTGCTTCTGAGGCTGCTGGGTGAGATTTCCCTTTCTGTTCTTTGTTCGCACAGCTCCTGGGGTTCAGCTTTGGATTTGGACCCGCCTGTGCGTGTAGGTCGCCTGAGCGTGTCTGGTCTTTGCTCAGACAGGATGGGGTTAAAGGAGCAGCTGATTCTGGGGCTCTCACTCGCTCAGGCAATGGGGAGGGAGGGGTTCGGATGCGGGACGAGCTTGTGGCAGCAGAGGCCACTGTGACTTTTCACCAACCTGAGGCGTGCTGTGCGTTCTACCGGGGAACTTGTCCCTGGATCACGGGACCCTGGCAGTGGCGGGCTGCACAGGCTCCCGGGAGGGAGGTGTGGATAGTGACCTGTGCTAGCACACAGGCTTATTGGTGGCTGCAGCAGCCACCAAGTGTATTACTTAGTGTCTCATGCCTGTCTCTGTGGTCCGCGCTGATAGCCGCAGCTCGTGCCCGTCTCTGAAGCTCCTTTAAGCAGCGCGCTTAATCCCCTCTCCTCGCACACCAGGAAACAAAGAGGGAAGAAAAAGTCTCTTGCCTCTTCGGCAGCTCCAGACCTTTCCCGGACTGCCTCCCGGCTAGCTGTGGCGCACTAGCGCCTTCAGGCTGTGTTCATGCCGCCAACCCCAGTCCTCTCCCTGGCATCTGACTGAAGCCCGAGCCTCAGTTCCTAGCCCCAACCCGTCCCAGCAGGTGAGCAGAGCAGCCTCTTGGGCTGGTGAGTGCCGGTCGGCCCTGATCCTCTGTGCGGGAATCTGTCCACTTTGCCCTCCGCACCCCTGTTGCTGCACTCTTCTCCGTGGCTCCAAAGCTTCCCGCTCTGCCACCCGCAGTCTCCACCCATGAAGTGGCTTCCTAGTGTGTGGAAACCTTTCCTCCTTCACAGCTCCCTCCCACTGGTGCAGGTTCCATCCCTATTCTTTGTCTCTGTTTTTTCTTTCTTCTTTTACCCTACCCAGGTACGTGGGGAGTTTCTTGCCTTTTGGGAGGTCTGAGGTCTTCTGCCAGCATTCAGTAGGTGTTCTGTAGGAGTTGTTCCACATGTAGATCTATTTCTGATGTAATTTTTGGGAGGAAGGTGATCTGCACGTCTTAGTCTTCCGCCATCTTGAAGCTTCCCCGCTCTTCTTTTTTTTTTTTTTGCTGTACGTGGGCCTCTCACTGTTGTGGCCTCTCCCGTTGCAGACCATAGGCTCCCAAATGAGGCCACCATCACTCTGATACCAAAACCAGACAAAGATGTCACAAAGAAAAAGCTACAGGCAAATAACACTGATGAACATTGATGCAAAAATCCTCAACAAAATACTAGCAAACAGAATCCAACAGCACAATAATAGGATCATACACCATGATCAAGTGGGGTTTATCCCAGGAATGCAAGGATTCTTCAGTATACGTAAATCAATCAATGTGATAAACCATATTAACAAATTGAAGGAGAAAACCTATCTGATCATCTCAGTAGATGCAGAAAAAGCTTTCAACAAAATTCAACACCCATTTATGATAAAAACCCTCCAGAAAGTAGGCATAGAGGGAACTTACCTCAACTTAATAAAGGCCATATATGACAGACCCACAGCCAACATAATTCTCAGTGGTGAAAAACTGAAACCATTTCCTCTAAGATCAGGAACACAGCAAGGTTGTCTGCTCATGACAGTTATTTAACATAGTTTTGGAAGTTTTAGCCACAGCAATCAGATAAGACAAAGAAATAAAAGGAATCCAAATCGGAAAAGAAGTAAAGCTGTTACTGTTTGCAGGTGACATGATACTATACATAGAGAATCCTAAAGATGCCAGCAGAAAACTACTAGAGCTAATCAATGAATTTGGTAAAGTAGCAGGATACAACATCAATGCACAGAAATCTCTTGCATTCCTATACACTAATGATGAAAAATCTGAAAGAGAAATTAAGGGAACACTCCCATTTACCATTGCAACCAAAAGAATAAAATATCTAGGAATAAACCTACCTAAGGAGACAAAAGACCTATATGCAGAAAACTATAAGACTCTGATGAAAGAAAATAAAATTTATACAAACAGATGGAGAGATATGCCATGTTCTTGGCTTGGAAGAGTCAACATTGTGAAAATGACTATATTACCCAAAGCTATCTACAGATTCATTGCAATCCCTATCAAACTACCACTGGCATTTTTCACAGAACTAGAACAAAAAATTTCACAATTTGTATAGAAACACAAAGAAACCCGAATAGCCAAAGTAATCTTGAGAAAGAAAAATGTAGCTGGAGGAATCAGGCTCCCTGACTTCAGACTATACTACAGAGCTACAGTAATCAAGATAGTATGGTACTGGCACAAAAACAGAAATATAGATCAATGGAACAGGATAGAAAGCCCAGAGATAGACCCACGCTTGTATGGTCACCTTATCTTTGATAAAGCAGGCAAGAATATACAGTGGAGCAAAGACAGCCTCTTCAATAATTGGTGCTGGGAAAACTGGACAACTACATGTAACAGAATGATATTAGAACACTCCCTAACACCATACTCAAAAATAAACTCAAAATGGATTAAAGACCTAAATGTAAGGCCAGACACTATAATACTTTTAGAAGAAAACATAGGAAGAACACTCTATGACATAAATCACAGCAAAATCCTTTTTGACCCACATCCTAGAGAAGTGGAAATAAAAACCAAAATAAACAAATGGGACCTAATGAAACTTAAAAGCTTTATTAGCACAGCAAAGGAAACCATAAAAAAGATGAAAAGACAACCCTCAGAATGGGAGAAAATATTTGAAAATGAAGTAACTGACAAAGGATTAATCTCCATAATTTACAAGCAGTTCATGCAGTTCAATATCAAAAGAACAAATAACCCTATCCAAAAATGGGCAGAAGACCTAAGTAGACATTTCTCCAAAGAATATATACAGATTGCCAACAAACGCATGAAAGGATGCTCAACATCTCTAATCATTAGAGAAATGCAAATCAAAACTATAATGAGGTATCACCTCACACAGATGGTCAGAATGGCCATCTTCAAAAACTCTACAAGCAATAAATGCTGGAGAGGGTGTGGAGAAAAGGGAACCCTCTTGCACTGTTGGTGGGAATGTAAATTGATACAGCCACTATGGAGAACAGTATGGAGGTTCCTTAAAAAACTAAAAATAGAACTGTCATATGACCCGGTAATTACACTGGTGGGCATATATCCTGAGAAAACCATAATTCAAAATGAGTCATGTACCACAGTGTTCATTGCAGCACTACTTACAATAGCCAGGACATGGAAGCAACCTAATTGTCCATCGACACTTAGGAGATCAGCTTGGTGTTTTGTGACCACCTAGATGGGTGGGATAGGGAGGGTGGGAGGAAGACACAAGAGGGAGGAGGTATGAGGATATATGTATATGTATAGCTTATTCACTTTGTTATATAGCAGAAACTAACCATTGTAAAGCAATTTTACTCCAATTAAGATGTTAAAAAAAAAAAGAAATGGTATTGGCAGTGGTGAAAGAGAGAAAGAAGAGTCTAGGATGACTCTCAAGATTGTAATGTGATTTTCTGCGTGATTTTTGAAGCCATTAACAAAGAGAGGGTATTTTGAAGGAATAGGTTTGGATGGACAAAGGTGAGTTTGGTTTTGGACATGCTGAGATTAGGTCATCCATGAACCCTAGCTGGAGAATACTGGAGTGGTGCTCAGAAGAGAGGTCAGAGCTAGAGATAGATTTGAGTTACCACGATGGGGTATTCACTGATGCTGTGGGAATGAAATAGGTATTCCAGAGAAAGGATGTGAAGAAGAGGGGCAGACTTACTGTGTACCACTGAGGAATAATTTAGATAAGAAAACGCTTGTTCTAAGTCTTTATGCAAAACTTGAATCACCTGAGGGATTTATATTTTAAGATACAGGAAGGGAAAGTAATCTAATTATTTTGATGTCCATTTGCTCTGATTTATTTATTCTGCTGGTATCAGGAGAACTGATGTTGAAATGCCTTAAAATAAGTTCTATCTATTTACAGCTCTCTGTGAGTCTGGAAGTCACAAAATCTTTGTAAATTTTCCAAGTCTTTGAGAACAGCCTTCATGATATGTGCTTTCAGACCACAGGCATATGGTGAGAGTTTGCTTGCCTTCCAAAAGCAGACATTGAGAAACAGGAGAGTTTGGTTATAGTTTAGACAGTTTTTGAACTGATTTAGCAGTAATGGGTCAACTTTGTTTTAATGACTATATTTTATTTTCTTGAGAACATACACTGTGGATGTTCTCATGGATTTCCATATATATATTTCAGAATTTAAAAAATTTTATCTGGCATGTAGTCCATTCATATTCATGACTAGACATGTGAATATGGTCATTTTAATGATGTAAAGCAAAAACACTGTATGTAATTCTCTTGTAATTGACGAGCTCAAGTTCTAGCCTATTTTTAATTTTAATTTTTATTTTTTTTGCGGTACGCAGGCCTCTCACTGCTGTGGCCTCTCCTGTTGCGGAGCACAGGCTCCGGACGCGCAGGCTCAGCGGCCATGGCTCATGGGCCTAGCCGCTCCGCGGCATGTGGGATCTCCCCGGACCAGGGCACAAACCCGTGTCTCCTGCATCGGCAGGCGGACTCTCAACCACTGTGCCACCAGGGAACCTCTAGCTTATTTTTTAATTGAAATAGATTTGACATACAACATTGTATAAATTTAAGGTGTATATGTTTTTTGATACGTTTGTATATTGTAGTATGACTGCTATTGTAGTGATAATTAGCACCTCTATCACATCACATGAATTGTCTTTTTTTAGTGGTTAGACTCATTACATTCTAGTCTCTTAGCAAGTTTGATGGTTGTAATACAATGTTGTTAAAGATATTCTAGCCTGTTTTCTTCTTATATTGGGTTACTATAAAAATGTGTCTGCCAAAACCACTTGTAAACAAGTAGGTAATGTGAACAGATTCTCATGTGAATTGATCTGAATGTTTACCAGCAAATAGATACATTTTGTTCTTATAAGACAAATAAACAACTTTTTCGTATTTGTAGTGATATTTTAAGTTGGTAGATAAAATAGGGGAGATAATACAACAAAATCTTCTGTCAGTTTTAATAATAGCAAATGGGGTTTTTGTTGCTCTGTTTGTTTTTATGGTGCCCTTTTGGAAAAAGGCATTTTCTGAGGCCAGAAAAAAAGTGATTTTTGAAAGGCCATACAAAATGTTATTTCAAATTTAAACATAATTGAAATATATTAGCAAAAACTTACTCATATTAGAAATGAATTCAGGAACTCATTGAATGACAAAATTGTTTATATCTAAGAAGAACAGAATCAGAACTTATCAGTAGATTTCTAGACACTTTTCAAAATAATTTTTTGTGTGCAATGAGAAATTAGCAGGCATATATGTTTTATATAGTTATGGTACCTTTTCCTATAAATAGTGTATTCTTGAAGAATTGAATTTAACTTGAATTTTTAATGGATTTTATTGAATAGGATAAATAATAAAATATTATTTATTAGAATAATAATAGAATAAATAGAATAAACTAATACTAATAAAGTTTACCCAAAGACACAGAGCCAATAAGCAAAACTCAGATCATAAAGGCTTCAGAGCTTACCTATTTAAAAATTTTTTATTTTATATTGGAATATAGTTGATTTACAATGTTGTGTTAGTTTCAGATGTACAGCAAAGTGATATAGTTATACATATATCTATTCTTTTTCAGATTCTTTTCCGATATAGGTTATTACAGAGTATTGAATATAGTTCCCTGTGCTATTCAGTAGGTCCTTGTTGATTATCTATTTTATTATATATAGTAGCGTATATGTGAATCCCAACCTCCTAGTTTATCCTTTCCTGTCTTTCCCCTGTGGTAACCATAAGTTTGTTTTCTATATTGTGAGTCTATTTCTGTTTTGTAAATAAGTTCATTTGTATCATTTTTTAGATTCCACATGACATTTGTCTTTCTCTGTCTGACTTACTTCACTCAGTATGATAATCTCTAGGTCCATCCATGTTGCTGCAAATGGCATCATTTCATTCTTTTTTATGGCTGAGTAATATTCCATTGCATATATGTACCACTTCTCCTTAACAGCTTACATATTTAATTACCACCCTATGTGTGATATTCCTGTTTCTTGGAGTGTGGGTAGAGAACTCTGAGCTTCCTGTCAATTTCTTGCTCCCTTTCCTGTAGGGCTCTCTTCCATCTTTGCAAAGTGATCAGATAGAAGTAAATGAATGGGAAGTATGGAAATGTCATTGGCTTAAATGTAAATTAATAGAATATACAAATTGAAGGTACAAATGGTAGAAGTACCAGAAAGTTATATACTATTGCTTTCTTTGTGAGTTTACCCGTTGTGTGATAGGTCTTGCAAATTGGTGGCACCAATTTCATGAGATTTGAGGAGTAATAAAAGGTCTGTTGATTTTTATCTTTATCCACCTTAGTGTGAGTTTCAAATCCTTTGTTATTTATTTATTTTTATGAAGGTACAGTTTACATAGAGTGAAATGCATGAATATTAACTGTACAGTGCAGTGTGTTTGACAAATGCATACACCCATGTATGCATGCAAAAAGGCAATCTATGCCTTTTTCAAGATGTAGAAGTTTCCATTCTCCCCAGAGAGTTGTCTCTTGCCCTTTCCCAGTCAATCCCCACACCTCCCTCTCAGAGTTCTATCACTGTAGATTAGTTTTGTCTGTTCTAGAACTCCATATAAATGGAATCATGCAGTGTGTTCTCTTTTGTTTCTGGCTTCTTTAACGTATACTGTGTAATCTTTGAGATTCATATTGACTGTGTGAATCACCATTTCCCCTTCTATTTCTGAGTGGTATTTCATTGTAAGAATATTATTATAATTTGTTTTTTCATTTCATGTTGGATGGATATTTGTGTTGTTCTCCTTTTTGATTATTATAAATCAAGTTGCTGTGAACATTCTTTTTTGTTTTTCAACTTGAAAGCATTTTATTAAACATTTTTGGATGTTGCTTCCTACTTTTAAGTAAAAAAAGGCATTTCAATATAAACAAATATATAATGAAGTCATCTCCCTTTATGTGAAGAAATATGAATGAACTTTGCATTAATATTTAAAGGCAAAGTAGTTCATTGCCCAAACTTTAAATATCTCAAGAGCACAACAAATTCTGAACACACTAAGATCATGTTGCTACTTCAGTATTCTTGGGAATGGTGAGTGATTAGTTGGTCTGTGGTTTAGGATTGGTTTCCATGCTTGTTTCTTGAGCTTCTTCTACCTCTGAGAGCTTTTTATCGTTTTCCAGTGTTTGTTGAAGTTCATGGATGGTGCTAAGAAGAACGTGAAACTGTTTCCTTCTCAATTCCAGCTTATCTTCAATACTTCATTTAATATGTGAAAGATGCTCTCATTCTTTTCCCAGAGCCTGTAGTTCCTTTAATGTCTCATGCCTCTCTGGATGACGCAGAATCACTTTTGCCAGTGCATCATATTCTTGGCTATCTTTTTGCATTCATTTTGCTTGAAGAATTTGCTTTTTGCACTCAGTGATTTTTTCATGTGCTCCAGCAATGCTACCTTCTATTTCTTTGTAAATTTTTTCATAATTTTCCATTTCTCTGAGATTCATATCATATACCAGCAAACTTTTGCCCATTGAAAATTCACATTGAGACAGTGTGCTCAGCATACGTTGGTACTGGCTGTATCCCTCTTCCTGGGATCCAGAGTTGTGCCACTTAATGAAACTTTTCGCTAGCAGATTAATTTCCCCATCATCTCCAGTGCCATCTCCATCAATGAGGAGACGCTTCTGTATGACTTCGTTATCAGTCACGGCTCCCATGTGAGCGGTGGCGGTGGCCACTGTGAACATTCTTATACAAGTTTTTTTTTGCAATCAAATGTTTTTCTTTCACCTACGATTAGAATTGCTTGGTCATAGGGCAGATGTATTTTTAACTTTCATAAGATGCTGCCAAACCATTTTCCAAAGTGGTTGTTACTGTATTTTATATTCCCATTAGCAATGTATGGAAATTCGCCTTGCTCTAAATCCGCTCCACATTTGGTATTGTCAGTCTCTTTAATTTTAACAATTTTAGAAGGTATCTTTTTATTATTTTAATCTTTTCAACCTTTCTGTGAGATTAGAATTTTAAACTGTTCTGTATTGTAAAAGCAATATATTTTACAGAGTTTGGAAAAGACTGAAAATTTTAAGTAATAATGTAAAAATTACCTATAAGTCCGCAATTTAGTTTTCTAAACATTTAGTAGAAAATTATTTTCATATATATAAATTATAATCTTATACTCTTTTGTCGTTAAATATGTCCCCAAACCTTGAACTTTATGACATAATATTATTATACTATAGAGTATATTATAATTCATTTTACCATTTGTCAAGTTTTTGGGATGTGGATTGCCCCTATCCTTTCATGTGTTTGTTGACAATCTGTATATATTCTTTGGAGAAATGTCTATTTAGGTCTTCTGCCCATTTTTGGATTTGAAACATTCTTATAACTAAATCTTGTGTGTGATTCAGATTACTTCCTTGGGGCAACTTCCTGCCAGATCACAGTGTTGTCTCATTGTCTCATTTCCAGTCTTTATAACTTATTGTATTAGAAATTCCAGAATAATGTAAAATCCCACGGTTGCCATCAGGCGTCCTTATCGTTTGCCTACTTAAGAAGAATTCCTTCCTCACCACTATAGATGTTCTTTCTCTTAGGAAGTGATGCTCATGAATATTGCTTTCCACATTAATTTCAGTTGTGATAAGTGTTCCACTCATGGAGGCACTCTGTGTGATGAGCATAGAACATGGAAACTTACCCAGTTTGGGTAGTTCTATGAAACTCCTGTGTCTACCGCCTGGTGTGTTACAGTGAAGGCACTTAAAAAAAACCCTATATTGTGTGAAAAGTCAGTGAAAGTAAGACCTCAGGAATGAGTTGATGTGAGCCAAGTTGATGTGAGTTGATGTGAAGTATCTAAAATTTTGATAGATACTTCAAAACTGCTTAATCAAAGGCTTCATCATTTTATATTTCTATCAGCATGAAAGTGTCCATTTTCTAGCATTCTAACCAGTAATTGATATTATCAATGTTTTTAACTTTTTGAATCTAATGGATTAAAAATGATATATTTTAAATTTACATTTCCCAGTTACTTGTGAGAGTGAGTACTTTTTTCTCATTTTTATTTCAATTTGTATTTCTGCTTTGAATTTCCTGTTCACAGCAGGGCTGTGATTTTCCATTTCACATGTGTCTTTATATTTCAGTGGAGGTTAGTAAAGGTTGCTTCAGGAGCTGCTATCCAATGCTATTTTAAATGACAGCTTTAAAAGTTGGATTTTGAAAGTGATAGGGGCAAGGTTGAGTGATACCATTATATAATGTCAGTTCTGTCAATTTCCCTGGGCAAGTTTTTTATCCTCTTTAAACCTCAGCCTCCTCATTTATAAAGTGGGGATAATAATAGTACCTACTATTTGTCATGAGGGTTAAATGTTTTTGTGAGGATTAATTAATATAAAGTGCCTAGGATAATGGCTGGCACAAAAATTCGACTGTCATCATTTGTTACGTAATGTTGTCAGTGTTGTTACTTATTACCACTTTTATTATCAACATTTTGTTAAAGTCAGAGGTGTCTTTGGGAAAAATGGCACTGAATGAGCAAATTAGCAATACTAGGTACAATTTCAGGTCTCTGTTTTACCCAGTACAGTGGTTGTGGATTTACTCCCTTTCCCCAGAGTTGGCTTTTTCATTCCCAGAATTTATGCATTTATACTTCCTTCATGGTCTTAAAGATGTGGTCAAAAAAGAAACAAAGAGAAAACCATAGTAAGTGGAGTATATTCCTGGGGGCGTTAGGAAGCCGCTCTTCTGGACCTTGAAATCACACCTGCACAGCATGTCGTGAAACCTGTCACATGATGAAAGCTGCATTTCAGAGGCACCTTCCTTGTTATACAAACTTCTGCTACAAAGACAGAAAGAATAAAGGGAAGCAAACCTACTCGCTTAGCTTGTCCTCAACAAAGGCTTAGGGGATTTTCTGAGGCACAGATGTGTGTAGTTATGGTTAGATAGACTGACTCAATGGAATTTAAATGCGCAACTGGGAAGAAAAGACTTTTTTGAAATATGAATTTCTTCTTTAAAAAATCTTCAACAGAAGATGAGGATGATGGGGTCCCTCTTATTCCTAAAAGGAGCCTCTGCATTCTAGTTTCTGATTGAATGTAGATACCTTGGTTTGCTTCCATATAGGAACAGTCTCTGAGGAAACTGTCATAGACAGTGAGGTTTGGGGGCACCAGGAGGCCCACTGTGCTGATAGCCTTGCTCTTAACTTTCAGAGTTCAAGGTCTTTGCCTTTAGGTTTTAAGTGTTGGCCATCTACTTTGTCTTCCAAGTCCTACCTGGAGGAGCAACCATTAAACTACTATTAATCACTAACACCCTAATTGGCATTTATTGTATCCCTTTTATTTAAAGAAGGTGGGTAAAATTAAGGCATGGAAGAAATTAGAAGTTAGGGATTAGGAGAAATAAGGGAATTCCTTTGAAATGTATGCCTAACTTGAAGAGGGCAGGCCTGGATGAGATGACAGAATTGATTGAAGTAATGGAGATGAAGACGAGTGAATACAGAGGCAGGTGTCTGTGAGGAAGCTGAGAGGACAGTGACCCCACCCATGCCTGAGTTTTCTCTTGTAACTTGACAGTTTCTTCTATGTCCCTCCTCTCTCCTTCTCCCTCCTACCTCCTCTTATTAAGATTTTGACCGTTTAACTTATCCTCTAAGTTGAAGAGGAGCCCATGGAGTAAAAGTGAAGGATTTTCTCTCCACTTGAATGTGCATCAGCACGCATTACCTTCTCACTTATTTACTCAGGGAAACAGTTGGTCAACAAAATTTGGAGGGGGTTCTGGAAAATACCAAAAGTAAAACTAGGAATATTTCATAAAATCCACTTTTATTTCTAGCCTATAGATGTAGATTTTAGATAGTTTGACTACAAAATAGGCAATTGATTACCATTAACCAGGATGGGAAACATGAAGAGAAAAGCAGATTGCAAAATGGAAAAATTTAGTTTTTGAAATCTTGAGTTTGAGGTGCCTATGGGTCATTCAGGTAGAACTGTTTTATAGCCAACTGAAAATATGGCTCTGGAGCTCGAGAAAGAGGCTTAGACTGAAGATACAGATTTGGAGTCATTACTTTAAAAAGCTTCAAATATTGATTGTTTATAGAAAACTACTTTAGTAATAGTTCATCTTTCAATGAGGTTAAACACAATTGCTTTTTAAAAAATCGATTACATTGTAAAACTTTTTTCTAAATTTTGGTTTTATAACATTGTTTTAACTTTTTAATGATTCTCTAGTGTCAAATTTCGGCTTGTACTTAATTATTTCTCTTGTATCTTTTTGATTTGATAGTCTAATTCAAATGCATTTGTATAATATATTTTAGAGCAAAGAATAACTAAGTAGGATCCAACAAAGAGAAGAGAGAAGACTAATTAAAATAACCCTCAGTTAGTGTGACCTTTTTATATTCTATATTAAAGAGCATCTGTTTCTAATTAAAACATGAATTTATTATTTGAAAATCTTTCCTGAACCATGTTCATAATATAAAATATAAAACTTTAAAATATCAAGATAATTATTAATTGCAAATATGTTATGACTTGCTAATAAACATTAAGACTAACTGAAGTAGCAGAATTTAGTGAAACAAATGGTTAGAATTGACAGTCACAATGTAAACAGGATGTTAATTAATATGACTCCCATTTTTTCCACTTCGTCTTTTGCTAAACAAGTTTAAGAGTGATACACTCCATGTGAACTGAATTTCATAATACCCATTTAACAGATCTTCTTAATGCACCAAAGTTTGACAAAAATCAGAATCCAATCTACTCCATCTAATCTAGAAATATTTATACTATTTTAGAGATAGAATTTCGAATTCCTGTTTCCGTCATCTTTGCATCTAAGTAGCAGTCATTCTCCCACAACCTTTTATAGTCTACCTTTGTTTTTGCCTGTCAGATATAATACTGCTATTTTAAATTTCCGAACCGCTTACTCTTCTTGCAAGTAGGGGGCATCTCTTACACCTCATTAAATCATCTATTTGTTTATCCACCAAAATGCTCATCATATTTCTTTGTACATTTGTAAATGTCTTATCCGAATGGAACTTTTTGTTAGACTATCTCCAAATTTCAGACACAGTATGAAATATCTCTTCATTTTACACTCTGTCTAGTCATTCCATGCACTTCCAAACATGCTATAGAAGACAGACAATGTGTTAAAGACAAGCTTAACAGCTCTAAGCAATTCTGTTTCTGTTCTCACATTTTTTCCCCCATTTAAGAAGCCTGAGGAGAGTTGATGTTGTCCAGCTAACATCTAATGGGCCCTATTGCCTATGTGTGAGCAGTAGTATTTTAAAGTAGTCACCTTACAGATCACAGTGTTCAACATACCAAATTAAAAAAAAATTCTGAGATTAGAAAGTTCAAATGATGAAGAAAGATTGCTTAGATTTGTTGCTACTTAGCTATCAGGTGAAACTGAGCAAAAAATGTCATCTCTTGAATTTCTCTGGGTATAAAATATACTTAAGTTTAAAAAAATGATTGGTGTCAGACTAGATGATATTTGAGTTTACCTCAGTGTAACTAAGATTGATTTTTGAAAAAGTAAGCAAAGTGTTTTGTCTCATTAATATCAAATTTTAAAGTACTTAATACTTTATGTTTTAATTATCATTCCATTCCATTTTCATGAGAGGGAATTTGTTTTTTCAGTGATCTACTTTTTATTTGAAAATATATCCATTACTCTCAGTAGCTTTTTTTTCTTTCTTTTTTTTTTTTTTTGCGGCACGCGGGCCTCTCACTGTTGTGGCCTCTCCCGTTGCGGAGCGCAGGCTCAGCGGCCATGGCTCACGGGCCCAGCCGCCCCGCGGCATGTGGGATCTTCCCAGACCGGGGCACGAACCCACGTCCCCTGCATCGGCAGGCGGGCTCTCAACCACTGCGCCACCAGGGAAGCCCTCTCAATAGGTTTTAATCAATAATAGAATAAGCAAATGACATATTCTGTTTCAATAATTTCATACCACTTTACTTAAGTAATCCTTCTCAAGGCAAGATTCTTTTTGTAATATCTTAGTCTGTACCATTCACTTCGGTGTGCTTTTTTGACACTTAAGAGAATTCATCTCCATGAATAGAGTATGAATTACTCTATTTATTAGTATTGAAAGAAAAGGGAATAGGAGGTTGCAAATAGATTATAGAGAAGTAGCAGCTATTTTTGTAAAGAAGCTGTGGGAAAAATGAGGACAAATCAGGACATAATCATCTGCATCTTGGGAATGCATTCCAGTGGCATCTTGCTGGGGAGGCTGAGTGCGGGAATGACAAAGTCTAATAGGAAGTGCTTTGGCATTTAAGTTGCTTTGGTCATAAGCACAGACAGGTGACCCTGGCTGAGTAAAGGTGATCCAAAATGTTCCTTCTCATGCATTCTAGTTATTCTGCATCTCTGCAACAGCAGTGGGAGTCAACCACTTTGAGTTATAAAATCAGGCACTGAACTCCTAAAAGATGAGACACTTCTAGGTGTCCACATCATCTGAAACAAAGCAAAGGGGGAACAAGGCAAGCATCTCACGAAATCCTGCAAAGCAACCAGGAGACGTTTCTGCCCAGCAATGCATGGTGAACCATAACTAACAATGAATGAATGGTTGTTTTTTACTTCACATATATAAAATATCATTGACTTTTTTCTTAGTGTGCTGTACTGTTTTAAAGAATATGAAACTATGTATACGTTACTCTGAATTTTATTTTTGGATAAACTTATTTTTCTAAAAGGTCTTAAACAACACCATTGCAAATTACCATGTCATACAAAAATGAGCTTTCTTATGAAGTCTTAGAAATTTAAAAGAATTCCTAATTAAGGCCATGTGACAATTTGTTTCAGTGTTTTACATAAAACTGTCAGGAATTTAAAATCGACTAGCAACCTATTTTTATTATTAATTAATTAATTTATTTTATTTATTTTTGGCTCAGTTGGGTCTTTGTTGCCGCGCGCGGGCTTTCTCTAGTTACGGCTTGCGGAGGCTGCTCTTTGTTGCAGTGCGCGGGCTTCTCATTGCGGTGGCTTCTCTTGTTGCAGAGTACGGGCTCTAGGCGCGCGGGCTTCAGTAGTTGTGGCGCACGGGCTTCGTTGCTCTGCGGCATGTGGGATTTTCCCGGACCAGGGCTTGAACCCGTGTCCCCTGCATTGGCAGGCGGATTCTTAAGCACTGCGCCACCAGGGAAGCCTTAAATTGACTAGCAACTTTAAAAACTAATATCTGAACCAAATTCCTTAGTTGTAGTTTATTTTTAAATACTCTAATAATGCTACATATTTTTTTATTGTAGTATTACATTCATTTCTGTTCCTTTGGGTAAGAAGGTGACTGAGGGACAGATTGGATGAACAGAGGAAATCTCCCTGACTTGGGACCAGCAGCAGTGGATGACGGGACCTTGTTCTGTTACTCGTTGGCTGAGTGAGCTTAGATATGTTGACACCACCTCATCTATCTGCCCATGAAAGATTGTCCATGTCCATTGACTGAGAGCCTGCTCTGTGCCGGGCAGCATGATTACTAATCTTTACAGCAGTACTTCATGATGGGCATTATTACACCCATTTTATAAATGAAGAAAGTGAAGCTCAGAAGGTCAGGCAACTTGCCCAGGGTCACACTGCTAGTGAGCCGCCAATGCTGAGATTCTGAACTGTCTGCATATAAAGCCCATGTGTTCATTCCACAAATTTATAATTCTCTGAGTTATTTATACTTCACTTTGGGAATCTCTATCCTGACCATATTCTGCTTTTTTATACCTTTTTTACTGCTGAAAATTCTTCTGAAAACCTGTTATTGATTTTTAACTAACCATATTTTGAGCAATTGTTCCTTGACACATTTTTCTAAATCTGATTGGTTTTTCAGTGTGTCATCACAGATCTTCTCTAGACAAACTGATTTCATGTAGTCTGCCAAACTGGATGAGTCTTTTCTCATCCCTTTATATAATTGTAAATAAAATTATTAAAAATAGTACCCTCTTACCTCTCAATGTCAGGGTTCTTTTCAGGACATCTTGCCTCCAACATATTGTTGTGTAATTATTTCATCAGGTGGTTGTCGGGTTTCATTTGTAATCTCTCTGTCCATGGTTTTCTCTATAGAAATAGAAGAATTAAAAGAAAAAGTGCAGCTCGTGAGAATGTTCCGCCAGAATGGCAAATTCTTTTCGTAAATGCTGTAGAGTTACAGAGTCCTGGTTTGTCATCCAAACCTATGCTAGTTCACTCTTTTCAGAATCTGATTCTCTTGCTTTCGTATATTTTCATTGTACATGCTGAGATCCAGCTGTATAAAAATGTCTTCAGGCTCAGAGGTTCCTTTTGTAATAGAAAGAAACTTTAATTGCTGCAAGGCTGAAGATACCAGCTGTGTTCAAAAATAGCTACACTGTTTTAGCAAGATATACATTAATTTCCCCAGTGGTGAAAAATGTTTAAAAAATATAAACGAAGTAGTTAGTCCCTATAGGATCAAGGAAATAATGACAAACTATTTTAATTATGTTTAGAAGTTCAGACTTTAGCGTTCTTATCATCTTATTACTTCCAGTAAGTTAGCTTCCTTTAGGTGCTTACATCCTAGGCAAATTCTGTGACAAGCTGCGCTTCATCTTATGCCTCTGTACTTTACATCTGAAGATTATGGAATTTAGATGCTGACTTTGACCTAATTTTATAAAATTGGTGTAGTAAGATTAGCCCTTCTCTTTTGTCTACAGGTTTGATATCTGGCTGCTGTAATTACCTTGTAAGTCAGTTCTGAAAGTTTAAGAACAGGGGAAAGCGGGATGGAGTGGAGTGAGGTAGAATCTGCTCTCCTCTTTTGTAAACTCTGGAATGATATTTATTAGGCTGTATGGAGTCTAAGCCAGAGAATTAGGGTCAGTAGCTCCCCCAGGTTTATATTCACCTATAAGTGTCATACATACATTGATCATTTTATGCATGTTGTCAGTACTGAATAAAATTTATTAAGTAGATATTAGTTAGGAAGGGCTTTGTTTAGAATTCTTTGCATATTGTGATACCTAATGGTGGAATTTTCTAATAGTTGAGTTGACACATCTTAGATGATTTTTCTTTAATTTTATTTATTTAATTATTAAAATGTATGTTACACAGTAGTATATGACTACATCTCCAAAGAAAGTAAAGTATTTCCAGATAAGTTGATCTATCCTCAAATCTACTTCTCCAGGAAATAAAATACATTGTTATCAGTTTGGTATATATCCTCCAGACCTGGATTTGTTATAATACACACACACACACACACACACACACACATACACACACACACACACAGAACATGTGGTGTTGCTTTGTGTGTATGTGTTTTATTAAATAGTACCATACTTTGTATTGTTGATCATTTTTCAAGAAAGTTTTTCAAGGGTTTGCCAGTTAGCAGCTCTGGTTAAAAAGAGTTCCATACCACAATTTCTATCTCAGGCAAAACTGTGAAGGAGATGAAATTTATTTCTTGGCCTCTATTATTTTGTGCATTATCTTTTTCGTCCATCTTTATTTTTCAATCCCTCCTCTCTCCTTTCTCATCCTATCACTTACACCTTAAGGAAAGGATTCCTATCCTTCACTTTGAACGTAAGTCAGTGTATTACTTACAACACGTATATTAATTGTTAGCACCAAGTACAAAATAGAACGCTTTGTTCCAGTTAAAAGAACTTCCAGTACCAATAAGACAATGTGGAAATGTTTTAGGGAGCATGAGATTTCTTCTTTGTCCCTGAAGTCCCACCTATTAGGTACCTGCTCATTCTGTGAGGCCATGAGCCAACTCAGCCCAAGCATATTTTGAAAGAAAATGCACAAATTTTGAACAGGGCTTACATTTGGTTATGGAACCATTTGTCGGAGTTCCAGTTTATAATTTGAAATCATGGGGCTTCTCTACTCAACCAGGAGGAAGGCAGTGAGGTATTAAGAGTTCAGCATGTCCAAATGAAAAGGAGGCAGATTATTTTCTCTGAGAATATGTAACAGCATGCACCACTACAACTGTTTTTATGTGGTAGTGATGGTTGTAACATAGCTGAGAGCCCAGTGGCCCTAAACAAAGAACTTCTGTGTTCCCTACCACCAGGCTTTTGCTCCTCTGGGGTCATTTTGGACCCCAAACTTTAAAAAAATGTTCACAGCTACTTACATATACCTCTGTGGTTTTCAAATTCATGATCCTGCTGCTGTTTTCTACCTTAAGGAATGCATACCTACTTATTACATATCAGGCAAGATGCCAGCCATTTTTATATACTTTATCAAAGATGTCAGGTTTAATAAGGCAAAGATGAGGATACCCATTTTACAGGTGAGGCCATTGACGTTCAAGGTCACCTAACTAAAGTGGTTGTTTCATAATTCAAACTGAGATGACGTTAACTGCAAAGTCTATCTTTTCCATTAAGCCTTGCAGCTTCTTTTTATATCCCTTGTTTTCAAACAATATTGCATAGACTTTTTTTTATAAGCAGTCTTGCATTATATTTTGGACTCACTCTAAATTAGTGTCATTTTGGAGAAAGTTTAAAAACTAAACTATGGAGTATTCATAATTAGGTATGAATGTAATTTGCCGTGTTGGAAATTCTGCCAGCCAAAAGCCATTTAAAGTCTTGCTGATAGAAGTTTTCTTTTCACTAAGAGCATCTGCTAGCTAAAATAATGACCAAAAGGGAGAAGCCACTCGAATAATCAAGTCTGTTCACTGACTAAACTTGTTTCTCTGTTCCCAAATTCTTAGATTAATGAAGACTCTGAGTTGTTTTGAGGGATTACACAAAGTATTCCTCTGTGTCTAGCAATGTCCTCCCAGTGTTTTCAAGAGGAATAAGAATTTTCCCTGGCAGTCCAGTTATCTGACACTTTTTTTGTTTTTAATGTAATAGACTTGTGGTTTAGCATTTCACTGCCTTTTTGTGGTTGCAAAATTAATTGAACTACTTAAAAGTATTTCCCTGTTAAGATATCATATTTACATCAGATGTAATTTGTGTATACATTTTACGTTGCATTGAGTGAAAACACAGGTGTTCTAGAACGACCTGTCTTTGTGTTTGTATTCTTAACCGATATGTTTACTCTATATTGATATTTGAACTCATCAAAGCAAAATTTATTATTCTAAATAAGATTGATAGTTTGGTCTTTCATTTCTTGTCACAGCTCTAAGCATTTTGCTTTGGGAAGAGAATACTATTTTGAGTCTAACAAAATATCTTAAGATTATTAAATATATTTATGCTAAGCAAACTTTAAATAATCAGGAAGCTTATTTGAAAATCAACTTATTCTTTTGAATTTTGAGTTAATAATTTAGGCATTTCATAAAGTGAGATACCTCTGTTTTTAAATGTGATTTATGTTATTTAAATAGTGAAGCTCTGTTACTGAGTTTTGGGAACGACGTTTTGACATGGTGCGAGATGTACCACTGATTTGCTAAGACCTTGTATGTATTTTTGTTTTATCCACTGAAACCATTGCTCAGGTATTTGTGAAATGGCTTAGGGATAGCATTCAGAAATGCATTTGTGGAAGTCTCACCTCACACTAGTCAGAATGGCCATCATCAGAAAGTCTACAAGGAACAAATGCTGGAGAGGGTGTGGAGAAAAGGGAATCTTCCTACACTGTTGGTAGGAATATAAATTGATGCAGCCACTACAGAAAACAGTATCGAGGTTCCTTAAACTAAAAATAGAGCTACCACATGATCCAGCAATCCCACTCCTGGACATGTATCCAGAAAAGAAACTAATTCAAAAAGATATATGCACCCCAATGTTTATAGGAGTGCTATTTACAATAGCCAAGACATGGAAACAACCCAAGTGTCCATCAACAGACAATTGGTTTAAGAAGATGTAGTATGTATACAATGGAATATTACTCGACCATAAAAAAGATTGAAATGTTGCCATTTGCAGCAACATGGATGGACCTAGAGGATATCATACTAAGTGGCGTAAGTCATAGAAAGACAAATATATGATATTACTTATATGTGGAATCTAAAAAATAATACAAGTGAATCTATATACAAAACAAACTCACAGATAGAAAACAAACTTATGGTTACCAAAGGGGGAAAGGGAGGAGGGGGAGAGATAAATTAGGAGTATGGAGTTAACAGGTACATACTACTATACATAAAATAGATACGCAGCAAGGATTTACTGTGTAACACAGGGAACTATAGTTACTATCTTGTAATAACCTGTAATGGAAAATCTGAAAATATATGTAACTGAATCACTTTGCTGTACACCTGAAACTAACAATATTGTAAATCACCTATACTTCAATTAAAAAATCAAATTAAAAGAATATCCTTTTTGGAAAAAAAAAAGAAATGCATTTGTGGCTGATGTTTCAGCAATACAGGCAAGACTTTTTGTGTCTGTGAATTTCTTAGATTTGGAAGGATCTTCTAAATAATGTTCTCAGTTCAGTGATTCAAATTTTAGACAACAAAATTCTGTGAAGCCACTGGCAATATCATTAAGTCTACCACTACCTTTATAGTCAGTCTTATTGCATGTTTCAGTTAAGTCCACTGGTCTGAAATATAAGCCAATTTCTGATTACTTCCCCCCACCAAAGAATGTTGTTCTGCTTGAGGCATTGTCACAAGAGCTTAAATTCTTCCATGCCTAGAAATGTCAATTTACATTGACATTTTTATTTTTGTTGTTGTTTTTAGAGCATCAGGGCGTCGGGCCTTATCCTGTTGGAAACAATCCTTTTTGGGTCTCTGCTTCTCTACTTTCCGGTAAGCAACATTTTTATAATTGCATGTTTAAAATAGCCATTTTATTTTGCTATATACGTATACTGTATTATATATGCTATATACTATATGTATATATGCTTATATATATTTCTATATCTGTATGCAAGTTTGTATACCTATATCTATATTGTATAAAATGTAGATGTAGATATATGATAGATATATAAACAAGGGCTTTACAGATATTTAAATCCTGGCTCTTACCTATTGGGTGACCTTAGACAAGCTGGTTAGCTTTTCTAAACTAACCTTGGTTTCCTCTCGTAAAATGGAGCTAATTATTCTTTTCTTCCCAAATTTGTGAGAAGTGTTAACTGCTTAAGTGAGCTCACATATGAAAGGCATGCTTGGTATGTACATATAAACACTGGCTTCCTTCTTCTTCCCCCTCTACCTGAATCAGAACCGTGAGACACACCAAGTAGTTAATGCTGAAAATTTCCAAATGGTCACATAGACAAATAACGAGGATAAATGTGTGTGTGGTACTAGTGGTGTGGAGAATCATAACAGACCTTCCTATCCCACTAGTTACGTATCTGTAACCAGAAGATAAGTACTGATTCTACTAATTCAATTCAACCACTTGTATTCAGCAGTTCTTGTGTGTTAAGCACTTTGCTAATCTGGGAGTACTCTGTAAGTGAGAGAAACTTGCTTTCTCTTCTCAAGAAGGTTACAGCTTAGAAGAGGAGATGAGGAAGTACAGGTAATTATAATATAATGTGACAAAAGTTAGGAAGAGTAGAAGAGCAGGATGCTGTGGAGGCACTTAGGAGAGACGCCTAACCAAGTCTGGGGAATAAAATATCACTTGACCAAGATCTGAAAGATGAATAGATGTTAGAGAAGGAAAAGGTAGGCCTTCCAGGGCACCACATTCTTTTTGGTTTTCCCCTTACCTCACTAACTGCTCCATTTCAGCCTTCTTTGCTGATTCTTAATCTTCTTTCCCACTTTTTATTACTTGAGTGTCTCAGGACTGGTCCTTGTAGCTTTGCTTAGTCTACATTCTCCCTTGGGATCTCGTCTAGCCTCAGAAGCTTTAAATGTTGTTGAATTGACAATGACTCCTTACTTTATATCTCCAGCCTAGACTTTTCCCCCAAGCTCCAAACTCACTTTCAGCTGCTTACCTGACAACTCCATTGGAAGGTCCAGTAGAATTCCCTGTCATGTTCCTAACTGAGATACTGACCTCCCAAAGTCAGCCCGTCTCTCTGTCTCCATTGACGGCGACTGCAGCCTTCTGGTTACTCAGGCCGCACACCTGGGAGTCATCCTTAACAACTCTCTTTCTCTCACATCCATCAGAAAACCATTCAAAACATAGCAGAGATCCAGCCACTCCCCACCAGTTCACTGTTACTGCCCTAGCCTAAACCACAGTCACTGTCTTCTGAGTTATTGCCTCATTCTCTTCCTCCATGCTTACCCCCTACGATCTATCTTCAAAATATCAACCAGTTTGAATGCCAAAGTTAGGCCATGGCATTCCTCTCCTCAAAACTCTGAAAACGTTTCTCATTTTACTTACGGTAAAAGCCAGAATCCTTAGGATGGCCTTCAAGGCCCGACATGATTAAGATCCTGCGCCTGCATTACTTCATTTTCTGATCATCTTTCCTGACTCACTGTTTACAAGCGTTCTTAATCTACCCAGGTTTTCTACTTCTTGAATTACATTTTATATTTCTCCTTAAGATAGAAATGTATTTAGGTATAATCATTTTTATTTTTCCATACAATTATCCATATTACTTAAGTTTTCTAATTTACTAGCATAGAGTTATACACAGTAATTAATAATAGAAGCGGTATAATAATACAAAGACTGTTTATCATGCCTGGTACTGTTCCTGTATAAATGGCATGTTGTACATTGTAACATTTAATCTTCCTGGTTGAACTACCAGGCAGGTATTTAACCAAAGTCATAGAATCACGCAGTTACAACGTGAAAGCCTGAAGTGACTTCAGTAATCTGAGTAATAATCATCTGAATATCTTCTCTTGCTCTGCCATCATATTTTTCGTGAACCTCTGCTATTTTGAAATATATTTTCTACCCAGTAGCCAGAGGGGTATTTTAAAATATCAAATATAACCTCTCACCACTTCTATACCTTCTCAGTGTTCTTAGAATAAAGATCAAAACCCTGACATGGTTTATGTTATGTAAGTGTGGTCCTTACCCCACCTTTTCCCCCCAGCCTCATCCAATACTACTTTTCTCCTCACTTTCTGCATCTACCTACCCTGACCTTTTTTCAGTTTTTAAATGAAACAGGATCTCTCTCATGGTAGGTATAATAATGGCTCCCCAGAGATGTCCACAGTCCTAATTCCTGGAACCTGTGAATACGTTACCTTATATGGAAAAGGGAACTTGGCAGATGTGATTAAATTAAGGACTTCAAAATAAGGAGATTATTCTGGATTATCTGAATGGCCCAAGTTTCCTAAGTGAAAAAGAGAAACAGAAAAGAGAGAGTCAAAGAGACAGCATCATGAAAAATATTGGACTGGCTACTGCTGGCTTTGAAGATGGAGGAAGGGGCCACAAGCCAAGGAATGTAGGAGCTGGAAATGGCGAGGGAACAGACTCTCCCCTTGATTTTAGTTCCATAAGACCTATCTTGGACTTCCTACTTCCAGAACTGTAAGATAATAAATCTGTGCTATTTTAAGCCACTAAATTTGTGCTATATTACAGCAGCAATAGGAAACTAATGTGCCTCTTCTCATAGGACCTTTTTGCATGCTTTGCTTCAGTTTTGAAGAATCCTCCTCTCCTCTTTCCCCCCATTCCCATCTCACCAATTCTTCTGCCTATTAACAACTAATCATCCTTTAGATTTTTACTTAAATATCACTTTTTCAGGAAAGCTTTCCTTGACCGCAAACTAAGTCAAATTCCTTATAATAACTTCTCATGGAATCCCTTTCTTAACCACACCTATCTCTAAGTATACGTTCAAAAGTGCAATTATTTGGTTAGTGTCACTCTCCCACACAGACTCTAGTTCAGGGAGAGCAATGGCCTGTTTCTGTGTGGCTCACTATTGTACCTGCAGCACTTAGCCCAGTACCTGTCACCATAGTTGAAGCACAGGAAATATGCAGTGAATGAATGAACGCGGTTATATTTGGATGCATTTAGAACTGTATCCTAAACTAGTGGCTATTGTCCTATTGAAATAACCTCCAAAGAATCTGCTTGATTGTGGAAGACCAAGAATGATAGTCCTATTCATACTACTTTATTTAGTGCCTACGGCTAGGCATTAAAACACTTTTTAATGTTATTTTTAGGTGTTAGCAAATTTGGGTTTATTTTTTACTGATTCAAATCAAGTGGCCATAATAAGGAGCATGGCCTAAAAGCTATAGAATTTTAAAGCCTCATAAACAGAAGAAGTATTCTAGAAAAGAAGGACATTTGAAAGAGTAGTAAATGTTAGGCTGCTAAATGTTCAAAGCAGTTATTAGAGACCCTTTCATTGACTGGGATCCAGTCTTGAAAGTCACCTAATGGACCTATACTTGTGATGATATCAAGTACAAAGAAAAAGAGGAGAGAGAAATGGAAATTTAAAAAGAATAAAAGACAACACTTCTGCTTGACAGTTCCATTGTGCCTGGGAGGAAAAGAACAGAAAAGAAGACTTACCAAACCAGTTCTGTCCAACAGGAACATAAGGATGCCTCATCATGTTCACTTTATGTTTAACTAGCTGTCTAGTTCATCTTTCATAACAGAAATTCTTTCTGCAACTGCTTGAAATATTAATGTGTAGCTCTCAATTTCATGCCGCATACCTTGGTTTTTAAATAAGTTAGTGTTCATGCTCTGATGGCAGAAAGGGCCAAATTATTTAATGAAGATTGGGATGTAGCATAAGATACAGGAGGAGAAAAGACATTAAAATATATTATTGATTGAGTATGGAAAGGGAAGTAATTTTATTTTAGGTGAGAGAATGGAAGATCATGTCTCAGACATTGATAATAGAATCTTTGGCTACATAGGGAATGTTTATGCACATGGGTGTATGTACATAGAGCATTCTTGACAAGAAGAATAACTTGGTCATTAGACCAGAGCTCATTGGCTTCCTTGGGTGTTGCAGAGTGAAGTTTATGACTTTGGGCTAGAGTTTTTGCTATAAGGAGGACCTCTATAATAAATGATAAAGGTGATTAAGTAAACCTAATATAGCCAAATGATCTAATTATTTGATGGTGTAAATGTGACCTGTATTTATCTGTTAAATATTAATATCTTACTACTTTCTCTGTTCCTTGTGTGGCCTGTACAGGAATTGCTCATAAAACTTTTACTTGGGGTTGCAGTTTTTTTTAAACAGTGTTCTTGAGCAAAGTAGAATTGTTTTTCGGGCTGGGTAACTCCATGGAAGGACGCTTTGAGGAGATTCACTGTTCTACTGAGTTGTTATGCAGTGAGCCTTTTCTTCTTTTTATGCCGCATATTGTTGTACAGATTTGCAAGAATTAAGGTTATTTTTGCCTTTTCTAAGCAATCTTAGACTACAGACGATTTCATAACAATGCTTATATTGGAAAGTCCAAATTAGAGATTATCATCATTGTCTAGCTTATAAGGACAAACCGAAATCTGACTAAATTTAGCATTGTTATAATTGGGTAGCAGAGAGCTGAAGCTTTTAAAACATTTTCTTACAGATTCTCAAAAGAGACTCATGATTTGAAGTCCACACATTTGTGAACAAATGATTAGTCCTCATAATCACCTAAAACAACTTTCATACAATTTATAAAAGAAAGAAAAAAAGAGCTTTAAAAAAATCAACTAAAGTATATTTTTCTTGCTAAATCACATAAAACGACATATTATGGATTAATAAAACATATTAAGTAATATGGAGTCTAGAAGTTTATTTCTAGCTTGACCAAACCACCGGTTTCAGCTAATAAAGTAAATATTTTCCCTTTAATCTTCGTTCTCTATTTGATTGATGGATGTGCCCTTCTATACAGCACATCAGTACATGTATAAATATGGTACTTATTTTCATGTTGTTCCCCCCACCCCAGCCCACCCCAAGTCTTATAGAAAAAAGAGCTGCAAAATATTAGTACTGGAAGGGACATCAGACATAACTTAGTCTTGATTCAACCTCTGTTTTGCAAAAGAAGGAAGAGAGGCTGAGAGAAATTTCAGCTCCTCCAACTTTCCTCAGCAAGGTGATGAGAAAGGCAGGACTAGATTCTAGTCTGTGGTTTCCTGGTCCAGCACTCTCTTCACCCTAGGACAGTACTTCTGATGGAGGGGATGGATGTGAGATGCAGATGGCATTAAACTGCGTCATCAGGGAGGCTCGTGTTCTACCCCTTCATCAGTCACCTTTCCTCATTCGGCCTCCAAGGAAATAAAAGGCACAGAGGATAAAACAGGGAACCAATTTGAAATAGCTTTAGGTTTGGCACTAAGGAGTTTGGTGTAAAACTTCTGTGAGCTCAGGTGGACCGTGCTGTTGAGCTATGTGAAGTTTCTGATACTCAATTGTTTTACCTACAAAAATAGAAATTTTGTCTTTCAAACTTAATAAACAATCCCATTAGACCATGTCAGGTTAGTTTCAGTGCCACAGAACCTCACTCAGTTAAGAGACTGCTTTTTCAACAACAAAAAAAAAAAGAGACTGCTTTTTCTGTGGTCACCCCAAAGCCTAAAACTAAAACTTGGACTCTTTTACTCCAGTGTAGAGCATGTGCAGCCTCCAGAAGCAGAGAAAAAACCGGGAGCATGTTGTTTCCACGCATAGAGCTTAAAGGGCAGGAAATAAAGGAGAGAGAGTTGAAAGTGGGGAGAGAGGGTGAGAATCAGACCCTGAGAATATAGTTGAAGCAGCCAAGTTTTTAATCCGTTAGTCTTATTTTTTATTTTGATGCTCAAATTAACCCAGAATTGGCCAGTGAGAGTCCCTTCAAGCTGGCTCCTGCCTTCTTTGGATATGATTTTGCCATTCTTTGAGCACTTCCCTCCTTTCTATTTCAACAGAAAGTACTTTCCCTACCCCAGCCCTGAAATCAGCCTTTTCTCCAAGGAGCTCTGGTGCTTTTTAGGGGGAAATGGTAGCAATTCAGTTCTGAGACAGATTCACTTCCATTGTGACAAACGTAGGGCAGAAAGTTCCCAGTTTTACAACTCGGCCAATGTTACAACTAGGCCAGTGTTTCTGGACCCTCAGTTACCTAGGAGATTTTGTAAGGAGATTTCTCCACAACTCTAAGATTCTATCCTTAAGACTTAAGATTCTATCCTTTAAACTGATCTAGACTACGTCTTACTCAGTGCCATTTAGATCCATTTGGCTTGGTACCAGAGCCAAAGGGAAAAAGGAAATCGGAAGGAAAGTTCATGAGCATGACTCATGAGCACAGCAACACTGTCAGAGAAAACAGTAACATGGGGATGGCTGTTTCATGCCGAGATAGCTCAAAGCCTGTGGGGATAGAAGACTCTTAATCCACAAACAGCTAGAGGATTTCAGGAATATTGGCTAAAATATTGAAATCAAAAGATGTCAGAGAACTAGACCGCCTCTTCAGGGGAGTTGGAAGCATGTGATGCCAAGTCACTTTGTTCTCTTCTCTAGTGTAGTTTAGAGGAATAGAAGGAACAGCTGTAAATGCCCTGGGGTTCTGTGCAGTTCCACTTCTCCCCTCGTTCCTGTGCTCCTCTCCCCTACCAGCCTCCAGACAGAAGTCTGATTTGATGGGTAGGGGGAGTGGTTGCCTACAGGCAAAGGCACAGAGGCTATCCAGTGTGAGTATTCTAGGGCATTTGGTGAAGAGTCTTGGGTCAGCGATGTGTCAGGAAGTAACTAATAATCTTCTTTTAGCTGAAAGACTTTTAATAAACCGAGCCTTAAAGAGTTGAGAATTGGACCCTTAGTTTGTCAGTGAAAAACAGCAGTTTTCATCTTTACTAAAATAAGTACCAATTCGACTATATGCCTCTTAAAAATACTTTGTTGTTTTTGTGAAATATAATAATTTGTTATTTACAAACTAGGACAAAATGGAAAAATACAAGGAAAAGATCAACAAAAAGTTGTTATTATCCAGAAATAATCATTGTATACATTTGATCATTTTAGACATCTGTATATGCACATATATAAATTGAAATAGAAAATGGATGGATGGTGGAAGTTGAGATACAGATAAGATTACTCTGAGGTTTTTTTAACAAAAATTTTAATTGTAATCTTTATTATTTTAATTTAAAAAACTGAGGTGAAACAAGTTACTACTGATGTTTAGATAAATGAATCTTCACAACAAGGATTATTAATTCTAAAAGATCTTTCTAAAGTTAAAGTGGGTTAGTTTTTTTTTTCTTAGCTGTGTGTTTCAACTTTAGATAGTATCACTTGAATTCAGCTGACAGCCAAGAAATTGAACTCAGTTTCTTTTGCCCCATCCTCCCACTCTTTGAGTTTTGTTAGTTAATAATTTTGAATTGTTAATGTTTATAATATGCAATTTTGAAACTATAATTCACATAGTTGTTCAACCTTAGGTCTATATTTAATGTCTTCTGCTAATCTTTGTAACCTGACTTCTTCAATCCTCAGTTCTTTATTTTGATTTGTCCCTTGGTTTTCATGCAGGAGTATTGAGTTCTGTAGTTCTTGAGTTCTTACATGCTTGAGAATCTCCACCCATTGTCCTTAAACATGAAGAATAAATTCCCTGGTTATAAAAAATTCAAGACACTTCCTATTGCTCAGAATTTTGTCTTTTGTCTGACTATTTCCAGATCTTGAAATAGCCTGATTTCTCCCTCCAATGGATGACTTGATATTTCTGCCTTGATGCCAATAAGTCATTCTTTAGTCTTGCAATTAAATGATCAAACTAGGAGTTACCTTGAAATTTATCATCCTGTTGTTTTTTTTTTCTTGGATCATGGTGTTTCTTTTCAATATATAGATGTAAGGCCACTTTAATTCTTGGAATGGTTTTAAATTATATTTTTAATTTTTTGTTTCTTCTTCAGGAACTTGAATTATGTATACATTGGATTTTCTTTTCCTTCTGTATCTATGTTTCCAGTCATTAGTGTATCTTTGTCCTTTTCTATTTTGTTTTGTGTGTTTCCCTCAAGATTCCATGATTTTCACACTATTTTCAGTTGTGTTTGTTCTGCTTGAGTTGATTCCAATATTCCTTTAACCTCTCTTAAGTTTTTAATTTAATTTAATTTTCATTTTTGTATTTCCCCCTTCCCCGGCATTTCTTGGAGTGATTTTATCTCTTTCTGTTTTTCTTTTCTCTTCTTTGATCTCTATTCTCTTTTTCTTTGAGCTTCTTTATCAGAGGAAATGTTTCCTGTAATTTTTTTGAGGCTATGAGAATTATTTATTTGAACTTCCATCAGTTTTCTTGGGTAATGTCACTTCTGTTATCCATTCTTCATCTGCCTTTTCCATCCAGTATTTAAACAGAGTCTGTGCTGTTTCCTTTCTGATTTTTATTTCTTTTTCATTGGGATAATTCTTTCTTATTGTGGTAAAATATACATAAACTTACCATTTTAATAATTTTTAAATGTACATTTCAGTAACATTAAGTTCATTCACAGTGTTGTACAATCATCACTATCTATTTCTATAACTTTTTCATCATCCCAGATTAAAACTGTATCCATTAAATAATAACTTCTCATTCCTCCTTCACCCCCAGCTCTTGGTAAACTCTTTTCTACTTTCTGTCTCTATGAATTTGCCTATTTTTGGTGCTTCACGTGAGTAGCATCATAACACTATTTGTCTTTTTGCTCCTGGCTTATTTCCCTAAGCATAATGTGTTCAGGGTCCATCCAGGTTATGGCATGTGTCATAATTTCATTTCTTTTTATAGCTGAATAATATTACACTGTATGTATATACCACATTTTGTTTACCATTTGTCAGTTGGTGGACATGTGGGTTGTTTCCGCTGTTTTGCCATTACACCTAAGCTGCTATGAATATTGGTGTACAAGTATCTGAGTCCCTACTTTCAGTTTTTTGGATATAGGAGCAAAATTGCTGGATCCTGTGCTCATTTTCTGTTTACTTTTGAGGGACTGCCAAACCATTTTCCAAAGTGGCTATAACAGTTTCTCCACATCACACTTTTTATTTTCTCGTTTATTTATTTATTTTTGCGGTACACGGGCCTCTCACTGCTGTGGCCTCTCCCGTTGCGGAGCACAGGCTCCGGATGCGCAGGCTCAGTGGCCGTGGCTCACGGGCCCAGCCGCTCCGCGGCATGTGGGATCTTCCCGGACCGGGGCACGAACCCGCGTCCCCTGCATCAGCAGGCGGACTCTCAGCCCCTGCACCACCAGGGAAGCCCTCTCTTGTTTATTTTTAATAGTCATTTTAATGGGTATGAAGTGGTAGCTCATTGCGGTTTTGATTTGCTGCTTTTCATTTTTGAATGAAGCAGTTTTTTTCCAGCTGTTTTATAAAGAACTAGGTGGAGAGCAGCAGGAGGAATAGGTTGAGTGAAGCCGCCTCTTCATTTTGAGATCACACAAAGCCCCATGGTTAGTCTGTATCATAATCTGGGGCTGCACCTTCTTCTTTCACCCCACCTTGGCTCTGGCTCTTCCGTGGCTAGTGTGCTGCTTAGGTCCATCAACGAGGATGGCTTGTCTCCAAATCTGTCTGCAATCTGGGATGATGCTGTGTTTCTACAGGAAAATTCCCCAGTTCTCCTTTGGCCCCCTATGCCCTAAGGTTCATTCTCCAATGAACAGATTGCTTCCTGACTGAGCTCTGGATTAGGAATGTAACAGCTGTACGTGTGTTTCTTCATTTTGGTGCAACTTTAACTCTTGGGGCTCCTCTTTTCTCTTTTCTCCCTTAGGGATTCTCATCTATCCTCATAGCTTAATATACTCTCCACATGCCAAAACCCAATAAATTTATATCTCCAGCCTAAATCTCTTTCCTGAATTCCAGACGTGTATGTGCACCTACCTATTCAACATCTCTACTTGGATGTCTGGTAGACATCACAGACTTAATACATCCAACACTTAATTCCTCATTCATCACCACCACCAGACCTGTTCTACCAGCATAATGCCCCTTCCAGTTGGTAGCAGCTCCATCCTTCCAGTTGCTCAAGACAGAAACCTTGGGTTTATCCTTGACTTCCCTTTATCTCTTGCATCCTGTATCAAGTTTATCATGAAATAATCCTGTTGGTTCTATCCTAAAAGCATATCCAGACCCAACCATTTCATACTGCTTCCACTGTTAGCACCCTGGTCTGAGGCACCATCGTTGAGCATTAAATTATTGCAATGACCTTCTAAACTAGCCTCCCAGCTCTCCACTCTTGTCCTCTTGCAGTCTGTTCTCAACACAGCAGCCAGAAATTTCTTTTTAAACCTAAGTCAGCTACTCCTGCTCAAAACCCCACAATGGCTCCCTGTTTCATTCAGCATGAAACTTAAAAACTTAAAAGCCTATATAATCTGCTCACCTATCTCTTCCTCTTACTCTGGAAGCAGAGTAAGCACTGGGCTCTTCCTTGTTCTCAGACAGGCCAGGCACACTCCCACCTTACTGACCTACACCAGCTACTCCCTTTGCCTGGAACACACTTCTTCATCTTATCTATGTGACAACTGCCTCACTTCCTTCACAACTTTTCTGAAATATCTTCTCGGTGAAGTTCACCCTGTTGAGACCCTACTTTAAACTGCAGACTGCCTTGTTCCTCAGAGGACTTTTGATCACACTGGTAATATATATATTTTTTTTGCATAGAATTTATCACTTTATATATGTTTTATTATCTTTATTTCTTACATATATATATATATTTTTTTTTTTTTTAATTTTCTGTCTCCCTCCACTAGAATTTAAGTCCACTCCTGTGTTTCAGCATCTGGAATAATGCGTGGAGCATAGTGGGTGGTCAACAAATATTTTTTGAATGAATGAATATTTTTCAGACATTCTTCATTGATTAACATATGGAGTACAGCTCTTTCCGTGTATCATTAATGATGGATTTTCATACCTTTTAAAAGTTATTTTTTACATTTTTAGTTATAATCATATTTTTAATTATAAATCTTTCAAGAGCAGGACCATGTCTGTTGCATCTATTTCCATCACAGCACATTAAAAATGTGTTGAATTTCAATATAATTCTAACTAAAGCCATTACACATATGCACATACATGTATCTGAACGTATGGCTGTTTACCTCTGTCTTTATCTTCGTGTCTCTCTGCTTCTAGATCACTGTCTTTATCTCTGATTTCCCTATGGGGAGGTGGAAAGGAATGTAGACCAACAATAAAGAGTCTTTACTTCTTGCTCACAAAGTCTTTCATGACCCGGCCCCTCTTTGCCTCTTGGACCTCGTACTGTAGTGCACTCCACCTCTCTCACTCTGCCACAACAATACTGGCCTCACTGCTCTTCCATGAGCAGGCGTGGCATGCACCCACCCTACAGCCTTGGCATTGGCTGTCTCCTCTTCCTGGAGCACTCGTAACCCACATATCTCTGTGGCGAACTCCTGCATCTTCTTTAAACCTTTGCTTAGATGTCAGCTCTTCCATGAAAGGAAGTTAAGGAACTCATTATTTTGGAATAAACAGGAAGAAGTTAAATAAAAAATTATGACATTAAAGTGAGAATAAACCACCCCAATTGCAGAGAATTTCTAATAGGACCAAATGGAGACAGATTCAGTGATGATGTGGAGGCAGGGATGTCACAATTTGGCAGTAGACTAGGAACATAATAAATTATCCTGAGAATGCCTTCAAAGGAACAGATGAGAGGTGCCGGCTCTGGCAATGACAGAGAATTTGACACTCAGATGGTTTGAATTGAAAGATAAGAAATTGTACCTCTGCAGCAATGTCATAGCTAGCCTGTTTTAGCTCTTTAGTAAAAAAGTATGGAAGTATCAGTTCATTTCTAATTCCCTTGCCAGAGTTTGTGGATTAATGTCTTTACCCATGGGAAAAACATGGCAGAAACTCTCTCTTTTTCAGTGGTTACTATTTCTCCCGTGCTTACAGAAATACACTTGAATTTTCCCGTGCAGGCCCAAGACACATAAGTAATTAGCTATTTCTGAAGTTTGGTAAGTTATTTTCAGTAAATAAATGGCTAACAAATTTATACTTTAGGTTTTAGGTGTTATATGTGAACATGTGGTTTTAGAGAACTTTAGTCTGTGGGAAACATTCTCAGAATTGTCAGACATTTGTATTAGCTGACTGCCACTACTGTGATGTCCAAGTTTATCTCTGGGGTCTCAGTTGTGAACAGTTGACATATGAAACTATGAAGACACTTAGGTCTGAGAGATAATTAGGAAAATAGCTACAAGCAGAATAAAAGTTGTTAGAGTCAGAATTAGCAAAGTGTCCTGAAAAATGGTTTCCTCTTCCAAGTTAGTTTCCGGGGAAAAAATTGTAGAAGACTTAAAAACACTATTTAAAATGGTATTAAGTATTCTTTTAAAAATGACAAGAAGAAGACAAAGCAAATCACACCTTGAATGTCAGGGACTACACAGGGTCACTAAAGAGTCACAATTCAATAAAGTAGATATGTCACTTAAACAAAATAGCAAAAGAGGGAAAATATAAAGAAATAATACTAACATGGAATCATAGTAATAAAAACCCCATCTCACAATATACAGATCCTAGTGTAAGTGTGACTGAAGGAAGAATTTGGACTTTTATTTTGGACCATTTAATGGTCCAAAATTGGACCATTTAATGGTCCAGAATTTTGGACCATTTAAATGAGGTCAATATGAACTTTTAGGAGAAAGAGCAGATTACTTTCCTAGAATATATCAGACAAGTGTGTCACCTGACACATTTATTTATTTATTTTTGCGGTACGCGGGCCTCTCACTGTTGTGGTCTCTCCCGTTTCCGGGCGCGCAGGCTCAGCGGCCATGGCTCACGGGCCCAGCCGCTCTGCAGCATGTGGGATCTTCCCGGACCAGGGCATGAACCCATATCCTCTGCATCGGCAGGCGGACTCTCAACCACTGCGCCACCAGGGAAGCCCACACATTTATTTTAATTATATATTTATCTAAAAGCTGTGAATATGGTATATGAATATTGCTTCATGTTATAATTTCTATAATATGAGGAAAATAGACCATATTTTCTGAAAATTTAATCACTATTGGTGGACCTTCATAAATATTTAAATTATCTAAGGGAGATGTCATTTATGATTAGATGTCTGTAGTCTCCATGATTTGTTTATCCTTGAGTTTTCCAAATTGAGATTTATTTTGAATGTCTCCTCTAAGCTTTGGAGATAATATGATTAATTCACGTATAGACATGTTCAGATGACATCCTAATCCAGACATTACTTTCAATTCCACTTTGACTTTCTTTATTCTTCACACATTCATTTCTGCCACCAACATCTACTTTTCATCATGCTTACCGAAATGGGAAAAAATACTCCTCTGCTCCATGGTCTTGTCCACTTCACACAATCAGTTGTGCTATTGGGGCCTGGATGTGACCTCACTGCAGCCCCCATACAAGTGCTCTTGTTCTCTGTGAGGAGGGATGAGAGGCTTTGCTGCTTATACGGGATTCTCTCAAAACAACTGCCCATTTCACCTTTTGTTGTAAATCATAGCATCTCATCAGATGTTCTGAAGTAAGAGATTCTCTAAAATAGAAGAGTTCAAGTACACATGGCCAATGCTCCTATCTGAGAAGTCATGGTGAAAATAATTTATTAAAGGCTTTGAGATCTGCAGTAAAAGAATGCATTTAAAACCGAGTGTTTCCCCATCTTCCTTGATTTTATTATACCCTTTTATACATTACACCTATTAAAATATTTGTAATTAATAATGTCAGTCCCATAATGTTTGTCTTAAGTATACATAATAAAAATCCTGTAACATTGCAGAAGTATTATTCCATTTATATAGAGTGAAGTCACGTGCGTGCATGTGTGTGTATGACATGAGCATATGAGGTAAACCGTAAGAAAGCAGGAGAATGACAAATGCAAAATCCAGGATGATGGTTCCCTGGAAGAGGTGAGGGAAGAGGTTGAGATCACAGAGGAAGAGGGGAATAAAGGGACTTCAAAGTAATAGTAATGTTAAACTTGAGTGGGTGGGTAAATGGGTATGGGTATTTATTGTGTTTATGTATAAAACCATATATATAATTACATATATATCCTGAGATGCTCTGTTGGCTAGAGGTCTGGAGGTGAAGAAGATTGAGCAAAAGAGACTGGGAATGACCTAGCAGGGAAGTAGGAGAAAGATCAATTGAATGTACACATTTCATTTCAAGAAAAAGAAGAGAGAGTGGTCAGTTCCTTCAGATGCTGCTGATTGGTCTTGTAAGATCGGGAACGAGAATCCCTACTGAATTTGGTGATGTTGAGGTGGTGTTGACAAGACCAGTTTTGGTGTGGTGGTGGATGATAAAAGCCTAACTATGATTCCAAAGAGGGAAGGGATGAGGTGACATAGAGACAGCAAGTAGAAACTATTTTTTCTGCAGTTTTTGCAGTGTAAGGAAGTAGAGTGTCCGGTTACTAGAGGAAGTTGTAGAGCAACTGAGACTATTTTTAATGAGAAATAGTACAACATGTTTTCATGGCTATGGATGGCCCCATAGAGATGGAAAATAATGGTGCAGAAGAGAAGTGAATATTGTCGTTAGGGAAGCCCTTAAATAGACCAAAGCATATTGGATCCAGTGAGTAAGTGGAGGGGTTGAACTCAGGTCAGAACAAATCCATTTCATTTGTTGTGATTGGAAGGAAGGAGGTACCAGGCCTTCTCTTCCATAAATGTCACATGGAAATCAGTGGTCAGGGCAAAAATGAGAACTTGGGACATCTCTGAGAATGTGACATTTTTGGCTATTTCTCTCATTTTCCTATTGTTCAGGACTTCACACTAGAGTCAGGTAGTATCTCAGTGCGGTTGAAGTTGGGAGCTCTGAGAAGTAAGCTACAACATTCTAAATAATTGGTAGAGACTTCCCAGACTTTGTGATAACTATTCCACAGTATACAGCGATCTGGCTTCATGTCTGCCCTCCAGACAGTGTACATTCCATGGCAAAATGACTGTCTCTGATAGAACAGTGACTCCAGATGATAGACTGCCTGTCAAGTCCTATTCAGTTCAGATTCAGATGTGTTTGGATCCGTGTACTCTTCAGGGCTGTCATTGTATCAACTATTCTGTTACTGAAGCTATTTCTGCTATCATAAAGCAAATTGAAAATTTGACAATTGTCTAGTTATTCTAATCTATGTGGACAGATAGTACAGATCTTCAGGGCTAAAACTGAATTATCTGTCACATGAGCTCAGATAGAATTTTAATTAAAAAATTTAAGCTGCAAAAATGGATTAAACACTTAATAACCCAGGCTTTTCGGCAGCTCTTGAAAAAGTTGAGTAGTGCTGGAATCTTTTTCCCTTCACTTGGTCAACCTTTTGCCATTTTATTTCACCTTCCTCTGTCCTACTCTATTTATTGATAAATAGAACATTGAAGGTGAAAGTTGGATGCTGAACACTGGCAAACTGCAATTTTTAGGTAATGTTTAAATGGCATTATTTTCATCTTGGAAATCTTAGCTTCTAGCAAGTGGCGTATTTATTTATCACTAGGCATATTTTCAGTTCTTCCTTAGGAAAGCATATTTTATTTCTGTCCCTTTGTATTTGAGAAAAATGAATTCATTATTCAGTTCTGGAAGGAGCCTTATGATGACATCCCTCAAACATTAAGAAATGGAGTCCTGCATTCAGAGTGCTGAACTTCAGGGAGGAGGAGGAAAGAGAAAGGAAAGGGAGGAAGGAGATTATCTCTCTTATTAATACTGTTAATGCATTTAGCGTGAAAGTATGAGTATCAGAACAACGGAGGATCATGGCTCTCATTTCTTTGCCACAATATTACTGTATTCTATTTGGGTTTATAGCTGAGTTCCTGTGTTTCACTATTTTAAGCAACAGCAGAAGGATCAGCTTAATGATAATAAGAGCTGACATTTATTGTGTGGTTTTCCATCCTCTATACCACATTACACATCCTAGGTGCTTTATGTGTGTTATCTTATGTCTAATACATCTTTGTCCCCCCAGCCCAGTGTGTAGCATAGTGCCTGGCATATAGTAAGAATCCAATAAATATTTTTCTAATTGCCTGTAAACAAGAAATTAAATGAGCCAACAGTGCAGAGCTTTGACATGACAAAAAGGTTACCGCCCTATAATATGCTATGAAAGGCTCTGACAGACCATGTTACCAAGTATGTGTCCGTGGTTGACATACTAATAAAATTAGAATTGTAGGGCTTCCCTGGTGGCGCAGTGGTTGAGAGTCCACCTGCCGATGCAGGGGACACGGGTTCGTGCCCCGGTCCGGGAAGATCCCACATGCCGCGGAGCGGCTGGGCCCGTGAGCCATGGCCGCTGAGCCTGCGCGTCCAGAGCCTGTGCTCCGCAACGGGAGAGGCCACAACAGTGAGAGGCCCACGTACTACAACAACAACAACAAAATTAGAATTGTTCCTTAACTTTCTAGAGACACATGATTCAATTGTGTTAAAGCAGTTGTTTCCTGAAAAGCTTAATACACTAGCTAGTGAACACCTTACTCCTTAGTATTTACTTATGTGATCAGTCTTAGGCTTTACTGTGTAATGGTTAAGAGCATGGAGTGAGGAGCCACTGTAACTGACACATTAGCTGTGTGACCTTAGGTTAGCCCTTCAGTCTCTCTCAACCTCCATTGCCTCATCTGTAAAACAGGGATAATAAAAGTATCTTTGGATGATTCTGTGCATGCAGAATGCTTAGAATAGTGCCTAACACATATTATGAAATGTGTAAGTGTTAGTTAACAAAGTAACATATCCTAAAGCAGTGGTTCTCCAACTTCACATGCATAAGAGTCACCTGAGACCTGTTAAATCCCCGTTGGTGGGCCCCACCCCTGAGTTCCTGATTCAGTAAATCTGGGGTCGAGTCAGAGAATTTGCATTGCAAATCAGTTCCAAGGGGATGCTGATTCTGCTGGTCCTGGTCCTTGAAACCACACTTTGAAAACCTTTGGCCTACAGTAGTGCTTTTCAAATTGTGTGTGGTGAAGGAATTGTTGGTTTTTACTTGCTAGTTTTATTTTGTTTATTCCAATCTGTCATAGACAGATTCTTTGGTAAAATACAATAAATATGAATTTCTAGGAAAGTAAAATGAAAAAGATATTCTTTTAGTTTTCCAGTTGATTTTGTCTTCAGGTAAATGTGAATTTTTTATTCATATCTACCTTCAAAAAGGGAGAAATTTCATGTAGCAAATGAAGTGGATGTGCCATTAATGTTTAATGTTAGGCTAGTACCTTCTGGTATTTTAGCAGTCCTTTGTTTTATGCTCTTTTAAACGGAGACAGAGACATACCATATTCACAAATTCCTGGGATTAAGATATAGATATATTTGGGTGCTGTTCTACCTACCACAACAATTATCAAATTCCAACTCGATCCAGCCAGAGCTACCCCAAGTCTTTGAGACGCTCTAATATCCAAAGCCTGATTTTATTTATTATTTATATTTTTTTCAAAGCCTGGTTTTAATTGTAATCAGCGTCCCAGACAATAAATTTGTTTTATAGTGCCTTTACTATGAATTTGCCCTTCACATAAGTTTGCTCTCCTGCATAGGGATTAATTTATTTTTCCATAATTCCCTTACAACATCATTTGAAAATTAGCGAAGTTCATATTAAAAGGCTGTTTTCCTCCTTGATTGTAAATACTGGGCCGATACTCCCTCAGTGCCAACCATCTGTTGGACTTGCGCAGTGGATCCTGATTAGGAAAGTGCCTATGTTTTCTCATTTTTCACAGTCTCACCCAACCCGTTTTATTCATACAGAGTAAGTTACCGTTTCAGATTTTGCTGAAAGTTTTGACAATAAAAAGGAAAAACATCCTTCCTCTGACACCTGGTTAAAACTCCGACTCAAAAGAATAAAACTGTATTTCAGTTAATTAAAATTTGGAAGCCTCCCATATGCTACATGAGTTCCCAATGTGAAATAAACGAACCAAATTGAAAATAAAAATTTAAAGAGGTAGTGCATACTTGTGAATATATAAAAACTCAAAAGGTAGGTAGCAAAAAATATAGTGCTATTAGGATTTGATAGGTGTCAGAGTCAGGTTTAGCTGCAAGTACCAAGGAACATAAGAATAGAAGCTTTAGAAAGCTAAAGTTTCTTTCTGCCATAAAGAGAAGTATGGAAGTGACTCGTTCAAAGCGAAATTGCATTTCACAGTTACAGGGATCTTGGGTGATTTATTCCCTCTGTCCCTTCCAACCATTACATCTTTTCCAAGGAAGCAGTCAGGAAGAATGGGGACTGGAGAGGGAATACTATACCTCCCTTCCATTTAATGTAATTAGTCAGAATTTAATGACATGGTCACCCTTAGCTTCAAAGAAGTCTGGGAAATGGTCTTCTAAAGAGGCAGCCATGTGCTCGACTGAAAAACTGGGAGAAGGAAATTATGCCCATTGTGAGATCTCATCTCTACTGTGCATGTGGTTTTTATCTTCTTTTAGTTGCTGATTTATATTTTCTGCATTTCTTTAATGCATATGTATATATTATCTTTATTTTAAAAAATTAAGTAAGAGAAGTCCTGTCTCTGACTCTGCCTAGCCATGACTTTTGGCAAGAGAACTAAGGTTGCTGAGGTACTGATTATGTAACTCACAATGCAGACTTCATTGTGCATTGTGGAAAACTGGTGGAAAACTGCCTATCATTATTAATTGTAATCTTTATATAGCTCTTCCTTCTTGTTTCTTTCACTTGCCTGGAAAGAAAGTAATTGTATAATAGATGTGATTCAGACAGGAAAGAAAGTCCTTATTTAATCTATGGGGCTATTAGATAACTATTAAAGAGGGACTTACCTAAGATGGATTTTCTCATATGGGTTTTTCTTTTGACAGCTCAATTCCTTTTAGGGTACACTGATTTCAATGCCTTAAAAACCTTTGGAAGTTATTTTAAGCTATAGTGTAGGCACAGTAAGTATAGTGAGCTAAATCTGGGGGGGAAAACAGTAATTTTACTCTAAGCTTTATTCCCTTTGCTATGAGGTTTTTTGGTTTTTGGGTTTTTTTAAGAAAGATAATATTGCCACAAGTTGCTAACTTCAGTGTATAACAGAATGCTTAGAGTTTCTCTGAAGTCAAAGGAGAAAAGAAGACAGGAGCTTTTGTTGGCCTGATATCCTAGTTAAAAGGAAAAATAATGAAACGAAACAATATTTTTCTTCCAAGTGATTTTTCTAAAATAAAGCAAGATAAATACCTACTGAAATTTCTGCCTATCTCGGAATTAGAGATATCTCACATTGGAAGAGCTGCTAAAGAAGTTTGTTTAAGGAAGCTTCTCATTTAAAACTCTGGAAATTTTATCTGGATTAGGGTTGGGACCAACTTTTAGCAATTGGTAGTTATCATAGTATATATTTAGCCTTTGCCTGTATTTCTGTTAACATTCCACACTTCTAAATTTTCCTCAGTCACTAAGTAGATGGCAGTGATAGGGTTCATTACTGTGTAGAGTGATGGTAGGAATTTAAAAAATACTAAGAGGACATATTTTGAGAAGCCATTTACAAAGTGAATTCATAGATATTATGGAGCACCGATGAGATACAGCATTTTCAAAGAATACAAGGGTTTCAGGCTGGAATGCCTCTTTGAATAATGATCCATCTTCGGTCACTCCCTACTCTTCACCTTTACCTGCACCCTACCCCCTTCACCTGTATAACTTTTCATTATCCTTCAGGCCTCAACTTAAACTTCATGTTCCCAGGGGGAGACCTCCTTAAACTGCTCCCTTCAATCACCTTCTTTCGTCACCTGCCCCCACCTCACTTCTATATTCAAAGAAGGCAACACTTAAAAGTAGTGGAGAAAGGAAAGAGTCTATAGTGAATGCTGTTGAGACAGGGACTTCTATGCAGAGAAAATAAAATCAGATCCTTACCTCACACAACAGACACACACACACACACACACACACACAGAATATCCAGATAAATTGGAGGTATAAATATGAAAAGGTTTTAAAAATTAGGCTGTTAGGAGAAAATATAAAAGACTATCTTTGTGACCTTGAAAAGATTTCTTGACTATTACACAAAAAGAAAAAACCATAAAGGCAGATTTTTATCATCAAAATTCAGAACTTCTGTGTGAAGAAATACATAAAGACAAGGTAAAGTAAATCAAAAGAAAATTTATAGAAGAGGGAACCCAATTAGGCAATATATATGTAAAGCGATGCCCAACCTCAAGGGCAGTTAAGGATATGCAAATGGAAATGGAGATACCAATGTCACATCCATCCGCTGTGGGGATAAGTGGAAACCAAAACCAAAATTCTCACTTGCTGTATTTGTATGCACAGGCACTTTAGAATGCAAATTGTCAGCATTTATACAAATTTTAAAAATATATACATTTTTGCATATGTATACATAAAATTATATATGGTGTACAACCCCAAAATACTATTTATAAACATATACTTTAGATAAAGACTCACACTTGTTTATAAGTAGGCATGTTTAAGGATGTTCCTAGTGAAAATTTGTGGTGGGTGCCCTAAACGTTCACCAATTTGGAAAAGAAAATAGATATCTGTTCATTTTAGAAACTTTGGAAACCGAAGGAAAGCATGAAGAATTGAGCTTTGTGAGATTCAGGATATATTTTCAATATGGATATGTATGATGTATGCCGTGTGTGTGTGTGTGTGTGTGTGTGTGTGTCAAAAATTATCATGACTCAGTTATTTGTAATTAGCGTCTCTATAAACCCCTGTAGCAGAGACTTTATCGTACACCAAATATCCGTGTATTTCTTTACGTTTCCCGTTCTCCTTTGCAGTAACCGTGAGAGCCACATGAGTAGATTGGACAGTGAAATTGTAAAATTCACACTGATTTGTAAAATGGATTGAGCCAGTGTGTCTCCTCTGTCTTTCTCTCCGCTGTGACACTTTTGAGGACATGTTTTCTACACGGGGTGGCTGTAAGATGGAGGAGGACTGCCTGAGACAAATTGGACTTTGTAGGAGTGAGATATAGCCTTTTTTAAGTCACTGGGATTTCCAAGTTTGTTTCTGCAGCTTAGCCTCATTGAACATTGACTGATAGCTATCTCCAAACAAATATACACTTCTCAAAATTGTTGCGATAAATTGTCATTTATCACTCACTATAACCCACCTAGATTCTCCTTACATCCCTAAAAGTACTCAGATTTATTCTCTAAATTTTAAATGTAATTTGAAAGTTTTTATTGTAAAAATGTATTTTAGAAAAGTTAGGAATTGAAAATAAGTATAAAGATGATGAAAATTATACATAATTCTACAAGCATAATGTGTTGACAATTTCATTATTATCTTGTCTTCCTAAATGTATATTTTTTCTTCCTATCACTGAAAAACATTCTGTTTAATAACTATTTAGCTTACCATTATGTGAATGGACCAAAATGCATTTAACAGATCCCCACACTTTAGACATTCATGTGGTTTTCTGTATTTATCATTACAGTTAATGCTATGAAGCACATCCTTGAATCAAAAACACTTCAAACAGAAGAGATGGTGGTGAATTTCTTCTATAAAACACTGTCCCTTGCTTACAGACTTAAGTCCACCATCTCTAGCTTCTTCAGTGGCACTGTTTATTCTGTCACATGTGGTTTAGGACATATGACTGTTAAAACGTGTTGCTCATTATCTCCTGTGAGTGTATTGTAGGTAATGAAAGAGTTATTCTTTCTAGTCCTCTCTTTTATCATCCTTTACTCTTAGATTAAATATTACCTTGAGGGGGCTTCCCTGGTGGCGCAGTGGTTGAGAGTCCGCCTGCTGATGCAGGGGACACGGGTTCGTGCCCTGGTCCGGGAAGATCCCCCATGCCGCGGAGCGGCTGGGCCCGTGAGCCATGGCCGCTGAGCCTGCGCGTCCGGAGCCTGTGCTCCGCAACGGGAGAGGCCACAACAGTGAGAGGCCCACGTACTGCAAAAAAAAAAAAAGAAAAATTACCTTGAAAAGAAAAATGGTTTCGTATTTGGACTCTAAGCTCTTTCCTGATGCTCTAACCCAAAACATTACAGACTTTTGGATTAGGCTTTATCTGCACATGGCCAAGGCTCTTTGAACATTCAGTGCAAAGAAGAGATGAGAACAATAAGCTGATACATTTCACATAAAAGAGTGAAAATGAAATTAATCATACTGCACTTCTCTTACTGGCCTTGTAATGAGTGATACAGACAATTCAACCTGTCCAATCAATCAAAAATGAGCTTTTTCTATTTTGATACTAACAATACTCATTATCCAATATGGTAAATTTGTGTTTAGAAGACTTGTTTTCCTAGATTTCCCTTTCTGTTTTTATTTTTAACATTTGAAAATGATTTATCGTTTTGAGCGAAATTAGCACTTACAAAGAGTGAAATGATGGTGAGTACAAAAACCTGCACGTACAGAATTGCAACTTAAGAGAAAACCGTATTTCCTAGTATATTTTTTAAAAAATATTGACATGCAGCCCTTTTACAAAGAGAGAAGTTTGGGGTGTGTTCATTGCTGAATCACAGATGCCTTTGTTGAGGCCCCACTGAAGAGCTGGACTTTGAGAGGCCCCCTAGAGTGGGGCCTACTTAAATACAATTGCAGCGAGAGCCCTGTGCTCTGCCTTTGTCCCCTCTGGTCTGACTTCAGTGTTACTCACTCAGTCCCTCTTCCTTTTATATAATCCAGTGCCATTCTATTCTATCCAAGTTCATCTCTTTGCCACTCAGATAAGCCCCTTGCTGCTCTTTGTAAGTGTCACTCCTACAAGAATATAGTCTTAGGGTATTTTCTGAAAGAATTGTTTTTTTTTTTAAAGGGTTCACTGACTGAATGCACTCTGAAGGGTAGTTTGGGTAGGGGGCTATTTTTTTTAACCTCTCAGGAGAACATCTGGAGACAGAGCAGGTAGCCCATCATTGACTCAGGAAACTCACTAGACTTGTGGATAAACACAGAGTGGAAGAGCAGGTCTGATAGATGCTCCTGCAGTGAGCATCTATCACAGATTTTCAATATCTATATTGGGAAATTATTCAAGCAACGTTAACTATTTAGACTAGTGAATGAATCGTCTATAACATAACTAATAATTTGAGTCTCACAGCTGTGAAAACATATTTTTTGCGACAGTTTGGGCAGCTTTAGATTGTTTAGTCAGAGCTGATAATATAGATGACTTTTGAGGGCTTTCTTCTTTATAAGAAGGTATATGGGATGATTTTGTAGTTACTTGTATATTGTGTATTCAAAGGGAATGCCGTTTGAATAAAGTGTTATATGGTTAAATAAACTTGGGAAGTGTTGCATGCTAAGTGTATATGCCCTCCTAATGACTTAAAATGCATACTGGTATTTAGAGGCTTAAGCCAGCATTTACAAATGCATTTGATCACAAGGTAGGTATGGGGGGAGGGTTATGAGGAAGAAAAACATGAAGTTTTTATTAACGTAAGCCTAACATAAACTATTAACAGTCAGTAGAACATCCTAGAACTTGCAATTTTATGAAAGGGAAGTTTTAACCATGATTTTGCAACAGGAGGTGGTATTATCAGAGGGATATTTTAGTATCAGCTTGTAGACAGATTAGAAAAAATACACAGTTGACCCTTGAACAATGCCAGAGTTTAGGGGCACCCGACGGTCAGTGCAGTTGAAAAATCCCCATGTGATTCCCCTCTGTACCAGGGTCCTCCGTATTCATGGTTCCATATCTGTGGATTCAACCAATCGCGGATCCTGTAGTACTGTAGTGTTTACTACTGAAAAAAATCCAAGTATAAATGGATCCATGCAGTTCAAACCCATGTTGTTCAAGGGTCAACTATACATAAAATATTCAACATACAGGGCCCTTAAGGAGCAAGCTTCTGTTCCAGGTATTCATGAATTTTTTTCATTCTTTCACTCCTCCGCAAATATTTATTAAGCAAATACTCTATGCTGTGTGCTAAGCAAGGTAAATAACATGGTAAAGAAGGGAGAAATGGTCCCTGCCATCATGGAGTTTAGGTTCCATAAGAAGGTGACAAATATAGGTTTAATGTTTTATGAGCACCGTTTTTTAAAAAAGAGAAACAGAATACCCTTCTGCTTTTTGTTGAACAACAATGCTGAAAGACACCTTTTAATTTCCTCTTAAATATGTCAGGAAGCATCTATTTTAATATTTGCAATATCACTAAACCTTGTTAAAAGAATTTAACTTTGCTGGTTTCAGTGCTGAAGTATAGCTTTATTGAATCTTGGGCTAGTTTAGCATTTTGGAAACAACATTTCAAGATACCAATTTGGAGAAAGGAAAGAAAGTATAAGCAGAGAGAAGTAGTTTTTATTTGCTTTGTTTTTACTTTTGTTTGACATTTTATATACGCAGAAAAGTACACGTATTATAAATGTGCACCTTGATTAATTTTCACAAACTGAACACAACAAAATTTTACCAGCCCCCCGCACAAAACACCCCTCAGTTTCCTTCCAGTTGCAGCCTTCCCTGCCCACCAGTGTGACAACCATCCCAGCTTCTTTCAGCATAGATTCAGTTTGCCCACGTGTGCGTGCAAGCGTGCGTGCGTGTGTGTGTTGTGTATAAATACAGTCATTCATTACATAGAGAGTTTTAAAGGAAACCAAGAAGGCACATTTGGTTCTAAATACAGATCTTTCTGTAATTCAGTGGTTCTTAAACTTGGTCACACATTCATTGGAAACAACTAGGAGCTTCGAAAATTACTCACGTCTAAATTCCACCTAAGGAGATACTTAATGTAATCGGCAAGAGGTGGGGCCTGGGCAATAGCATTTTAAAAGCTCTCCAGATGATTCTCCTATGCACCAAAGGTTAGAGTCACTACTGTAATGTGTTGAAAGTAAAACCGTAGATGTTTACGTAATATTGGCACTAGCTTTAAGCCCAACGGTCTAATATTTGTAAACCTGGGCTTTCTATGTCCAGATTTTAGGTTGCAGTTTAGCAGAAGAAGTAGACATTATATGTGACTAATCACCCTCCCGTGATCTGTCACCTGTGCAGCAAACCGTTATTGAATTTGGGATGGTGTGGGAGTTAAACAGGGTCGCCTTGCTTTAGAACAGCCTCTGCTTATAAGATGCTGCAGCGTCATCAGGCACCGGATTGCAGAACTGTCGGATTTGTGTCAGAAGGCATTACATCCTGGCATGGAGACTGGAGAGCAGTGAATCATTTGCTTGAGAGCTTTAGGGACCCCTGGAAGCCTACAGGGCCTGGGGCTGGCCCTGGGGGCTGGAGATGATTTTCTTCTCAGGGCCTAAGGAACCCTCAGGGGTGACTAAGACATTTCAGACTTGGAGGAGCACAGAGTTGAGCTCTCAGGAGTTTGGATCAGTGGAAAGTGCAGAAGCATCTGAATTCTATGAAATTATTTTCACTTTAGCCTGAAAACTGACTCAGCAGCAAGCTGATAAAACTGAGTCTGTTTCATTTCTTTTCCTTCATCTTTTCCTGAAAGTTTTTTGATGTTAGTAAAAATTTGGAAGAATTTTATTTTACAAATGATAACTTGCGATTTCAAGAGTCTGGAAGAGGTTCGTTATGATTCAGTGAAAGGACAGTTTACCTTCCCTGGAATACAGTGGGTCTGCGGGTCTGCACCCAGAGGCTCCATTCTGCACAGTCTCCTTAATGAATGCTTCACCCCACCCTTTAGAACGTGATAGGTCAGACCTCAGCCGTTCAGGAGCCTGGGGTGTTCCTGCCTGTTCTCTGAAGATCGCGTGTTGTTTTTTCTTCCCTTTGTATACTTCCTATGGTCTGAACTAGTTATCTGTATGCTTTTTGAGGAGATAGCAGTTAATGAGAGACAGAACCCCTGCTCTCAAGGAGCTTATAGTCTAGTACAGGAGACAGAAAATAAAGTTGGCTGATAAACAAATAAGGATCTCAGAAAATGGTGGGTGCTGTGGAGAATACAAAAGAGGAGAGAGCATGAGAAGACCACTCTGGGAAGTGGCATGTGAGGTGAGACTTGGATGAAGAGAAGGAGCCTTTTCAGTGAACACACAGCCGCAGCATTCCAGGCAAATGAAAGGAGCTGGAGGTGGGAATGGGCTTGACATGTTTGAGGATCAAAAAGAAGCCCAGGGTGGCTGGAGCACAGTGAGTAAGGGGAAGAGCTCAGGAGGTAGCCGGGGCTACGTGACGGAGGGCCTTGCTGGCAGAAGGCGTTGGATTGTATTCTCAGTTCAGTGGGACGTCTTTGAATCCAGTAGGTTTGTTGCCTTCACTTGATTTGATTTGAGCATACAATTACCCAGATTTTTAAAATCAGAATGAATCCATTTTTCTCAGATCAGACACTTGTGACTTTTCTTTTAGGTCCATGTTAACCCCAGGAGTATTAGTGCCCTTATCTCAAAAGAAGATATGAGAGAGACATGTGGCTGGATTCTCGCCCTTTACCTTGGGAATGACTGAGCTCATGGTCTGAGATAATCATTACTTTAATTGAATGTGATTTGCTGAGAGCTAGAGATTTCTTTGAAAACCTATATTTTATAAAATTCTGTTCTCTATGTACTGCAGATAAATATGGAAGGAAGCACTGGTATGAGACCTTCGTTGGATTCTAGGATGATATTTGCTTTTAATTTGATGGTCTACTTTGACTTTTTCAAAACACCTGGGGATCACTCCATGCCTTTTGGCAGGAAAAAAAGGGAGAAATAAAAGCATAGATTGGCTTCCTATCACTTTTAAATCCTAAAAGAAAGTCAGACAGCACCCTTATTAAGTTACTGTAGAATGAAACACATATAACCTTTTTTTTTTTTTTGCGGTACGCAGGCCTCTCACGGTTGCGGCCTCTCCCGTTGCGGAGCACAGGCTCCGGACGTGCAGGCTCAGTGGCCATGGCCCACGGGCCAAGCCGCTCTGCGGCATGTGGAATCTTCCCAGACCGGGGCACAAACCCGTGTCCCCTGCATCGGCAGGCGGACTCTCAACCACTGCGCCACCAGGGAAGCCCAACACATATAACCTTTACACAGTGATTTATTTGAGATGACCAACTTAACTAAATGACCAAGTGTTTGTTTGGTATTAAAGCATAAATGCTGGTGGGATTTTTTCTGGATGTTTCCTTTGTTGACACATAAAACTGGCTGGGCTCACACTGAAGCAGACGCATGCATTTAAATCTTGGAGAGGTATACACAGTGTGAAGTGACTGATAAATGAACAGGGCTTACAATTGCAAAGTTATTGCACACGGCAGTTATTGGCATATAAATTAAACTGCTGCAAGGTAGAAGAATGGAAGAAAAAACGAGGTTGCTGTGTGAGAGCAAACTGATTTGGGAATCATTTGGACATTTTATTCCTCTGAAAACAGTTTGCGTGGAGATCTCCAGCTGTGTCTGGCATGAGGCCACGTTCACATTGAAGGAAACGTGCTTTAAGACTTGAAGGTATCCAGCACACAGGGGTTTCAGTCATGCACATAAATAGATGGATGCTTTATGGAAACCATTTCTGGTAGGAAGCAGAAGCCAGAAAGGGACAGAGCAAGAGCAGGGACACAGACCTGCCTTGGGCAAACTGGGCAGGAGAAATCCCCGCGTCACAGCTCAGAACAGAGAAAGTCAGGGCTGCTTTGGGGAGAGGATTGCTGGGGGCAGAGGGGAGGTTAGCCCCAGGCAGTGAGGGGATTCCTCACAGTGAGGCTGTGTGGCCACACAATCCCACGAGGGGGCATAGCATCCTTCCTGCTCATCCTCCAAGTCTCTGCTCAGATGCCACTCTTCGGAGGGACCTTCCATGGCCATCTTACCAAAAACCTCTCTTTCCGTTACTTTCTATCACTGAACCTAGTTATGTTTTCCTTCATGATAATTTGAAATCATTTAGTTGTTTATCTATGTGTTTATGTATTTATAGTCTCTCTCCCTTACTAAATTAACCACAGTTTGCTGGAGGGCAGCATCCTGTTTTCTTTGTCAGTGTATCCCCAGCAGTGCGTTCAGCACTTAACTCTGCCTGGCAGACTGTAGGCAGGTAAGAAATGTTTGTTGAATGAATATACAGACCCTGGAGGAAAACAATCCAAAAATGGCTATGAACTGGGTTGTAGCCCTCGTCCTGGGGATGCAGCTCTGGTCTGGGTACACTCAGAGAGACACACAAAAGTTCCACACTCAAGCAGACTTGAACGTGCAGGATATCAGGTTGGTGAGGGTGCCTGGCACTACCTCATTGTTCCTCCTAATATCCCGTGACTTAGACTGAGGAAACCATAGTTCCCGTTTTAGTGTTGAGAGAACAGGACCCACCATAAAAGAAGCTGCCCAACTTGCCTGATATATTGAGCCCCCCACTTAACTTTCTTTGATCCTCATTAGATCCAAGAAATTTCCTGCTTTGGTCCTGTGGCCCAGGAAGAGACCCCGATCTCAGCCTTGCCTGGTTCCTTTCTCCCTAACCGCTGGTCAGCTTCCATGTGGTGACCACTCCCTTATACAGTCCATCACCTGGGAGATGCCTTTCAGCCCTTATCACCTTCAGAGGCGAGACCCAAAACGGCAGATCTCAACTCTGTGGCTACCTAGGCCCTTCCTGCTGAGTTCTCCTTTGTGTGGGAGAGGTGGTCTTCCCAGTGATGGACATCATTGAGGACCTAGCTCTTTAGATGATGCGTCACCTCCTACATGCAGGAATGTGGCTTTTCTCTACTGATCCAACCCCTTTTTATCATGGCTGGATATTCTAATTCTAAATTTATGTAAAAATGGTTTTATCTTTTCATAGGGAAGTTTTCATTCTATCACATGTTGTAATGTGCACCGGATTAGAAATCTGAATATTAGTTTTGGATAAACCATTAGCTTTGTGGCTTAGATGAAGTTAAATGTAGAATTGAGAACACAAGCTCTAAAGTAATACTGCCTGGAATTGAATCCCACTTCCATCACTTAACTAGCTGATCAATCTTAGGAAAATTCTTTCGGCTTTATATGCCACAGTTTCTTCATCTGTAAAATGTGAACAATAATGGTGCTTACCTCACAGGGTCGTTATCAGATTAAATGAGATAAGATGTATAAAGTTAGAACAGTGTTTCATGCATAAGAGACAGTATAGGACCATTAGCTCTTGCTTTGATGATGATGATAACAACTAAAGCCTATCTGTATATTTTCTGCCCTCTGCTTTTCATTTTTAATGTAAAGGATCTACATGAGGTCAGCTCTAAGGTCTTTTCCAGATCCAGCCAAAATTCAAGAGTCTTCTCTGCTCTGTTCTAAGCACAGAATTCTAAATTGTAGGATAATTCTTTAACATGAACCGATGAGAAATTCAGAACAGTCTCTTTCAGGTAAACAAGCTGTTTTTACACTTGTCTCATGCTTTAAATAAGACCGTTTTCCCTGAATAGAAGTTCTCTGTCCTCCTTTCTGCCTTGCAGCGTTCTGTGAGCCATCTTCTGATTCTCCAGGTCCCTTTGGTTTCTCTCATCTCTGGATTTCTTTTGCACCTTTTACCTCAGTTCCATCCACCTTCCACACAATGGCCAAGATGAATTTTGAAAAACATAAATTCAACTCTGGTGCTCCACTGTGTAAAACTCCTCCGTGAGTTAGGATTTCAGTTCCTTGGGATGGTGTACAAGACCCTCAAAGGCTTGGTTCTGTCTTTAGATCCAGCCTGTCTCACCACTGTCCACTTCAGACTTCGTGCATCAGCAAATAAGAGAGTGTTGTCCTTGCCTACGATCATAATGCCACCTCATGCCTTCGTGCCTTTGTACCTGCCTCATGCAAACACCCCTTTCCTTTTCTTCACCTGGATAATTCCTGCTTATCCTTTAAGACTCATCAGAGTTTTTCTCATCAAGGAAGTTCTCTCACCATTAGGCTCTCTTCTCAGTGCCTGCCCCTCAGTCAAAACCCGTTTGTCTACTGATGTGATTTGAGCATAAATCTATTCCCTCCTTTAGACTCTGCTTTCCTCCATGGCAAATGCAGATCTTAGTTTTCATTGTGTTCTAAACACAGTGTCTGAAACATTTTAAGCAATCAATCAAAGTTGGATTGAACTATTTTGTATCTCTTTGAAAACTTGATGCCAGGTTCTGTATGTGTCACAAAATTGTGATTTGTCTTTAAATGCTACAGTTCCACCGCAGGCAGTCACAGGAAAAGTTTTGTTTTGTGGCTTATACACTCCTAAAAGTTACCATCAAAGAGGAATTGCAGAAAATGTTTAAGGCAGTGATAACATTAAGAGAATAAAATATGCCTTCCATAAATATTACTTTTAAGGGTACATTCTATGAAACCTTATTAAGTTATAGGCACACAGAGGTCATTTAAAAACTGTCTTCCAGAAAGTGGACCTCCACTCATGTTGAAGGAGTGGGTATCCATTGGTTTACTCCTAATTTCACCTAACAGCAGGATAACAAAATAAACATGAGAATGTAAATGAAGAAGAAGGTAATTTTTGAAGCATTCGACAATACTTTTTTGAAGCAAGAAATTAACAGTCTATGTTTATATGATAGGACTCAAAATATAAGTGTATCAAATAGCAAGTATCAGTCTACAGTGATAGACTTAATTCTTATGCTGTGATGTACCCCAAACAAAGATTTGGAAAACCTTACAGAGAGCTTTCCAAAACTAATAATTCAGAAATTACAAAACACAAAAAAAGGATTTTTTAAAAGTTTATAGAGATATCTACAGAACAACAAAATAATAAAAATTGTTCACAAATTAAAACAGCAATTTAGCACAGAAATCAAGAGGAAAAGAAAGTTTGGTAGGAAAAAAACGATAAGAACTTGTTAGTCCCCTAGATATATCCCGTATGGTTTTGCGGTTTTATAACTTGACTAGAAATGGACCAAAAATTTGACTTGGAACTTGCTAACAGCTAGCACAAAGTGGGAAACATATCAATAGTTATACAATTGTGAGTTTCCCTGAGATAAGAAAGCAAACCTATTTTATCATACCAAGTCCCAGAGATTCTCATAAAGGGACAGCTCTGTTGTTCTTGTATGCTCCTCTGACAAGTGCAATTACGAGTTTCTTAGGGGTATTTCCGAATAGTCATCAATTGAGGCAGATAGCATGACATTAAAATGCAGTTCAGCAAATCTGTAAGGCCCCAACCCGTGGAGCATGAGTATGTAGGGCTCTGATCATACGCCTTAATTCAGATACTTAAGGGTATTTGGAAGAGTAATTCTTATTATTATCCTTTCTTGCAGCTTAGCTTTTGCTACATATTGGTGAGCCTAGAATTTGAGAGTTTATACTCTGACCCTCGAAGTACAGGTGTTTTGTTTTATTATTTGAGGATCTAATTATCACACAGGATGTTTGCCTAGTATTCATTTTATCAAAGTGTAGCACGTAAGAGACTAGGCTGTGCTGTGCTAACGAGCAACCCCAAACTCTCAGTAATTTAAAACGAAAAGATCTAGTTTTGATTCATGCTGCACATCTATCATGGATCAGCTGGGGGCTCTGGTCTATGTGCTTGTTTTTTGTCCTCGTTCTGGGACCCAGGCAACTATGTGGGGCATTGCTGGCCATAAGGACGCATGGAAAAGAGAATGTGGCAGAAGTACACACTGGCTCTGACAACTCCCGACCAGAGGCGAATACCATTCCTAATCTTAAGACTGGAAGGAGAGAGAGGAAGGTCTGTGATCAGCACTAATGACTACTGCACAAAGCTGAGGAGCCCAGTTAAAAAGTCACCACCCTTCAGAATGAAGAAGGAAACAGGAAGTACACGCTCAGAGCTAATATTTCTCTCTGAGGCAGTGTAGCATCTAATACTATGTAGAGAACATGGGTGATTGAGAGCCCAAGTGTATATACTACAAAGCAGTAATTTTCATGTTGCGTTTTATACAGTTTAAAAAATTCATGCCATGCTTCACAGATTCCACCCAAAAACCCATCAATCTGACTATAAGAATATTTTTTGTTGAAGTATAGTTGATTTACAGTATTGCCTTAGTTTCAGGTGTACAGCAAAGTGATTCAGTTATATTTATATATATATGATATGTACATACATGTACATATATGTATATATTTCACATTCTTTTCCGTTATAGGTTATTACAAGATATTGAATATAGATCCCTGTGCTATACAGTAAATCCTTGTTGTCTATCTTAAAAATATCTTGATAGCATTCTTCAAGGCAAGTTATATATCACAAATGAGGAAAAGATACATTCTACCACGAAGATCTTTTAAAACTCCATTTAATGACATTGCAAAAATTATCTTACATGACATTATCACTCAAACACATTTTTAAAGATGAAGCTACTAGAGTCATCAGTTAATTTGTCTTTATGCCCAAGAGGGAAATTCCAATTTTTTTGACTAATAAAAACATGCAAATATTTGTACTTTTCAGAAATCTGGGATTCCCATCTGAATATTATTACCCAGGTAATCAATTTAAATACTCAGAAAAAATTCCCCAAAATTCTGAAGTTATGTCCATAGAAAGTGGCCATAATTTCTGATGTATAAGTTTCTTTAACTTAGTATTCTTCATTACAGAAACTTTATAAGGTGTTTTCTTGTTTCTTTCTTTCTTTAGGGAATAGAAAACAGAAAGGATGATCCCAGCTATAAATTTTCACCTGAACTCCCATATCAGACAAGGGAGTGTAGTTGGTATTTTTGTGAACGCTTTTGGTCCCCAGCTTCATATTAATGTTTAGATTTAGAAACTTGGAGTTTCATCTCCTTTTGATAGGATGCCTCAGCATCTTTTTTCTTCCTCCTATCTGTTAAGAATCTCTTTCACAAGCAACTGCTAACTGATCAGTCCGATACACACAAGGCTTTTGGTTGGCTTAGTCAGGGATTCTCAACGTTGGCAATATTGACATTCTGAGCTACATACTTCTTTGTTGGGGTGGGAAGGCCTGTCCTCTGAATTGACTGATGTTTGGCAGCATCCCTAGCCCGCACTCACTGGATGCCAGAAGCCCCGCCTTCCCAGTTGTGACGACCAAAAATGTCTCCAGACATTTCCGAATGTCACGTGGAGGCATGGTTGTCCCTGATTGAGAACCCCTTGCTTAGTTCAGTTAGAGCCCACCCCTCGGGGTGGATATAGAGTTAGTGTCCCCTGAATATCGGGCTTTATCGTGCAGTGTTGTTCCAGTTAGTATGGCTGCATAACAAATTACCTCAAAACTTAGTGGCAAAAAACAACCACTTATTATGCTCATAGAATCTGTGGGTCAAGGATTCTGACAGGGTACAGCAGGAATGGTTTCTCTCTATTCCACCATATCTGAAGCCTCCAGCTGGAGGACTTAAAAGTTTAGGGTGAAATTTTTGAAGGCTTCTCACTCATCCATCTAGCACTGATGCTTGCTTTTGGCTGGAAGACTAACAGCTGGACGTATGGCTGGAACATTTACACCTGGCCTTTCCTTGCGGATGCCTGGCTTCCTTACAAAGTGTTCCAAGGGCAAACATCCCAAGAAAAAGAGAGCCAAGTGTAAGCTGTATTGCTTTTCTATTACCTAACCTCCAAAGTCCCTTAACACACTTCCAGCATACTCTATTGGACAGAGCAGTTACAAGGTTCAAGGAAACATGAAAACATCACATTGTAAGAAGAGCATGTGGGCTGGGACAGAGATAAATGTACTTACCTTTGGAAAATACAGGATGCCACAGAGATGGGCCCTTGGATAACATCTGAATTCTGTTAGTAATGAAGAAGAGAATTTTGTTTGGGTAGACAACCAACAGTGTTTGCTGGTATACCATTATTTGATAAAACAGTCCAAAGGAGAATAAAAAATGTATATCCTATATGTATAGTAAATAAGTCACTTCCAAAGATGATATTATGTACAGCTTTATATTTTAACTAGACTAAAATAACCATGCTGTAAATCCCTCCATTTTACTTATTTTAGCATGATATGTAAATGATACAAAGGTGATAATAATATTACTTGGTAATGCAGCCCAGTAAAATCTAAGTGTTTAGATGAATTTTTGGGACACCATCAAATTAATTTAGCAAGAATAATGGCATCTTGCTTATGGTGTGAAAGCAGTGACAGGAAACTTCATACATTCATAGCTCAGATGAAAATGATTGCCAACATGCATTTAAGGAGTCAGTGCAGCCTATTAACTGTGAGAAGATAACAGTTACTGAAAGTTGAGGCACCCTGGGTGAAAGGAAATGGGGCCTAGCAACCAACTTGCTTGAACTTCTCCTTTGACCCTGAGGATGCCTCCACAGAGCCCAGTTTAGTAATCAGTAATTAGTGTAAAGAGCAGTGAACTAGGAATCGGGAGACCTGAGTTATAGTCCTGGTTTGGCTAACTTGTGACTTTGCACAAATCACTTGATCTTTTTGGGTCTCAGTTTCATACTTTGTAAGTTAAGACAGCATGAGTGATCTCAGAAGCCCTTCTCACTTCTGTAGTTCATTGTCAGTTTTAGGGAAGTGTCCAAAAAATACTCAAATGAGCATTTTCAACTAGTTTCTCTTAATCTTGTTACTCCCCAACTGGGAGGCCAGAGCTTGGCATGGTTAGTGTATGTAACAGATCCCCTGCTTTTAAAGAGCTCTGAAAACCTATATGGGTCCTGTTTTCAAGGAAATTATATGCTTACTTTCTCATAAAGAGAGATCTCCCAACAGAGATATAACCTCCTTATTTCTGTAACCCTGTGAGGATAAGGCCAACTCTCATCTAATTCTCCTTGGCTTTAGTAATGAGATATGGGAGTTGGGGGAAAATAAACAATTAGAAAAGAGATCTGGATTTAACTTTGTCTTGATGGAAATTGGATCATTTAATTCACCATAAAGACAGACCTATAAATTTCAAAAGGCTAATGTACAATTTACCACTTATATACAAATTTTAAAACTCACAAAATAAGGTTATATATTATTTATGGATACATATAAATGGAACAAAAGTAGAAAAACATGTCCTGGGTACATACACATCAAATTCATTTTAGTGCTTGCCTCTGGAGAAGGTAGGAGACAGTGGGACTATGGAGGGAAATTAAGAAGCTTCTACTTGATATGGGTAAAGTTTTAAGTTATTTAAAATCCCAAAGCAATTAATAACAAAACTGTACATGTTTATTGTTAATTTGTGTGGTGTGCAGATGTCAAGGTTATATTATTCTCAGTCAACTTCTGTATTTTAAAAACTGTTCACAAAATAAAAAGATAAAATTGTATTAAAGAGTTCTGTCTAGAGCTGAGCTGAGCTGGAGAGAACTGAGCTGCCAGGTGTCAGAATAGCTGATTAAAGCAACAAGCCAAAAATGAAAGTAACAGTCAAGACTTAAATCACTTAACTGCAATAGTATTAGCAAGAGGCTAACCCAGAGAAACTGCTGGCTTCCCCACTGTTGCATTTTCTTCCATGGAATGGCACCAGGTGAGGGTCAGACAGACCAGCACAGGTGTGGGGAATCTTTTCACTGCTGAAGGAGCCCCGTACAAAAGGCTCCTGCAGTTTTGTGGATGCAGAGGCTGGGGAGAAGGGCTAGGAATGGAAGAGTACCCAGTACTGATTCAGAGTGGAGAAAAATGACTTCAGGGTCTTCCAATTAGGAGACCTCAGGATGGAGGTTCCTATGCTAAGAGTGCATATATGAGTAAGAACATGGCCAGCCAGAGGGCCACAGCCCTTGCCTGTAAATCCCTTGAGACTGTAGTACATCAAAATTGTGCATCAGGTCTGGTGTGGGGAGAGCTTTTTCCCGTGAGGCCACCATGTGAAGCCTTTATAATTGTCTGTAGTTGCCTTAAAAACACACAGGTTTTTGTCTAGGAACTTCTAATAAGTTTCCGTACTTTGAAAAAGTCATACAAGTAAGAAATAGACAATTTAAGAATAACATTTGCTACTTTCAATAAGCAATAGAACACCTAAACAGATGATCAATAAGGAAATAGTATAAACCAACAGTACATAGCAGACATCTATAGAATAATCCCTTAAGATCAGGAACAAGACAACAATGTCTACTGTTACCACTTCTATTCAACATTGTATTAGAGGCACTAGCCAGAGCAGTTAGGCAAGAAAATGAAATAAAAGGCATCCAGTTTGGAAAGAAAGAAGTACAAATATCTCTATTTCCATATGACAGGATCCTGGATAGAGAAAATCCTAAGCAATCCACAATAAAGCTATTAGAACTAATAAACAAGTTCAGCAAAGTTGCAGGATAAAAATCAATATATAGAATCAACTTAATTTCTCTATTGGCAATGAACAATCCTAAAATGAAATTAATAAAACAATTCCATTAAAAGAGCATCAAAAAAGAATAAAGTATTTATGAATAAATTTAACAAAAAAGTGCAAGACATATACAGTGAAAACTATAAAAGAGATTTTAAGAGATTTTAAAGAGACCTACATAAATGGAATTCAAAGTCCAAATGTAAATCCTTATATTTATGGTCAGCTTATTTTTTTATAAGCATATGAAGACAATTCAGTGAGGGAAAGAATAGTTTTTTCAACAAATGTTGCTAGAAAAGCTGGATATCCACATGCAGAGTAATGGAGTCGGATCCTTATCTCACTCCATATTCAAAAATTAACTCAAAATGGATCAGACACCTAAATGGAAGAGTTAAAACAAACTCTTAAAAGGAAACATAGATATAAATCTTCATGAGTTTGGGTTAGGCAATAGTTTCTTGTATATGATACCAAACCACAAGATAAAATAGATAAGCTGGACTTCATCAAGATAAAAAACTTTGTGCTACAAATGATACCATCAAGAAAGTGAAAAGAAGAAAACAGCATGGGAGAAAATATTTGCAAATTATAAATCTAATAAGGGACTTGTATCTAGAATATTTAATGAACTCTTACAATTCAATGATAAAAAGACAGATAATCCAATTTTAAAATGGGGAAAAGATCTGAGTAGACATTTTTCCAGAGAAGATATACAAATGACCAATAAGAACATGAAAAGAGGCTCAACATCATGAATCATTAGGGAAGTGCAAATCAAAAATTATAAAATACCACTTCACAACCACTAGGATAACTATAATAAAAAGATAGGCAAGGGCTTCCCTGGTGGCGCAGTGGTTGAGAGTCCACCTGCCGATGCAAGGGACACGGGTTCTTGCCCCAGTCTGGAAAGATCCCACATGCCACGGAGCAGCTGGGCCCGTGAGCCATGGCCGCTGGGCCTGTGCATCCAGAGCTTGTGCTCCGCAACGGGAGAGGCCTGTGTACTGCAAAAAAAAAAGAAAAAACGATAGGCAATAACAAGTATTGGCAAGGATATGGAGAAATTGGAAGCCTCACATATTGTTGGTGGAACCTAAAATAATGCAGCCATGTTCTAAAACAGTTTGGAATTTCCTCAAAATGTTAAACATAAGTTTACCATTCACAAAAAAACTTGTTTGTGAATGTTCACAGCATTATTTATAATAGCCCCAAAGTGGAAACAACCCAAATGTCTATTAGCTGATGAATGTATAAACAATGTGGTATATCCATTCAATGGAATATTATCAATAAAAAGGGATGAAATATGACGTATGCTACAATGTGGATGAGCCTTGAAAACATTGTGCTAAATCAAAGGCAGTTACAAAAGACCACATGTTGCATGATACCATTATGAATTTTCCAGAATGGGCAAATATATAGAGACAAAATAGATTAGTGGTTGCCTATGACTAGGGACAGAGGAGGAATGGGGAGTGACTGCTAATTGGTATGAGATTTCTTTCTTGGGTGGTGAAAATGTTCAAAAATTGATTGTGATAATGGTTGTACAACTCTGTGAATAGAGTAAAGAACCACCAAATTGGACACTTTAAATGAATGTATGTTACGATGTGTGAATTATATTGTACTAAAGTTGTTTACAAAAGTTACACAGCAATTCTGGTTCCAATAATAACAGAGTAGCTTATGTTGAACTAACCTTCCAAAAGATAATAATTAGAAATTCTGGGAAACATATAAAAACAAAACTGTTTGAAGGTAATGGAAAATTACCCAAAGGAGGCCGAAAGTAGAAGGAATTTAACCTTTGGGTAACAGAACTGCACTGGATAGTTTCCATATTATTTGACTTTCCCCCTGAGGGTGTTCTCCAGTTTATGTACTGTGTGGAGCTGTAGCTCAAGCAAAAAGCTGCAGTCTAAGTGCCTGGAAGTGTTGGAGGATGGAGTTCAATTCTGCTAAAGAAGTTGGAAATTGAGGGGATGAATTGTGAAAAGGAGGCATCCATAGGAGGGGCATGACCCAGTCTGAGTCTAATACGGAGAGAAACTATAATTTTTTTTTTTTTTGCGGTACGCGGGCCTCTCACTGTTGTGGCCTCTCCCGTTGCGGAACTCAGGCTCCGGACGCGCAGGCTCAGTGGCCATAGCTCACGGGCCCAGCCGCTCCGTGGCATGTGGGATCTTCCCGGACCAGGGCACGAACCCGTGTCCCCTGCATCGGCAGGCGGACTCTCAACCACTGCACCACCAGGGAAGCTCTATACAGTAATTTGAACAGTGGAAGTTCAATACAAAGAGTTATTAAACCATGACAGTGGAGTAGCTATAAAGAGAACGCTAAGTGGCCTCCTAGGGCTGAGGGAAAGTACCCAAGGAAGGACAAACTTGGAAAAGGGCTCTGTCCCTGAGGCAGGAATTCAGACCTTATTGTAGAAGGTGTGGCTACAGCCCACTGAATGGTAGAGAAATTCACTGGGTTACCCAGGAAGAGTTGGACAGGTGCCAAGCAAAACAAGAAACTACTTTCTGGGACCCAGGTGAGATAAGGCTGATGCGGAGGCCTACAGAGAGAGCGAAGGCTGCGGCAGCTTATGCACAGACTGCGCAGCACCTGGGTGAAAATTGCCGCACTTATAAAAAAGCAAGGCCCAACTATATGCTGTCTACAAGAGATGTACTTTAAGTAGGTAGGATAAAACTTAAATGCTTGAAAAGGATATACTAAGCCGAAGAAAATTGGAGTGGTACATTTTACCAAAATGATAAAGCTGTTAATTCATCAGGAAGGCATGACCATCCTAAATATATATGCATGTAATAACAACTTCAAAATAAATAAAGCAAAAAAATAGAAAGCTAAAAGGATAGTGAAATGAATTCACAATCAAATCAAAGATTTTTACACCCTGTCTTGATAAAATTATACAACCATACCAAAAAATCAGTTATACTGTAAAAGGTTTGAAAACACGTGACATTGCTATTTATATATGCTACACCCAACAATGGAAGAATACACATTCTTTCAAAGTACATATGCAGTGTTCCTCAAGATAGCCAAAAAAACTCAATACATTTTTTTAAATGTAGATCATCTGAAGTACATTCTATGACTTTAATTGAGTTAAGTTAGTAATAAATAATATGTTAACTGTAAAGACCCCAAATAATTGGAAATTAAACAATATGTAAACAACCAGTTTGTAAAATAAGAAAATCACAATGGAAATGAGAAAATATTTCAAAGTGAATGATAATAAAAATACAAGATATCAAAATTACTGAGACACAGCCAAAGCAGTGCTTTAAGGACATTTATATAATTAAATGCTAATGTTAGAAAAAAATATGGCTCGTGCTTCAACTTTACAAATCTACAGAAAGAATAAATTAAGCCCAAAATAAGTAGGAGAAAGGGAATAATAAAAATAAGAATCTGTTAAATAGAAAACAGACAAACAATAGAGAAATCTAACAAAAGCTAGAATTTTATTTTTAAAAGTACTAAATTTGACAAGCTCCTAGCAAGACCGATCAGGAATGAAAAGAAAAGAATGCACAAATTTAAGATTTTAGGAATAAAAAGAATACATCACTAAAGATTCTGCAGATGTTAAAAGGATAACAACAAGAATACAATAAAACTTTCTGCCGACTAATTCTAAAACTTAGATGAAACAGAGAAATGCTTTGAAAAATATGACTTACCGAAATTGACAGACTACGAAATAGAAAATCTGAATAGGCATATTTATATTAAATATATTAAATTTGTAATAAAAAAACTCTCAGAAAGAAAACGATAGGCCAAAATGTCTTTACTAGCCATTTCTATCACGCATTTAAGGAGGAAAGAGTGTCAGTCTTAAGCAACTGTTTCGGATAATGAAGAGGGAATACTTCCCAACTCATATTATGAGGCTAGCATACCCTGATACCAAAACCTGACAAGGATATTATAAATACATAAAAAATAACCCTCATGAATGTATATTCAAAATTCCCTAACAAAATATTAGCAAATTGGATCTAGAAATAGGTAAAAGTGATAATACATTGTGGCCAAGTGATGTTTATCTCACAAATTCAAAATTAGGTTAATATGTTTTTAAAATATCAAATAATATAATTCACCACATTAACAGGGTAAGAGGAGGAAATTCATATGACCATCCCAAATGATGCAGAAAAAGCATCTGACAAAATTCAACACCTATGTATAATAAAAGCTCTCAGAAAAAAAAAAAATAGAAGAGTTCTTTCTCAGTATGATAAAGGGCATCTATCTAAAACCATACTTAATAGTGAAATATATACTTTTTCCTTAAGATCAGAAACAAGGCATGGACATCCGTTCAAGCCAATACCATTCAACATCACACTGGAAGTCCTGGCTAGTTGTAACAAGGCAAGAGAAAGAAAGGAAAGGGTACAAAATGAAAAGGAGGTAGCAATATGGTTTTTATTCATAGACAACATACTTATTTACAATAGACAATCTGAAGCAATGTACAAAACTATAATGAATAAGTGAATTTGGCAAACTTGTAGAATACAAAGTCAATATACAAAAATCAATTGTTTTATAGATAGTAGGAAACAGTTGAAAAATGAAAAAATTTTAATTATATTTGCTGTAGCATCTAAAAGCACTAATTACCTAGAAATAAATGTGTCAAAAAGTGTGCAAGACATCTACACTGAAAAACTACAAAGTATCACTAAAAGAAAATAAAGAAAATCTAATAAACGGAGGCATGTACCATGTTCGCGAATAAAATCGTGTCGATTTTCTTCCATTTGGTCTGTAGAACCATTGCAATTGTAATCAAAACTCCAACAGGCTTTTCTTGTAGAAACTAACAAGTTTATTCTAAAATTTATATGGATAAGCAAAGGACCTAGACTAGCCAAATCAATACGTAGGAAGAGCAAAACTGGAGGTCCTATACTATCAGATTTCAAGCTTACTCTAAAGCTACAGGACACAATACAGTGTTAATTGGACAAAGGACAGATAAATAGATCAGTCAGACAAAGTAGCCAGAAATAGATCCACACATAGAAGGTCAACTGATTTTTTTACAAAGGCTTGGAGGTAATTCAACATGAAAAGTAAAGTCTTTTCAACAGATGGTGCTAAAGCAACTGGATAACTATGTCAGGAGAGGGTGGGGAAGGGGCAGGGGAGGACACACAAATCAGTGAACATGAAAGAAAAAGTGGATAATTTGGAATTCATGGAAGTAAAAACCTTTGCTCATCAAAAGGCATCTTTGGGAAGCCTTGGGTTACAGGGAGGGGTGGGTGGCGGGCTGTCCTGGAGGTTGCCATGGCTACTCAGGCATTGCCTTCCCTTACAATGTGTTATTATACTAGCTCGCACAAGTAGAAAGTAAAAGCGTAAAGGAAGGGTCACTAACACAAAACGATGCCAAGAAATTGTGGTGAAACACCTGAACACCTCAGCAGCTATGTTGTGAAGGTTGAGATAAGGTTAAAGGGAGCACAGGAATCTTCCGTGTTGGCCTGGTGACTGCTCCAGTGAATAGCCACTGTTAAAACAGCCTGCGTTCCTGCCAGTGGAGGTGCCGGGAGCGGGGAGGTTGATCTTTTACTTTCCTTGACTTCCCTGTGTTTTGTATGAGACCTTGGTCCTGCATCCCAGATCTGCCCTGTTCTTCCTGTTGTTTTTTTTTCCTCGCTCTTCTCTTTCCAATAACTGGCAAGTGAGCAACAGTAGTTGGCATATATTTTTTGTCTTACTTTCCCACCAGTCTGAGTTAAACAAAAAACCCTACTGGCCATTCTTACCTAACTGCTTTAGTGTGACACCACAAAAGAATTCTAGTTTCATCCCGCTCACACAGGATCAGTGTCTTTTGCTCCTCACACCTTAATATGTTTAGGCTGCAGGGGGAGAGTCAGGAGACTGGATGGCAGCTAGAGGTCTGGGTACACATTCTCTCCTCGTGCCTCTGAAGGGTTTTCCCTCTCCTGAGCCAAAGTGGATCTGTTACTGTGTAGCTTCTAAAATGAGATAATGTGAAAATTGTTTGAAAATCCAAAAGGCTTTCCCAATACATGGGCAAGTTCTATATTTTATATTTGGTATAAAAATACATTTTATATTTCTAATTTAATCTATCTCTATTATTTTTTCAAAGAGCGAACATATCTCTTTTCCTTTTATTTTTTAGTTCCTATAAATAAAAGTAGAGGTGCTTAAGTTAAGGGAAAAAATCAGTTCATTCCAGTGCAGCAGTCCCCACCCTGGGGCTAGAGGGGTTAGCGATGGTGAGTCCGCGGTGTAACGGGTTGAATTGTGGCTTCCAAAAAAGACAAAAGGTAAGCTCAAAACAGGGCAGAAGCATGCCTGAGACAAATTTTAAAAGCCATAAACAACAAGCATAACACACACAAGAGAAAGGGCCTTTCCTTTATTTTTTTCACAAGTTAAGTTAGAGGCTAAAAGCACTCTCATGCCAACGTGAAGCTGGCTACTGCACCAAGAGTGTTATAGTCATTCAGTCTCACAGAAGAATATACACTCAATGATTCCATTTCTGTGAAGTCCAAGAACAGCCCAGACTGACCCACAGTCATGAAGTATTGTTGCAGATGAGAATCCACAGAACTTAGAACCTGTCTAGACACTGCGGACATGTGGGAGGCCTATCTGACAGCCCTTTGAGGCCTGTGCAGCTACGTGCCCTCACCCCTCCTCTCTGCAGACACAAGGCTGCAGTGAGAGCTGCTACTGCTAGTGAGCCAGCACCAAGCAGGGAAGGTTAAAAATATACGCAATAAACAGTGTTCCTCAGTTATCCAGATAAATAAGCACGTATGCGAGAAAATAAATGCAGACTAAAGGCCTGTTTAAGGTCTTGCATAAATTAAGGAATTCTGATGTGACATCACTCCTGGAGAGAGAAAACATCTCTACAAGAAGCAGCAGGAAACAGGCCCAAGGTCTGCGCCTCTCCTTTTCAGCACCTCTTCTAGCCTCAGTACCAAAGCCTTTCCAACCTAGGCACCAGCTCTCTCTGGCATCCTGGAGGCTGCCTGACTGAACTCTTCCAATCTGAGCAGTAGACCATGTCCTGAAGAGTTTCTTTCCTTCCACCTTCTGTCAAAGCTTCCCTATCCTGCACCTATGCTTTCTAGAACTTATTCTATCCTAAGTGGCTTTCAGTTAGTTGTCATCACTCTAATCCTTTCAGATAAATTTCATTAGGGATTTTTTGAAGATATAAAAAGTGATTCTAATGGTAGATATTTTAGGCACTGTGACAACCAGTAAGAAAAATGTGTTTAAATTATCTTTTTATTAGTGCCTTTAAAATTAAACTATTTATGACACATCCTAGTTATACTTGCCTTATGAGAACTTAGTGGCACATCTTATTCAGTGACTCTTATCAAAGGTTATTCCAAGAGCTCCTCCTTTTCTTTGTGACTTGTTATCATGCTTCTGAGTTTATCTTAATGCATTTAGTTTGTTAAACTTAAGAAGGTAGCTGAATTTGTAGCTATTGATTCCTAAATGAAAACCACTTTCATTCATTCATTCAATTAGCATAAATGGAACATAATGCCCAGTGGAGGAGATATAGTGTACAAATGGTATTGCAATACAACTTAATATGTTCTGTAATAAAGGAAAAAGGCTCTGTGAGCACAGAGAAGGGTACTACTACCTATGGAATACAGAAGAGGCTACAGAAAGAAGTAAATATTTGCTCTCTGGAGTAACAGTTAGGGAGGTTGCTGGGAAAGGAATATTCTAAGATTAATGGCACAAATACAGGCATGGAGTTGTGAAAGTCTGTGCTTGTTTAGGTCTGCAAAATCTATGTGGCTAGAATATGGGTAGATGTAGATGGCATTGGAAGAGAGGACAAATAAAGGATGGTGGGGACACAGAAGAAGGGATTTTGTATGCCATTGTAAGCAATGTAATCTTTATTTAATGAAAAACAGGAAACCAAGAGTGGTTTCTAGGCAGGGGTAAGATATTGCCAGATGTATATTTTGGATGGAAAACCTGTAGCAGAATATGGAGTATAACTTCTGTTCACCAAGATAAAGATGTTCTCAAGGTAGCAAGCAAGTAGTATTCCTCGAAACACCTTTATTTCCGTGGCCTTGAGCCTGTGGCATATGGCTCAAAAGACAGCTTTTCCAGGTGCTACCCACTTTCCACGTGATCCAGGACACGGCCATGTAGATTTCCTCTAGTCTGAGGAAGGCAAAGGAGTAGAGGAAGTCGAGGAATTGTGAAGTTAGGGTGCGTGGAACTGCAGAGGACAATGAGTGGCAGGAGTGGATGGAAGAAGGTTCTGTGCATGGGAAAGACCTTAGAGTTAAGTTCTTGTAGAGTCAAGGGTGGAGCAGGGGGCAGAATACGGCAAGAATTTCAAAGAGAGAAGGCCCGTGTCTACATGTAGAAGCATAATTACCCGAAGAACACTGACTTCAAACTACTTAGGTTGTGAGGCAGTTAGTAACTTGACTTTTACCAATAAGGAAATGCAAACTTTGGATACCAGACAGCTTTTCATTAAAAAGAAGAGGGAATAGAAAGCCCAGAGATAAACCCACACACATATGGTCGCCTTATTTTTGATAAAGGAGGCAAGAATATACAACGGAGCAAAGACAGCCTCTTCAGTAAGTGGTGCTGGGAAAACTGGACAGCTGCATGTAAAAGAATGAAGCTAGAACACTCCCTAACACCATACACAAAAATAAACTCAAAATGGATTAAAGACCTAAATGTAAAACCAGACACTATAAAACTCTTAGAGGAAAACAGGCACAACACTCTATGACATAAATCACAGCAAGATCCTTTTTGACCCACCTCCTAGAGAAATGGAAATAAAAACAAAAATAAACAAATGGGACCTAATGAAACTTAAAAGCTTTTGCACAGCCAAGGAAACCATAAACAAGACAAAAAGACAACCCTCAGAATGGGAGAAAATATTTGCAAATGAAGCAACTGACAAAGGATTAATCTCCAAAATTTACAAGCAGTTCATGCAGTTCAATAACAAAAAAAAAACAACCCAATCCAAAAATGGGCAGAAGACCTAAACAGACATTTCTCCAAAGAAGATATACAGATGGCCAGCAAACACATGAAAGCATGCTCAAGATCACTAATCATTAGAGAAATGCAAATCAAAACTACAGTGAGGTATCACCTCACACCGGTCAGAATGGCCATCATCAAAAAATCTACAAACAATAAATTCCTGAGAGGATGTGGAGAAAAGGGAACCCTCTTGCACTGTTGGTGGGAATGTAAATTGATACCACCACTATGGAGAACAGTATGGAGGTTCCTTAAAAAACTACAAATAGAACTACCATATGACCCAGCAATCCCACTACTGGGCATATACCCTGAGAAAACCATAATTCAAAAAGAGTCATGTACCACAATGTTCATCGCAGCAGTATTTACAACAGCCAGGACATGAAAGCAACCTAAGTGTCCATCGACAGATGAATGGATAAAGAAGATGTGGCACATACATACAATGGAATATTACTCAGCCATAAAAGAAAACGAAATTGAGTTATTTGTAGTGAGGTGGATGGACCTAGAGACTGTCCTACAGAGTGAAGTAAGTCAGAAAGAGAAAAACAGATACTGTATGCTAACACATACATGTGGAATCTTAAAAAAAAAAATTGGTTCTGAAGAACCTAGGGGCAGGACAGGAATAAAGACGCAGACGTAGAGAGTGGACTTGAGGACACGGGGAGGGGGAAGGGTAAGCTGGGACAAAGTGAGAGAGTGGCATGGACTTACATATACTACCAAATGTAAAATAGCTAGTGGGAAGCAGCCACATAGCACGGGGAGATCAGCTCGGTGCTTTGTGACCACCTAGAGGGGTGGGATAGGGAGGGTGGGAGGGAGATGCGACAGGGAGGAGATATGGGGATATTGTATATGTATAGCTGATTCACTTTGTTATAAAGCAGAAACTAACACAACAGTGTAAAGCAATTATACTCCAATAAAGATGTTAAAAAAAAGGGGGGGGACATTCTTTGAAAATGTTGACAATTTAGAGTAATTCCACCTTTGACATGTTTAAACTATGTCATCTTGGCCAAGTCACTGGACTTTCTAAGTATCTCCATTCAGGAAAATAGACAATCAAGTATGCAATAAACAGTGACAATTACATGTACAGATTCATTTTTTATTATCAATGATGGTTATATGTTAAAGAGAGCACTGCAGAACAGGAAAGTGAATAGGAGGAGAATTAAAAATATATTGAGAAATCCATTGGTTAATGCTTACTGACAAATTCTTGAAGAGCTTTTATGGTAACCTACAGTTAAACTTAGATTTTTATTTTCAGCCCTTTATTTGGAACTGAGTAATATGAATGTCTCCTCTCCCAGAGGAGTGAGGCAGTGGGTGACTCAGACTGAATCGGGCTGGTAAAGCAGTTCCCTTATCATAGCAGTTTGATGTTTATGTTAATTTGCCATCGAGAGAGAATTTATAAAGATCAGGTGTAATCACCTAATGCTCATTTTAAACAGAAAGAAAAAGGATTTTGCATCAATCCTGAAGGAATAAGTGTAGGAGAAATAATTATACCACTCTAGTTGAAATAGTGCTTTCACATACATTTTTCCCATCCTGGGAAGGAGAGAAGGGGTTATTAACTCAGCGTTCCAGATGAGGAAGGAGATGGTCAGAATGAGCTGCTCGAGGTCATGCAGTTAGTAAGTAGCAGAGCAGTCCCTTTATGTCTACAAATGCTAAAATCTTTCCCCTATATTCCTCTGCCTCTCAAGAAATCCATGCTTCTTTCTGCCCAGGGCATTGAGAATTAGTGCTGGCACTGGTGACTTCCCCACAGAGGGAGATGTGACTGACCAATTCCAAGCGTGGCTTGTGACTGTAGCTTGAATAATTACTTTTTTAGACTTTAAGTGTGGTTTATAGAACCTATTGTTTTATATGTTCTGCACACTTTCTTCAACAAATTGGAAAGAATCTTCAGACTCTGAACAGAGAGAGAGTTTTTTCCAGTGAATGGTGGATGCAAGAGTCTCAAGGGAAAGGATGACCAACAAAGCTCAGGTAGACAGATGGGCCTTGGCCAAGGGCTAGGGGCCACCTTAGGACCAGGAAATAGCACGCCGAACAAGCATTTTGTGTATTTTCCTCTCGGCTTTAAAAAAGCTTTTGTTTTTAATCATCTTATTGTATATTGTGTCTTTTCACCATTTTTTTGCCTTTCTTCTCAAAATACTGTACTTCAACTCTTTTTCTGTGCACTCTGTTGCATTTTGTTTCTTTATTGAGGTCTGGGGTTCTTAAGATCCTCTGGTTTCTCTGAGGTCATTTTTCTGTATCTTGCCAGCTCCATATAATGCCAATTCATAGATATCACTTATGGTACCTCTCCATTTTGCTCTCAGATCCCCAGTACTTAGAAACAAACCTCCAGACCCCATTAAGAGCCAGGCATTTATAGTGATTACAATGAATGAGTTAGGAATCTTTTCATGCATTTTTTAATTCCTTTATTACAAAAGTAATATATTCTCATTATTTAAAAAAAAGTCAACTAGTACCAAAAGATACAAGTTAAAAAGTAAAAATCCCCCCTGCCTTCCCGACCTCCTCAGCCACCAAACTGGCTGCCCAAAGGTAAATAGTCTTAATAGGCCACTGAGTGTGCAGCCAGACGTTCCTTTTATATGTATATACAAACAGAATCATATTTTAATACTGTTTATGCAGCTTTTTTTCATTTACAGTTTCTCTTAAATATGTTTTTACAGCAACAGAATCAGATCCATTTATTATTTTAAAGTTCACTGTTGTGCTTTTTGTAGGGACGTAACATGAATTACAGACTTAAACCGTTCCCTCTGGGTGGAGAATGTTTTCGTTGTTTTTCTGTTGCACACAATGCTTTAGTGAATATTCCTGGACATACATCTTTGCATATTTTGTATGCATGTATATGTAGAGCATTTTTCTAGAAATAGAATTCTTACTGCATTTTATTAGGTATTGGACACTTTCCTCACCCTTCCCGGTCTCGGTCTGAGCTGTGGTTATCCCAGGTCCGTGTGTGGCTTGCTGCTGGGCTGTAAGTGGTTATCATCAGCAGCTCTTAACTCTTGCTAAGTTAAAACCACCTGCAGAACATTTTAAAAAAGCAAATTATTCAGGCTGTGCCCTGGAACTACTGAATCAAAGTTTTCAGAAGGGAAACCTGGGCTTTCATATGTTTAAACACCACCATAGGTGATTCTCATGTTGAAGACTGCTGATTTGGTTTCTGGTTTCCATTTTTTCCCATGATTATGGATGTACTTTCTCTCTGACTCAGTGGTTCAAACTTTGGGATGTCACTCTTTCCTTTCACAATTTCTCTTCATGAATTATCCCTGTTTAGTTTTTTAGCATTCATTTCCCCATTTGTTAACTACATTCTTTTATCTTTAGTTATAACTTTCATTTCTTTTTATTAGATTTTTACCCTATAAACAACATTATTCAATTTAAGCCTTCCTTGTTTATTACCATGAATAAGCTGGTCAAAGTCCTAGGGCACCAGGCATTCAACAACATTCAGCCTCCATCAAAGATCACTGTCCTTACCTGATTACTCTATCTTTCCTACGTAAAGGCAGACAGTAACACATAGTGATAACTTGGGCTCCAGACTCAGGCTCAGTTTTTTGTTTTTTTGTTTTTTTTTTTTTTGCGGTACCCGGGCCTCTCACTGTTGTGGCCTCTCCCATTGCGGAGCACGGGCTCTGGACACTCAGGCTCAGCGGCCATGGCTCACAGGCCCAGCCGCTCCACGGCATGTGGGATCTTCCCGGACTGAGGCACGAACCCATGTCCCCTGCATCAGCAGGCGGGACTCTCAACCACTGCGCCACTAGGGAAGCCCCAGGCTCAGTTTAAACCCCAGCTCTGCCACATATTGGCTGTGTGACCTTGTACAAATTCCTTAACTTTTCTGTGCCTCAGGTTTCCCACAGATCAAGTGGGGATACTAATGCCTACCTGAAAGGATTGTTGTAAGGAACAAGTAATTTGTTCGGTGTAAGACACTTTAAGGTAACTGGAGTATCGCAGGCACTCATTAGATGCTGTTATTATTATTGTCCAGCTCCCTCCTAAAAGATAACGGACAGACCTCTGAGTGGCTTCCCTCTCGGGTGCAGGTTTCCTCTTCCTTTGACTTCTTCATCTGGTTATACATTGCCATCTGCTTTCCATCTTCCAGAATTTTGTTGATAGCTATCATCTGTTGTCATTTTTACTCATACTCTCTTTGGCCTTCAGAGTTTTACAGTCATTAACTAGAGTTTCCAGAAGTAACAGACATAAACATGTTCAATCTGCTAGGTTGAACATGAAAGTCTTCATTCTTTGTTAGTCACAATTTAAACATAGATATAAATACTTGAAAAGGTCCAAATTATTTCTCCCAGTGCACTGTGACCATATCATGTTTTTCTTATTGTTTAAAAATATTACAACCAAAAAAGTCTTTTCTCAGTAGCATCTAGTCATGAGCCTCGTGCAATATCTCAGAATTATGAACTTGATGATGAGTTAGACTCCACTGGAGAAGGCAGCCTTGGTAGATTTCTTTTCATCTTTTAAAAATGTCTTCTTTAAAATTATTTTTCACATTATTCTTTCTCTAAATGCATGCCCTGGGTATTTAATGGCTTTTTGTTCTATACTCTTCTTATATCATTTGCTTTGAACACAGGTAGATAATAGCATTTTTGATGATTTCAAAGTAGGGTCTCCTTTGGTGGTAGATAGCTTCTAAGGTGGCCCCAGCGATCCCTGCCTCCTGGTATTCACAGCCTGTTCAATCCCCTCCCTTTGACCACCGTGTTTCTAATTAATAAAACACATCAACATTGAGAGCATGTCACTTCCGCAATGAGGTTACAGAAGATTATGACTTCCATCTTGCTAGCAGACTCTCTTTCGGGCTTTGATGAAGAAAGTTGCTGTGTTGAGAGGTCCCCATGGCAAGGAACTGAGAGTGGCCTTCAACCAACAACCCACAAAGACTCAGGGCCTCAGTTTCCTCATCCTTCAAGGAACCAAATCCTGTCAACAACCACATGAGCTTGGAAGTGTATCCTTTCCCAGCTGAGCCTTCAAATGAGACCCCAGCCCTGAGCAGTACTTTTGTTGCAATCTCGGGAGAGACCCTGAGACTGGCAAAGCCTAGATTGCTGACCCACAGATACCCTGAGATAATAGATGTGATTTTGTTGTTGTTGTTGTTTTTTGCGGTACATGGGCCTCTCACTGCTGTGGCCCCTCCCATTGCAGAGCACAGGCTCCGGACGCCCAGGCTCAGCGGCCATGGCTCACGGGCCCAGCCACTCCGCAGCATGTGGGATCCTCCCGTGTCCCCTGCATCGGCAGGCGGACTCTCAACCATTGCGCCACCAGGGAAGCCCCAGTAATAAGTTTTAGACCATGGTTGTGGAAAGTCTTAATCACAACCATAGACCCCTTCATGTGTATAGTAATTTGTATTAAGTATTTTTCTATTTTTTGTAGTTTGAATCCAACTTTAGATATTTAGTTAAACATTTACAGGACATGCATTTTCACCCTAAATAAATTTCCTGTGGATGGAACCATATGTCTTGCCAAATATAGAAAAATAATTTAGAATACATTCAAGGACTTTGAATCTACTTATTTTTAAAGCAAATCACATATAAAAGTGCTTTAATATACTTAGTCTTGTCTAAATCATTCATTTCCAGCCTCCTAGTTCAAAAGATAGCAAACCTGGGTAGATTAAGTACTAGGTTTTAACACTAGATATTTCCAAGTGTTACTTTTGTGCATTATCCTCCATCAAGAAGAGATATATAAGCTTCATTCTCCCTTGTTCAATAAGGAGTGTTGGGAGCACAGTAAACTTGAGAGGGATGAGTGGGCCTGGAAACTATTTGACTAGCAGGACTTTTCCTTGTATGGAGCAGAAGGAAATTGTAGATGCGGTAGAGAAAGTCCTTAAAGCCCCAGGAGTCCCTCAAATCCTTATCAAAGGGCAGCTTCATCAACAAACGTCTCACCACCGGCGTCTGTCCCCATGCTTCCATTACCCAGGAATCTTTTTTTATAAATAAAACTGTTCACACACACCAGCAGAAACCCCAACGCATGTAACACCTTCTTCACCTATAAAAGTGGTTTAATTCACAGCCAGTTTCACTGAACTGAAGCAAATAACACTTGACGAGTCAATTAGGAAAGTAGAACTGCTGTTTCCAACACTATTAGGAAACTTGCTCAGATCCTTAAAATATCAGGCCTAAAACAGGAGCTTCACATCTTTCAGTGTCAGAGCTTCGGGTAAAGTACCAGAACGTGCTGACTGCTGACAGATCCACCTTCTAAGCATTATTCTTCCAGAAGCACCAGGGCTTGTACCTTCTGAGCAAACATAGCAGAGGTCAATTTTCTACCTCTGGTGTTGTGTCTATATTTGCAGAGGAAAATTATTTTAAAATTTGTTTCTAGTTTGTACATATTTGAAAAGACTAATAGCCTATTCTCTTTTCTTCCTCATTCATTGTGTTCAGTATCCAAAAGGTATGAGCAATGAAGCTGACTTCAAAACTAGCTTAAAAAGTCACATTTGATGAAATGGGTGGATAATCTGTGCACATTTGTTTGGAATGAGGGGAATGCTCGGAAGGGTATTTCCAAAACAGCAATACTTTTAAAAATCACAGTGCCTAGAGCATCCCACCACTAAGATCAGCTGATTGAATTTTGTAAGCAACTGAAGAAACTTCCAGTGTTGTAGAGCCAAGTTGTTAAAATGCCCATAGGGGTACATCCACCTTAGACCTTCACACTGAAGGCTTCCTCTCAACGAGATTGGGGGAAACAAACCTCTAGGCAGAGTATAGTGAGTTCCCAAGAGGCAATATTAAAGGTAAAAGAAAACCGGTGGTTTCGCTGTGACACGTTTTCTCTTGCTGGCCCCGAATGTCTCTTTTTCTCTCACACCACCCTCCTACCCTAACAGTATATACACTGTGCTTATTCGCCTAGCAGTTGTGCATGTTCTTTGGTCCTTAGATGGTTCACTTATATCCTGCTTCTCACACATTAAATAAAATATCTTTATATCTATCATTAGCCTCTAGTATTGGAAAGAAAACGGGAAAGGTTTTCCCTTGAAATATGTACTTTGAAAATACACCTTAGGCAATTCTTCCAGTAAAGGAATTTTTTTTTATGGGTTTCCTATTTTGATAATGACAATGGTTTCCTATTTTGATAATAGGCAAATCAGTGAACCCCATTAAAATTAAGTCTCTGTCTTTAAAATGGGGATAATAAAGTATATCTTGGACCTTAAATATAAGTAACGTGTCTAGCACAGTGATCACTGGGTGGGCATGAGCAGCTATTGTTGTCATTTGTACAGAAAAATGACAGCTATTAGTATTAGCAGCATCATTCATAAATCTTCTGCTCAGTGGCTTAGTTTTTCTTCATTTCTTCTCCTACCAAGGTCTGTTATGAAATTTGTTATTAACTTGGGATTTGGCAGGAGGTATTTATTTTACAATAATTTGTTATACATTTATATACATGATATTTAACAAGAAAAGGTTAAATATAGGGATGTGAAAAACATTGAAACATTTTAGCCTTGTTTTTGTTTTTTTCTCATTACAGATTATATTAACTAATACAAAGCTAGATCTGAATGGGATGTCTTAACAGGAAACTTACACTCAATATATCCAAAAATGAACTTACTATCTTTTCTCCTTCTTCACTTCCTCTCTCCTCTCTCCCTCCCTTCTTTTTTAATCTCATTCCTTCTACATTGGGTTACCTCCTATTACAACATACAGCACTAGAGAATAGGCATGCAATCATGAATAAGGCAGTTACAATCCCTGCCCTCGTGTCTTACATGCTAGTAAGACACATTCAACAAAAGAATTACAGAAATAATTATATCAAAATAGATTTGATGAGTGTGATGAAAGAAAGCTCAGAATTCAATACAAGTAAATACCGTGCAAGCGAGATGGAAACCTGACTTGGTCTGGGGGTGCTGAGGAGCATCGTGGATGCCAACCCTGACCTGAGACGTGAAGGACAAGGTGGGAATGGGGAGAGTTTTAAGCAGAGGTAACATAATTTTTTCAACTTATGCATCTTTTTCTTTTATCTGTTTCTTTTCAAACACAATCATCCTCCCAGTCATCCAGGCTTAAGATCTTTACATTATCTTTGACACTTTATTCTCTTTTGCCTCAACAAATAATCAGTTGCTCAATTTTCTTGATTTAGCACCATCTTTTCCTCTATTCCCATGCGTGACCAAATTCCTATTCTCACTGTATTTCTTACATTTTTCTTTACCTTTTTCCTATAGCTTTATTTTTTCTTTCATTCAACAAATATTTCTGAACATTTCCTGTGTGCCAGGACTCTGCTGGTGCCAGTGTTACAGAAGTGAACATGATAAACATGGCTGTCACAGCGCCTACAATCCGACATGGTGCCATGGGTCCAATGCTGCCATAAAGCAGGGACAGTGTCCTAAACCACAGGCAAAACTTTGTCCTCCTAGAGGAAGGGATATTCAGGCTGAGGCCTGCAGGTGAACAGGAGTAAGCCAGGTACAGGTGAGACTGTGGGGCTATGTAAGGAACGTCCAGTGAGAAGGGACAGCATATGCAAGGATTCGAGGGCTTGGGTGGAGGAAAAGCAATGATGTAATAAAGGCAAGCTGCTGACAACCAGCTCGAATAATTTTGACTTTTTCATGGGAGCCAGTGAAAGGTTCTAGGCAGGAGAGTGACGTGTCAGAAACATCACCCTAGCTGCTGTCTGGGAGCTGGAGGAAAGAGGAATGGTGGAATAAGATATAAGGAGAGGGAAAAGGCTGGTGGGAAAGATGATGGATTGGGATTGTTTTTCTTTTTTCCAACTGGTCTTTTCACCTTCACTCTCTTCTCCTTCCATGGGCAACCAGTCTTCTTGCATGCTGCTACCAGAGTAACTTTCTGGAACACACTTCTGATCTCAACTCAAAGTTTAACGGCATGTCTGCTCTTGGAATAAAATCTGAATTCCTCACCCTGTTATTCACAGTTTACAGTGAATCTCTGCTTTGAAGCTCTGGCCGAATCTCTGCTTTGAAGCTTGATATTCTACACTCCCCTGGATGTCTTCCCGCTGTGTCTGTCTGTCTGTGTACTCCACACTCTGAATCATCCCCACAACCATGGCTCTGTCTCAGGCCCCTGTCCTCTTTGCTCTTTGCTTCCATACTTAAACCCACTCCTCCTTCATGCACTCTCAGATGTCCAGCCTCCCGGGATAGCTTTGCTTGTTTCCACTGAGAGAAATTTCCCTTTTCTCTGAATCCTCAGTATGATGCAGTCCATGGTATTATGGCATTTGTCATCTCCCCACGTGGTGGGACTATTTGGAGAGGCAAGCCAGTGCAGCTCTTATGAGCATGAACTCTGGAACCAAACCACCTGGATTCAGATCCCGGCTCTGACGCTTCCTAGCTGTGTGGCCCTGAGCATATCACTTAAATTCTCTGTGCCTCATTTCTCTTCTATAAAATAAAAGTCCCTACTTCATAAGGTGTTGTGAGGATTAAATGTGCAAATAATGCAAAAATGTATAATTTAGTATCTAGCAATAATGCTGGATAAATATGTGGTAAGATCATGCCAGTATTTTTATCATTTACATGTAACATCCACTCTTCTAAATGATAACTTGAGGACCTAATCTGCTTTTATGGCTTCTAAATCCCTTACTTTTATGGCTTCTAAATCCCTTACTGCCTCATACAGAGTAAATAACTAGTGAACGTGTAAGTTAGAGTCACAAAGACCAGTGAACCCTAATGGGACTTTTCAAGTAGTTTATTTTGAAGTTAATATTGTATTTATTAAATTAACTAAAATAGATCATTGAGCAAATATTTTACATATAAATGTAAAGCACACAGGATTTTACATTTGATTCAGGGAGAGACCCCTACAGATAACTATAATATAAGGTAGAAAAAATACACAGTCCAAAAGTGATTATAGGAATTCAAAAGGAGTGGCTAGAAGCATTAGTAAAGAATTCATTGAATTCATGAGATGCAATTATACTGCATTGCAGGGGTAACTTTTAGAATAAAGCATTCATAAATCAGCTCTCATAATATTAGCCAATACTTACTGAATACTCACTGTAGCAGACACTATGTGTATCGCAGTGAAACTTCAAAACAGTCCCATCTGCAAGTATTATTGCTGTGTTCATTTTACAAATGGGAAGACTGAGGCATAGCAAAGCAGTGTCTGTCAAAGTCATACAACTAATAAAGAAGAGAGCCAGGACTGGACCCAGGGAGACTGGATGCAGAGCCTGTATTCTCCACCACCACACTGCAAAATTGAGAGCTCTACTTCACTATTTGCTGAACTGTTTCTAATATGTTTTATTAAGTTCACTGGAATTTCATTTTCTATTACTTTTTAAACTTATATCTCAGTTATTCTTTCATTTATTTCTGACCGACTCAATCTTTCACTTACAGTAACAAGTCCTCAGATTCTTTATCTGTGAAATAAAATTTTGAACCTATATCAATAGATCCCAAACAGTTCAAGAGCAATTCTTTCGTTCAAAGTAAAACAATCATGCAGACGTCTATAGTATAGCTGTTCACTTTTGCTTATTCATTCTCTTAGTTGTTGCTTGTTGTGAAATAGAAAAGTTTGCAATAAGTCTCAGGCTTTTGCAGCCCCCAGGAATCCACTGTGCTGGAATAATCTCTAAAGCCATTTCTAGTGGAAATATTTGAGATTTTATATATTCTAGACTTTAGGTTCCTATCTCTCTAGTTTCTAATCTATCATTTCTCTCTGCCATGAGAAGGAGCACTTATGCTTCCCTAATCCCTTAATCTTATATCAAGTTTTCTCCGTTTTTCTTTCCCATAAGTTTTCCCTTCTTCCTTGAGCTCCAATTCCTTAGTAAACAGTACAGCTTACTTTGCAGAACTCATAATTTCCACTGGACCCTTGTGCATAGGAACTATGTCTAAAACATATGAGCTAAAACTTAGAATACAAAGTTACAGAATTTTAACTTGTTTTGTGAAAATAGAAAATAAAAGAAAGGTTTTATATCAAGTTTTGGATGCAGTTTCCTGGCAGATTAAATTCTGAAATCAAATCTTTATCTCTATCTTCAGCATAGACTTAGTGAATTAGAAAATTAAGGACAAGTACTATATACACACAAAGGAACATTATCTCCTGTCCACATCTATTTTTTACCTTCTTCTCATTTCTTGACACTTTTGTCCAGTCTTTTCCCCAGTCCTTGAGAATTTAATCATAATGGTCTTGTCAATGCTTAATTTAATACTTTGATATAGTAGAAATACTAGAGAGATGCCAGCATAGAGTTACAGGTAATGTCATGCTTGGTACTGCTGGAGAGTGGGGCTCCATTTGTCCGTTATCAGCAAGAAAACGTCAGCACCCACCCCATCTCCCCCCACTATGCTTTCTGTTTCCCAGTATTCACGTCTTCGGGAGGAAAAACCAAAATAACACTGGAGATTTTAGGAGTGGGCATACTTTTCTGTTACAATGACCTCATGCTCAGCAGAATCAGCTCAGGCCAGCTGCTCCAGCAGAAGAGTGCAAGGCCACATTTTTCAACGGCATTAATCCTTTAGCGGGTCCAAACCGTTTCCTATTCAGTGAGGGCTTTGCTCAAAGCCACGCAGTAGCAGATGAGAGGTTGTGCATACCGTGCTTTCACAGGACTTTTGACCATCCCCCAGAGTTGGCCACTTGTTCCTTTGTGTCCCATGGAGCCTGCACAGATGTTTATCACAGCACCTATACTGCTTTGATGCAGTTTCTTCTTTCTTTCTTTATTTATATACATTTAACTTTATCTGTTTATTTTATTTTTGACTGCGTTGGGTCTTCGCTGCTGCGTGCGGGCTTTCTCTAGTTGCAGTGAGTGGGGGCTGCTCTTCGTTGCAGTGCACGGGCTTCTTATTGCGGTGGCTTCTCTTGTGGAGCCACGAGTTCTAGGTGCGCGGGCTTCAGTAGTTGTAGCACACGGGCTTCAGTAGTTGTGGCTCGCGGGCTCTAGAGTGCAGGCTCAGTTGCTGTGGTGCACAGGCTTAGTTGTTCTGTGGCACGTGGGATCTTCCCGGACCAGGGCTTGAACCCGTGTCCCCTACATTGGCAGGCGGATTCTTAACCACTGCGCCACCAGGGAAGCCTCCAATTTCTTCTTTATATGGCTCTCTTCCCTTTCTTATTGGCCTTTGTACCCATAGCATCTAGTATATTGCCTGGCTCATGATAAATGCTTAATTAATATTTGTTGAGTGAAAACTCTGGAGTGAGAAGCGAGGAGTTAGTGAAGTGATGGAGCCAAGTACTCAGTGAGGTAATAAACATGGAGTGATAGATGATGGGGGGATGGGGTGCATTACAGGATAATCCTCTTAGGATATTTCAGACAGGGGAAAGGTATGGCCGGAAGTGTGGAGCAGGGATAGGCACGGCTCCAGCTGAGAAAGGCAGTGGAAGCTCGCCTGGCTGGCCCACCTGGGGAAGTAAAGGAGAGTGAAGCTTGGACATACCAAAAATTTAGAGGCAATTGCTAGAAACTCCTGAAAGCTAGAATTAAAGACTTTAGATCTGACATGAAAGCAATAAGGAGACTTTATAGTTCTTTGTTTTGGACAAAGAATGATCAAAATAATATTTTAGAGTTTTATTCAAATAAATATGTTCTCATGTCAAAATTCATAGTATTAAACATCAGACTGTGAAATACTGATTTTAATCTGTGGGTCATCAGCTGATCCTGAAGGTCTCTTTCTTTCTCTTCTCATCCTACAGGTTGTTATTTTGTACTTTGAGCCAAGCACATTTCGCTGTATTCTCCTAAGATGGGTCCGTCTTCTCGGTTTTGCTACTGTTTATGGAACAGTCACTCTCAAGCTTCACAGGTATATTATGTTTTATTAGTTTTCATTCCCATGGGAGGATCAAAGTGTTTGGCTTAGCATGTAATTGCAAGCTCAGTCAGCCACTTAAATGGTTAAATTTCAGAAATTTAGATAGGAAGATGATATATATTTTTTATTTTCAAGACAATATCTTTAGGATTCTCTAGGAAAGTCTTTAATACAATTGAATTTGAACAACATGCTTTAATAGAATGTGCCATTGGTTATGGCAAGGTTAATTCTGAATAAAAAATAAATTTAAAATGAATGTGAAACAGTATTTACTAGCTAAGAACAGGAAGAAATACAAAGACAATACAGCTGAAATAATAATCCAAGTCCAGAGCTACCAAAGAATCCTGTATAGTAGAATTCAGCAATATGCTTAGCTAACAAAAGCTATTGTCCTCCATTCCCGAGTTCCATGCCCCAGGGTAATCCCACTGATATTCTTTGGATGAATTTCCAAAAAATAGTATTCTTGGTTTCCCTTCTTAACCAGTAGGCTCCAGTGATTATCAGCCTTATAAATTGGAGAACACTGTAAATTCCCTTATACTTTAGTTTCAAAATCACCTACTTTTAAAAAGTATATGATAAGTACTAGCAAGAAAGAGACAATAAAATAAATTACCTATCCAGAAAGGCTGGGAATAGCTGGAAATGATTCCAGGGCTTTCCCTTGCCTCCTCTTTCCAAGTTTTCTCAGCGTAGTGGTGCCAAAGAGCATAGGAGTTAAAGTATAAATCTCTCCTGCAGGGTAACACTGTAGTTCTATAGAGGAAACCTTTTACGCTGATCAGCTTTAACGCTGTTTTAATAGTCACAGTTTTCATGCTAATTTGACCGTAAGTATTTCTCAATAAATGTATCTTGATATGGCTCATAAAACAGTTTATCTTAGATGCCATAATATGTGTTATATTTGTCTTTAAATGCCACCCCTTCACCCTTTCTTGAAATGTGATCATTATACTCTCCATTACACAAGCATCTCCATTTCTTTTACTATTTTTTGGTACTTATTTTAATAACTGGGAATGCTCCAGATTATCTTTTTGGAACAAATGTAAATGTCTTTAACTCTCAAGATCCTTTCTTATATATGTCATATAGTACAAAGTTTATTGGACTGGACTTCAGGAGGTCCAGTTTAAATCTCAGTTTAGCCTAGGAAATCATAGCCCTCTATTTACTACAAAAAAAATGATTAGACTAATCTCTCATGGTCTTTCTGATGCTCACTTTATTCTTTCCACATCATAGCACACTTTGCTCTTGTGTCCTGTTCTTTAAGTACTTTCCGGTTTCCATTCCTTATATGATAACTGTGTTTCAGCTGGTGCTCGCTAAAGGAAATGAGAAATCATTGACAGCCTATAATGGACAATAAGACTTCTGGAATTCCCAGAAGAATGGGTGGCCTCTTGAGACTTGAGAATGACCTCTCTCCCTATGAGTCTAGGCCTTAACATCTATTGGGTCCTCTATTATATGATACAGTTTGCTTATGTAATTATCTTCTTCATTTTTACCTAATTTACCTTCTCCTTGAAGTGAGGTCATTCACAAGTGAATCCCCAGCTCTTAGCACAATGAATGACACATGGCAGGTGCTTAATGCATAATAGTTGATAAGTGAATGAATGAATGAATGTCAGATGCAGACTTGGAAGCTGCTTCCCACAGTTCCCTCCACACGTAAAGCATTCCTATTTCCCTGACTCACTGTGTGCTCTCAAGTGCCTGAAACACATGACACTGCGGTCTATGAGAGGCTGTTTGTGGGACAAAAACACAGTATTAAATAACACTGAATCACAGAGTAAGAAAATTCCTTCCATTCAGGTTCTCTTTCCATCCTTCTGATTATTTCCAGGAGAAGAAATAGTTTGGAAATAGTAGGTCTTTAACACCTGCCGAACAGTTGCTAATTTTCCTTTACAACAAAGAGTGGATCAAGCTTCAGGCTCAGAGCTTCCCACTGCAATACTATCTAGATGAAATTTATTATCTTTATTTCACTGTATTTATTTTCATAGTTACATTCTATTTATGGATTACCTACCAGTTTTTCATTGAAAGTAGCAATATAAAGTTTTCTTTAAAATATTTTAAAGATTTTTTTTTGATGTGGACCATTTTTAAAGTTTTGTCAGATCTGTTGCACCACTGCTTCTGCTCTACGTTTTGGTTTTTTGGCTGCAAGGCATGTGGGATTTTAGCTCCCTGACCAGGGATCCAACCTGCCCCCCACCTGCATTGGAAGGCGAAGTCCCAACCACTGGACCACCAGGGAAGTCCCTTTAAAATATTTTAAAGCAATAAATAGAAGTTGATTTAAAGAAAATGTTAGTTGGTACACAGATACAGGCAGAAATCTTGAGGGTGGCATACAAATGATTGGGATTTGGGAAACTAGATTACTTCCTCATTCTTTTCTTTATTTTAAAGACTGTAATTAAAACGATTTTCTCTCCGACTGTTTGTCTCTAGAAGTCATTGCAGTGAAGAATTACCTACTGAAGGCTTAAATCGAGTGGAAACTGTTTCTAATTTAATACGCTGAATTATTCATATCCTGTCTGAACCATATGGCTGTATATTATATTGTTTCTCCATATTGTTTAAATTTAACTGATTCCAATATTGTTTAAGTCTATAAACTGAAGAATCAACATCTCAGAGGAATGTGAGCAACCCGATGGAAGTGACTGGCTGAACCAGCTTTGTATTCCCCATCCTTAGTGCTGCATCTTGCCCATTTAATATATTCAGATATTTGTTAAGTGAATGAATGGGTGGATGGTTATAGTGAATGGAACTGCAGGGATGTCTTTGGTTGATATCTCTTATAGTCAAGCAACGTGTTGTCCTCAAGAAAGGACTTTGAAGGTTTTGTAGTAACATGATAGAGAGGAAAGACATAAATCTTTACAAATCCAAATTTGAATTTCAGTTCCGCCACTAATAACTTATACAACCAAGAAGAAATTATTTTAGCTTCTGAGAATCACTTCTCACTTCACCTGTAGAGTTGCTGTAAATCTTAAACATGATTGAAATATTTGTGAAATATGTCAAGTAGAGGGTTTTGGTTGCAAACCACAGACACTGAGGATGGCTAAATTAAGCAAAAAAGGAATTCATTGGAATGATATGGAGAAGGTCACAGACTTGAAGAGAAAGCTAAAGAACCAGGCTTTGTCGGACCTGACGCAAGGTAGCTTGAGGGATCAAGGTAGCCTGAGCTAAGGGATAAAGTCCCTTGAATGCTATTTTCTCATTTTTATAAGAACTTAATTTTTTATTTCAAAAATTTTTTTAAAAGTAATATCTCAAAATAAATAAATAAATAAAATAATAAATAAAAAGTAATACCTCCCTAGGCAGAAAATTCTAAGGCAATTATCAGTACTGATAAAGTGTTCTAGTCCCTTGAGAATAGGATAAGCAGGAAACGCCTGAGTTCTTGTTTTATTTCAGCCATTTCCCTCAAGGCTTAGTAAAATTGTTTAACATTTCTTTTTCTCTTTCCTGATCTCTCACTGATCAATTTTAGTGTTTACAGAATTCCAGTAACTTTGAAAACTTGAAGAAAATATGAAAAAGGAATAGGATCTCAGTCTGTCACTAGAAATGATACCGTTAGCCTAGGACGGGAACTTGAGGGTTTCATTCACTTTTATCAAATCTCCCACCTTTTCCTTTAGTCGTCGCTCCCCACATTTGAGAGTCATACAGCCAAAGACCACCATACCAAGCCAAAGGAAAATTGCAAGTCTTTTGTTTATTAACAGTGCAATACAGAGGCGTAACAAGTTAGGGGAGGTGGTGAAAGTGGTCCAGTCCTTCAGGGAGGAGGATTTTATCACTGACATTGTTTAGAATCACCAGCACATGGTGATGATACAAAGCAGAACAGCTTTGAGTTGTCATTTTTATTGCCTTAAATTCTCTACGGACACTATTACTTGCACCCAGGGCAGACAAGTCCCACCGCCCCACCTCACTGGCAGGCCATTCATGCAATGCAATTTATTTGAACCTAAAACCGTTTGTTTCTCTTTGGAGAAAGAAAGAAGGGAGAACGGGACAGGTTTTAGCTGGCTCAATATGGATCATAAGGAAAAATAGAGCTGCAATAGGCAAAAATGAAGAAGGTTCATTTATAAAAAGAGTTTCCTTCAGTAACCATAGATATGTTTGACTTAGTACATTAATGATGTCGGACAGATCTAAAAGAACATCTGGCACGTCCATGCATGTGTGGGTTCACAGAATACTTGCTATACGTTGGTTGGTTGGTCGGTTGGTTGGTTTTAAGAAACCTGGAAATGCAATATCTCTAGGCTCAGAAAATCTGAGTATATTATCAGGAGGAAAAATGAGGAACTGTTTTAAATGAAAGGGGGTAGAGAAAGATTAAGAAACTTAATGCTAGAAGAACATTTTCCTATTCCCTGTAATATGATTTCTGAAAACAAATTGACTTTTCCTTTTTCTAAGGCTAATCAAGAAAAAACAAAAGACTTTTCTGTACTATATTTAAAACATATTTAAGCAGGCTACAAAAAAACCTTCTTCTGGCTCAGGCCTAGGGATTTTCATTTCATGCATTATTCAGTACTGCTCGCTTTGGATACAGCACAATTTGTAGCAGTTTTCTCTACTGCACTCATTAGCACCAAATATTTACACTTTGTGGGAATGGATAGATAGATAGATAGTTTTGTTTCCGAGTAAATTTTTTTATTGAAGTATGGTTGATTTACAGTGTTGTATTAATTTCTGCTGTACAGCAAAGTGATTCAGTTATACATATATACATTCTTTTTTGTATTCTTTCCCATTATGGTTTATCACAGGATATTGAATATAATTCCCTATGCTATACAGTAGGACCTTGCTGTTTATCCATTCTGTATATAATAGCATACATCTGCTGACCCCTGCCTCCCACTCCACCCCTCCCCCTAGTAAATTTTGAAAGTGACTGGAAGATATTTATATTTATTTATTTTATGTATTCTTTTAAAGATATATAAAATACAGTAAGATACTTTAAATTTTTTAAAGGGCAAAAGGAAGAAAATCTTTTTATCCATTTTCCCAATGACTAATGATGTTATTTTCAGCTGTTTATTGGTCATTTCTACATCACTTTAGAGAAATGTCTATTCAGGTCCTTTGGCCATTTTTTTTTTTTAATAAATTTTTAAAAATTTATTTATTTTATTTTTGGCTGTGTTGGGTCTTCGTTTCTGCGCGAGGGCTTTCTCTAGTTGCGGCGAGCGGGGGCCACTCTTCATCGTGGTGCATGGGCCTCTCACTGTCAGGGCCTCTCTTGTTGCGGAGCACAAGCTCCAGACGCGCAGGCTGAGTAGTTGTGGCTCACGGGCTTAGTTGCTACGCGGCATGTGGGATCTTCCCAGACCAGGGCCCGAACCCGTGTCCCCTGCATTGGCAGGCGGATTCTCAACCACTGCGCCACCAGGGAAGCCCCCTTTGGCCATTTTTTAATTGGGTGTTTTGTCTTTTTGTGTTGCATTGTATGAGTTCTTATATATTTTGGATCTGAGACCCTTATCTGATAAATTATTTGAAAATATTTTCTCCGATTCTGTGGGGTTTCTTTTTTACTTTATTGCTGGTGTGCTTTGATGCACAAATTTTTTATTTTTATGCAGTTCAGTTTATCTGTTTTTTCTCTTGTTACATATGCCTTGGTATGATATTTAAGAAACCATTGCCTAATTTCAGATCAGGAAGATATATACCTCTGTTTTGTTCTAAGCATTTTATAGTTTTAGTTCTTATATTTGGGTCTTTGATTCATTTGGAATTAATTTTTGTATATTATGTGAGGTAGAGGTCTAAATTCATTCTTCTGCATTTGGATATACACTCGTCCTTAGGACCATTTGTTTAAAAGATTTTTTTTTTGGCTGCACCATGCGACTTGTGGGATCTTAGTTCCCCGAGCAGGGATTGAACCCGGGGCCACGGCAGTGGAAGCACCGAGTCCTAACCACTGGACTGCCAGGGAACGCCCTTTTTTATTGAATAGATTTTTTTTTAAGATAATTTTTTCTTTATTTAATGGTCTTGGCAGTGTTGTCAAAAATCAGTTGACTGGAGATGGAGAGGTTTATTTCTGGATGATCAGTCTTATTCCGTTGTTCTATATGTCTACCATTATGCTAGTACCACACTGTTTTGTTAAATTGACTTGAACCTGTAGGTCAATTTAGGGAATAATGCCATCTTAGCAATATTAAGTCTTTCAATCCATGAACACAGAATGTCTTTCCATTTCTTTAGATCTTTAAAAATTTCTTTCAGTGATGTTGTATAGATTTCAGCATACGCATCTTTTACCTCCTTGGTTAAATTTACCCCTAGGTATTTTTTTGATGCTATAGTAAATGGAGCTGTTTAGTCGATTCCATTTTCAGATAGCTCATCGCTAGTATATAAAAATAAAACTGATTTTTTAATGTTGAACTTGTATCTTACAACTTCACTGAATGTGGTTTTTAGCTCAGATTGTGTGTGTGTGTGTGTGTGTGTGTGTTCTGTAGGGTTTTCCATATATAAGATCATGTCATCTACTAACAGAGACAGTTTTACTTCTCCCATTCCAATATGGATGCATTTTATTTCTTTTTCTTGACCAATTGCTCTGGCTAGAACTTTTGGTACAATGATGGATAGAAGTGGTGAGAGCAGACATTCTTTCCTTATTTCTGATATCAGAAGAGATAATCCGCAAGTTCCTTCTAGCTCTATATTTGACTTGCAACAGTCCTGTAACCCTTCCTTCTTCCTTTATTTTTTCATCATTCTGCCTTATTCTGTCTACTTACAATCAGGTCAAAAGAAAGGAAGATTAGTATGAGATATGAGAGCACAAGCAGGTCACTGAAATGGACAAAAGTACCCATATTTGGGAAGCTGAGTTGTGAGTTTTCCTTCTTATGAATAGCAATAACTTAAAATAGTCACAACAGTTTTACTGAACTTCATGTCTGATAAATGTTAACAATCTGTTTCTGCCTAGGTGATGCCAGTCCTTTTTAATATATACCTAACATCTACCCAGTGACCAAGAAGCAGCTTTAGGTTACTTCTGAAAATGAAATTTTGAGAAATTGTTGAAAAGCTTAATAAACATGAGGGCTTGTGACCATTTAAAGCAAACTGGGAGGGAGTGACTTCAGCCCTTTTGGTGTTGTTCACTCTTAAGGCTCTTTTGTCAAGAATTGAGTGGCTTTATATTTATAGAAGAAAATAATCAGCTCCTACTTTTCATCAGAAGCATTTATTCTCTGGAGTTTCTAAGAAAGTAGTAAAATGTATAGAAATTCAAGTCTAATGGAGAACTTCAAGACTTTAGGATTATTCCGATTAAATTAATAGACCGGAAGACTAGATGGCTTGAGGATGTATATGTTTATTCCCGTTCAGTACACAAAAAAGATGCTGCTAAATCACAAGCAGATGCAGATGTTCTGAAAATGGAAAACTTTCTGTTACTAGAGGCTTTAAATTTTGGTGTCAGCATAACAAAAACTCAAAAATTTATCTGACAGTTTAGAGCAGTCAGCCCATTAGAAAGACACCTGCACCAGTCTTAAGCCTTTTGGGAAACAAAGCTCTCAAACTATAGCCTTCGCCCGAATTTACCTAACGGATTTGTTAAAATACAGATTTCTGGGCCCTAATCCCCAGAATTTCTGACATAGTAGTAGGTATGGATGGGACCCAAGAATTTGCATTTCTAACAAGTTTCCAGATGGTGTTGATGATAGTGGTTTGGGAACCACTAGCCCAGAGCAAGTGGCGTCTCAGATGAGCCATGAAGAAATATGCAGGAATTAGCTAAATTAGGTGTTTGTATTGATGGAGGGAGGGGCAGTACAGGAAGCTGAGGGCAAAGGTTCAGATAGAGGAAACCTGCATATAGTCCACAGAGACCCGCAGGACCCTAGGAAGGGAAGAATAGTGAGAGATGAGCATGCTGAAGCAAGGAGGAACCAATTTTTAAAGGCGTTTTACCTTCGTAAGGTAGCTAGGATTTGGGTGGAGAGCCACAGAAGGACTGTAAACAGGAGAGAAACATGATCAGAGTGCAGTTTAAGAAGATCATGTGGCTTTAGCATACAGTGTGGACTGAAGGTGGGCAAGACCAATAAGGAGACTGGTTAGGAAACTACTGAGGACAGAGGTTGATGACCAGGAGCTGTATAGTGGCAGTGAAAATGGAGAAAAATAGAAGGATTTGAAAGATATTTAAGAGGTAGAAATTAAGTTCTTAATCATGCATTTGGTGTCTGGAATGTAAATGAGGGAGAAGCATCAAAGTTCATTCCTAGGTTTCTGCTTTGAGCAATTAACTGGTACTGGTCATTGAGACAGGTAACACAGTGGGTTAGAGGAGAGAGGAGTGGAGAGAGTGACGATTTTATTTGGGGAACCTGTTGATGTCCCGTAGGTCACTGAGTATACAGATCTTGAGCTCAGGACAGTGATCTAAACCGAAGTTACAGATCTGCGACTCACCAGCATGTACATAATTGAAGCAGAATTGTGGATGGAATTTCCCAGGTATAATCTGTAGAGCAAGAAAAAAAGGTGACTAATTTTAGGAGATCCTTGAGGAACACTATTATTTAAGGGGAAGACTGAGGCAGAGGACTCTGTGACAGAGACTAAAAAGCTGCTGACAGAGGAGTAGGCAGAGAATCAAGAGAACGTGACATAATGGAAGCCAAGTGCCTCCGCCACGCCAAAAGCTGGAGAGAGATCAAGTTAACTAAGGAGTAACAACATCAATTAGATATTTGAAGCAGATAATCGATAACCTAAGTACAAGTCCTTACAGTGGAGTTTTATGAGCTCAAACTAGAAATGTGGAACGTGAAAAAGTAGAGGCAGACATATAGTGACAGCCAATTCCTTTTTTTTTTTATCATTTCAACATGATTTCTATGAATTTCTCTACTATTAATAATGAGAACTGAATATATACTTTAAATATACCTTTTTATATTAAATTCTGGAAATTTTTTGCAGTCCTCTTGTATACATTACTGCTTTCCTTTAGAATAGTGAAACCTTCTGAACAGATGGTAGCTTAAAATTTTATCTGTGAAAAAAGTAGTAGGAAAAGTAATCGATATAAGATTGCATTTTTTCTACAGCTGTATTTCATATAAAAGCATGTCTAAGGATTTCATTTTTAGAACTTGGTTTCTAGGCAGTGAACCCTAGACTAACAAGAGCTCATTTTTTAAAGATATAGCAGAACTTTCTCATTTTATTTTAAGGCAATCCTAGAAAAATGCATCTTATTCCATTTTACAAAAACCAATATCCTGAAATGCTTAGATTGCCGTGCAGAGTTGTGTTATTGTATTTTCTAGTGTTTGAAAGCCAGTAAAAGGAGTAACAGGAGATTCATGAGGGCTCTGCTTTGGCTCTTCCTCTCTGGAAATGAGATTTGGGGATCTATGACAATCTTGAGTTCTCAGATTTTACAATAAATACCCATGGGGTCATCTGGAAAGCATGAAAATTTCTGATAATTTAGAAGTTGGATTTCTTGATTAAAAGACTACCATACTGGGATCATATAGATTTCCTCTGCAAATGACAAACTCATCTGGTTAAGAAGTATTTTAAAGATAGTTATTTAAAAAATTCAATATTTCCTCTCATTGAGGTTTAGAGTTTCTATGTGAAAATCTTCAAGTATCAGAAAAATAAATGATTTCCCACATATTGGCCATGGAAAGAAAATATAAATCATAACTACTTTTCTCTGAAGCAATGGTTCTCAACCCAGTGAAACCCTTCACAGTAACTTGAAAAATCCCTAGGAGTCCCTGTGGGTTGAAAAAAAAACCTTCCCTTCTTGCCAAACATTTCCACCCACTGTCCCTCAAAGACAACGTACATTTCCCTGCTTTGTACTTTGTTATGTGATTCCCTTCAGCTAGGATGTCTCCTTATATCTTCTCCACTTTCCTCCGTTTCTGCCTACTTACTGATAGCCATCAAGACCCAGACCTAATAGCACCTATTCTATTAGGTTCCTGGACTTACTAACTACACACAACACATAATATATGCTGTTTTGTATAGTAGCTATTTACATACTTATTTCTAGTTAGATTGTAAGCTTCTGGAAAACAGGAATCATATCTTATGCCTTCCATGTTGCCTAGTATGATACCTCGCATATGGTTGTCACTACATAAACCTTTGTTCATTATAATTACATTTCAGATATTCATATATAGTCAAGCTAGAATTTGGAACAATTCTCTCTTTTTCTTTTGACCCTAGCCAAAATATAGAAGACCAGAAAAATGGTTCAGATTCCCTCTTTTGAGATCCTAATCATTCAAAATTTAGAATTCATCCAGGTACAACCAGAAACAATTACGTGCACATAGTGGCTACAGGTTTCTCCTACAAAAAATAAGATTGGCACTGGCAAAAATATTAGTTTTCCAAGAAATTTCTCTCATTCCTAGGATAGAGTTTTTGAATCTTGATCTGCTGATTTTAGTAGAAGCCTTCTTAATGGATTAGTGATTGGTCAATTAATGAATAAAGTTTTTTAAAGTAGAAAGGGGTTAAAGAAGTGTATAGATACTGTAATTTAAGATACAAATAATCACTCACCAATATTTTTGAAGTAAGTCCTCTTCTTTGACTGTGGATCTAATCGTTCTCTTTGTAGCATAAATCACTGCAGTGTATTATCTATTGTTCATAGTTTTGGTTCTTTAACTAGGAGTGAGAATCTAAAGAGTTTTTGTTTGTTATTTTTTTTTTTTTTTTGCTGTACGCGGGCCTCTCACTGTTGTGGCCTCTCCCATTGCGGAGCACAGGCTCCGGACGCGCAGGCTCAGCGGCCACGGCTCACGGGCCCAGCCGCTCTGCGGCATGTGGGATCTTCCCAGACCGGGGCACGAACCCGTGTCCCCTGCATCAGCAGGCGGACTCTCAACCACTGCGCCACCAGGGAAGCCCTGTTTGTTATTTTGAGGTAATCTGAGTGTAGACTCCTTCTGGATTTTGGTTTGTTGACCACCGCAATATATTAAATTTTTCCTTACTTTCCCCTAAGTTAACAGTTCTTTTAGTGACTCACCTTTATGGAGTCCTTCCAAAGCATTCAGAATAGAATTTTGTACAAATGTCTCCTTTGCTTACACAGTCAATTTAGTTAACTTATGTAAAATGATAGCAAATACTCTTTTATCACTTATATGTGGAATCTAAAAAATAAAACAAACGAATGTATATAGCAAAACAGAAACAGACTCACAGATACAGAGAACAAACTAGTGGTTACCAGTGGGGAACAGGAAGGGGGGGAGGGGTAAGTTAGGGGCATGGGATAAGTGATACAGACTACTATGTATAAAATAGATAAGCAACAAGGATATATTGTGCAGCACAGGGAAATATAACCGTTATTTTATAATAACTTTAAATGGAGTATGATCTATAAAATATTGAATCACTATGTTGTATGCCTGAAACTAATATAATATTACAGATCAACTATCAAGAAAAAAAGATGATAACAGTGGGCATAATCTGGGGACAAGTACAACTGATTCTTAGCAAGTAGCAATTCAACTAGTTGGAGCAAAAGTGAGGCATACTGGAGAGAGGCATTGTGTTCGCTGCCAGTACTAGCATTCAGCATGACACGGGCCATACTCAGTATGTTTCACCCGGGGAATGGAAAGTAACTGCTAATCTGGTGAACTACAGATCTTCCTTGACTTTCAGTGGAGTTATGTCCAGGTAAACCCATTGTAGATTGAGAATATCTTAAAGTCGAGGATGCATTCAGTACATCTAACATCATAGCTTAGGCCAGCCTACCTTATCCGTGCTCAGAACACTTACATTGGCCTCCACTTGGGCAAAATCATCTAACACAAAGTCTATTTTATAATAAAGTGTTGAATATCTCATGTAATTTATTGAATACTGTACTGAAAGTGAAAAACAGAAAGGTCGAATGAGTATAGCATGGTCGTAAGTGGGTCAGTTGTTTACCCTTGTGACGGTGTGGCTGCCTGGGAGCTGCAGCATCAGGAGAGAATATCGTACCACATATCACTAGCCCCATAAAAGATCAAAATTCAAACTCAAAGTACAGTTTCTACTGAATGCTTATCGCTTTATGCCATCCTAAAATCGTAAGTCGAACCATCTTAAGTTGGGGACTATATGTAGTTAAATGGTGAGTAAAGTGATCTTCTTTTTTTTTTTTTTAAAGTGATCTTCTTTTGTACTCTTACTTTATACTAATACCTTTCTGACATTGTTCCACATAAAAATTGAGGATAAGTATTTTATTCAGAATTCAATAACTTCATGCTGTGTGTTAGGTGAAGGACAGTGGGGTTAAAGATATGCAGGGGGGAAGGATAAATAAGAATCTGCTAGAAAATAACTTTCTTTACTGGATGTGTTATGTTAATTTGAAAGAGCTATCAAAGCCCAGCATTGAAAGAAAAAATAGTAAAATACGTCTAGGTTATTTCAGGTGTGTATGTTTCATTTCCATATTTATAATGACTTTTATGAAGAGTGCATATGAATATTTCATTTAAAATGTTGAAAGAATCAGAGCAGGAAATAGAAAAGTTGGGAAGATGAATTCATTTTTGCCTTTGGGGAATTGATTATGGATACCCTTATAGCATCATAAACCACTCATGGTAGCTTATGTCAAACCACAATATTGTGACCTAAAATATCAGAATGAGAATGCGGAGTTAAAATCAGCTAAGAATATTTTGGAGATGAAATTAAACAAAGGATGGCTGGAAAGATCCCTATAGTAAGGTTGGATTTTGTCTTCACACCATTTTTAGAGATAGAGCAGTTCTTAGATATCATGTCATCCAGTAGGTCTCAACTCTGGCTGTGCATTTGAGTCATATATACAGGAAAAAAAAAAACAAATTTTAAAAATTGCTGTATTTCTTATAGGTCATATCCTCTTCCTTAATGCAATAATCTTATTCAGGGGTATTTAAATACCCTTCTTACTGTTTTCGTACTTATTTTTGGTAATGTGACAAAATGACTATGAAGGGAGGCTATATAAAATGATTTTCAGAAAATACCTTTTATAACATTCTACTGTAAAAAAAAAACAACTGGTTTAAGGAAGTCTTTGACTTAGTATAATATTGTAAAACCCAACTACTCACTTTTAGGACTATTTTTTGATCCGTCAGAAACCCTGTTTGAGCAATGTTTGCCTGTGGATCTTTCTAAGGTTCTGAGAATTTTCCTTGAAATATTAAAACATACTCAAAAGAATTCCATCCTACACAAATCTGTTGACTCACTGACCCCTAAGGCAGGATATTTGTTCTGCTATTGGAAGGTAAACTGGAATGAAATTCAGTCAAAGTATAGGCAACACTGTTGTTTGTTTTTTATGTTAAAACTCTGCCTAAGTAGGTTTGGGTGGGTTTAAATTTCACCTAGAAAAATGAGATAATTTAGAATTTTACTTTCTGGTTGTTAGGTTCGCCTTCAAATTTTGATGTCTTGCTTTTCCAGGGTTTTGAAGGTGTTTCTTTCACGAACAGCCCAACGGATTCCATACATGACCGGTGGACGGGTCATGAGGATGCTGGCAGTAATACTCCTGGTAGTGTTTTGGTTTCTCATTGGCTGGACTTCATCTGTTTGCCAGAATTTGGAAAGGCAGATTTCACTCATTGGCCAAGGGCAAACATCAGATCACCTCATCTTCAATATGTGCCTCGTTGAGCGCTGGGATTACATGACAGCAGTTGGTATGTGATCACTTGCTTTGTGCAGTTTTATCCTTTGCCCACTAGCATTAAAATGGACTTCGTTAGAAGCCTTGCCAAGCCCTTTCACAAACCCTAAAGGAATTTCACCTAATACGGTTTTGGTGAAACAATATTATGAAAAGATAATAATGACATGCGGAATGCAAACTTTTTCTGAGAGTTTCCATCTTTTTCAAAGGTGTGTAGCTTTGTTCAGAAAATGTAATCAAGAAGGAGAAATACAGTCGGTAAAGGCAACTTCTTTGTACAGAGAGACTTTCTGCTTTCCGTCCTATCAGTGTGTCCCTATTTGGCTAACAGAAGCTGTTCTCTTGACTTATTTCTTTAGCTGGGAGGAAAAAGGAAACGTACTGGTATTTTTTTATATAGTTTTGGTCCTATGATATATCAGACTTGGTATCTAGAGCACTCTGGGCAAAATTTCTAATTTATCTTTCCTCTAAAGATAATTTATTGGGAATTCTCTGGAGGTCCAGTATTATACAAACACAAAGCCATGCTCCTTGGAGATAGTAAATTATGTGACTGAGAAGCTGGAGAACTTGGAAGAATCCCATGATGAGTTGGGCCAAAAACAGATTATTTTTCTGGTAGCTCAGTTTTTTGAAAAATGAGGAAGAGAAAAATCCATAGGAATTTTTCTGTTGTTAATATTGGGCTATTTTAAACTAAGCCTCCCAAAATACAAAAACCCTTTATTATTTTGTTGTCATTCCCCTCAGTCAACCAGGGACAAATCTTAATTTTATTTGGCAAAAATAAACCCATGAATTTAATTCCCATTTTCTGTCTCCCCCATATTTGGCAATTGTTCATTGAATGTTCACATTTACTATTTTGCTAGAAGCTAATGTGTATTTAGTTTACAATTTAAATGGAATAATATTTTTCTGGACAAGATATTTTAGGAATCTTATAGGCCTGATATCTGTAATAATAAAGCAATGTGGGTACATAAAGGGGATTGTTATAATATATAAAGTCAATCATCATTATTTTGATCAATATCAAAGAAGATATCAGTAGTTTCGTATCAGGAGATATCAATATCAGTATCAGAAGATAAAGCATAGAACTAAGATAAGAAGCAATTCCAATTCTGACTTTAGTCTGGATATGAAAATTAAACAAATTGTATAGATATAAAATTTCTACTTAATAGAAACCTATAACATTATTTTACGTTCTTCAATCCAAGTTAACCAAACTAGGGAAAATCATTTCCCAATATTACTATGAAGAAAAGCCCATTATATTTCTTTTATGTTTTACAAAGAGTATAATACTCAAATTCATAATGAGGCATCATTGGGTAGGCAATGAGCAAGCGGAAATGAGCCCAAGAATTTGCACTTGTAACAGGTTCCAAGGCAACGCTTTTGCTCCCGGTCCTGAAACTGCACTTTGAGAAGCACTGCTCTAAGTCTTTCTCCATTCTAATGATTCCAACTCCACAATCCCTGAATTGGGTGGTGGGGGGGGTGAGGTGGCGGGGGGTGGGTATGTGTGTGTGTGTGTATCTCCTAAAAGTAATCTATTAATAGATTGAATTTATTGATTTATCACATCACATTCTGGTTCTCCAGATTCCTTTAACAGGTTTTTAAGACTCCCATCTCCCCCAAAATGCCCTAACTGTAAAAAAAAAAACAAAGACTCACAATAAATGTAGCCATCCAGCATTATTTACAATGTATTTCAGCATTACCCTCTTTTCCAGTTAGGCATTTCCTTCATGCTTCACACAATTCCCACCCACCTCCACCACTGTTCCTATCAAAGGAAGTGTTCTCTATACCTCTTTACACTATTCTAAACTTTACCATGCCTCAAAGAGCTTCTCTTTTATAAAGATTCCTGGGTTCAGGTCCGAGTCGTTGTCTTCCTTTATTGAACTACCATTGTACCGAGAGTCTTTACCACCTAATTTTGCTTTTTAATGATTTTTAACAATTCTCACTTATCTATGTAAACCAATAGTAAACTACCTGATGAAAGGAATAAGGCCTTTATAGATTTTATATCTCCCGTAAAGTGTTCAACACCTTACTAGAGACATTATAGGTATTCAGTGGATCTTGTTTATCATATAAAATTCTTATATATAAAGAAAGTTTATGTAAAATAAATTGCAGGTTACTGTCAGTGATGTGTTCCTACTCATTTCTATATAGAAATCACAGATGTGACCTTCTTTAGAGTGTAAAATACTGGAAAATAAAAGACTAATGATAGGGTGCAGAGATCAAGAGGTAAGAAGTTAAATGTTTGGTAGTGGTGTTTTTGCTATCTTCCAGTCATTGTTTTTGTCCTATAAACTACAGCAACACCTTAGTTTCAAAAATTACACTTTTCTTGCAGTAACACAATTCTGTAAAGAAAAGTCAAGACACGTGATTTAACAACAGGAACAAATATTTGAAATTAGGACCATCTTGAAAACTCAGAGACATGTGGTTGCTATAAACTTTCTTTCACATTGCCCTACAGCGATTTCATTTATTTCTCTTTTTGCATGTGGTATTAGATATTCCATATTTAACCTCTCTTAATTTAATGTTTGCTAATGTGTAACATATGCCTCTTTTCAGTCCTCTTTATATATTTCTATAAGTACCATGTTTACCATTAGATATTTTTATATCCAGGCTGTTATTCAAGCATAAATTCATGTATCTTCAGTCAGCCAGAAAGAAACATGTACTGAAAGCTAAATTATTCCCCGTTTCCTAAACAGAAATGTTTCTATGCAGGGAGAAGGATGTGGAGAGGCTGGAGATAGGTTTTACCTTAAAGTTGTTGTGAAAAATCTTTGTCAAGAAGCTTACTGTCAGAAGTCAATTTAGAAAAAAAAGGAAAAGTGATGGTTAATTTATTGATAAACGTGTTCTGGATCACCTTTACCTGTCAGAAACAATCTATTTTTTTTTAATGCAAAATAAAGAACCATTTGAAAGAGTGTGATACTAGTTTTCCCACTGAAGTAGAACTCCAGTTAGAAATATGGGTCATAAATTTAAAGAATGGGCCCTTTCTATTTTTGCTTACTGCATGGGTCTGTTCAGACCTGCCCAGGTAGGTGCTTTTTCCTACCACAGGTGTTTCAGAAGGAGGAATCAGGTATAGAAAACTACTTGGAAAAATCTCTCAACCTCTATGAGCCTCAGTTTCTTCTTTGAGGAAATATCTGAAAACATAGGAAATATTTCAAAACATAGAAATGGAAGAAAAATGACTTTCAGAATCCTATTATTATTTATGTCTGTTTATAATTCTCAGTAATCATTGTTTGTCCTATATTTTTAAAAATGTGAAGTAAACTTTAATGGAAAGCAAATAAAGTATTTCTAAACATTGCGACTGGGAAAGACAGGTGAACATTGGCCAGGGTGAGAAACACTTTACAGGCCCAGTAGTCTGTTTTTTTAAAAAAAGATTTTATTTTATCTCTTGGAAAGAGAACCTCAAAATTTGGATGTTCCAGAATATTTCTAGATCAGATTAGAATTCCTGGAAAAACTTAAGCTGCCATACTTCTTTGAAAATCATCTACATCTGTAATAAAGATAATACCGCAGTACTTACCCTAGTCATCTTTATATGACTCAGCACTTCTCTAAGCGTGTTTCAGTATCTTATCTGTAGCTCACTGAAGGCGAAAGGAAGGATTCACCCATCTGTTCACTCTCTTTCCTCTCCCAACCTAGTAGCTAGCTATCTGTTCTTCACAACATCGCCTGGATGGTCACCCTATATCCCTAGCACCTAACAAAGTATCTGTCAGTTGTAGGCTCTCGAGAAATATTTGCTGAATGAACAGAGAAGGAACTCAGTTCCCTTTATTGTGTAATATTTTCTATGGTCAGGGTTAGACCAGTGTGAGGAGACACATTAAAGCTAAAAATCCAGGAGTTACACAATTGTACCCAAATCAATTTTAACGGTAAAGTGTATTTCAGATTGGGGAAGGTGTTTTTGAGCAAATTATGTAAACTAAAATGACAGTCCCCAGCCCTTTTATGAAATTTGACCTCTGACTTATCCAAACTATCCAGTCAAAATAAGAGCTTGGTACAAATTTGGCATGACAAATCAGAATTATAATTTTTAAAATACTGCATAGTGCATTTACAGATATTGAAGTAGAATAAAACTGATTTGCTTTTGATAAAAATTTTTATTATTTCACCATTCTCCTAGAGCTGTGTAAAGAATAAAGGAGTTGGGATGGGCAAACATTCCCCTAAATTAATGGAGAAAGCAAATAACTATCCCAAATCATACTCATTTTGAAAAAAGTTGGTAGTAGGATTATGAGATTTTTTTTCTGAATCTGTGTATGCCAGTTAGTCAATTGGTAGTCAGTTATTCATGTTCAGGATTTTTCACAATAGCAATCAAATTTATCATGGTTAAAAAGTTAAAACTTCATTACCCTGTGAGTTTCCTAGTTGGTTGGTACAAACTGACAAATGATTAGAACTGACTTCTCATGTCTGAATTACCTTCCTAATGTCACAAGACCACATCTTTACACCTAGATTTAGAGCTTGCGGCCAAGGTCCTCCAATATATAGCTTCCAAGTGTGGAATACATAAATTCGATAGCAGAGGTGGTAACACAGTGGAGTTCATTCTTCCGTATACTTAGTTGGTTAGCTGTCAATTTCTGACTACATGTTCAGAACACAGACAACATACTGAACCAGCACCGGTGACCAAGGTAAGTTAGAGTAAGTGGGCAGATGCTTACCTTGCCTACGAGAAAAAGCAACAGTGCTGCAAAAAGTTGACTGCTGAGGGATGGCAACCTCAAGGACATTTAGAATTTCTGTTCCATGGCTAAATCTCTGGGTCAAACTTTAGTTCAGATCTAGGCAAGCACTGAAATGTTTTCTTGATTTCTTCCAGAAGTTAGGTGGCGATAATCTAATGTGATTAAAAGTGGACATAATTGAGAATAAAGCTGTTTTGCTGCCTTCCTTAACCAGCACAAGAAGATACACAAAAAGCTCGATCCAGGCTTCTCTTTATCTTCTACTATTATCTGTATCTTTCTGTATCCCTGATATGGCCTAGCTCTTCTCAACTGCATTTACATGATCTAATAACTATCCCCCGACAAGGACTGTTTTCTAAATTAGGATCTTCCCCCATCTCTTCCTGGTTGTGAAAAGTCCACCAGTATATGAGATATCTCATGGTTCTGAAAACCCCTTAGAGCTTGACATCCCTTGCTTTATGTTTTATTCACCAAGTTTACAAAAAGACATAGAGAGAAATCTAAGCAGTGATTAAACAGGTGTGATAAGCTTGGGTTCACATACTCCATTTGGGAATTTTAAAAGATTTGGTTGCTTTCAGAGAATTCCAACATTGATTTCCTTACTGTTCAAAAGTACTCATTTATTTCCATGAAATTTCACATGGAATGTTTTCACCACAGAAAATATAATCTTTTCTCTTCTTCATTAACATGCTATTCTTTGTTCTCCTCTTTCCTGGTATAATATTTTAAACACAAAAACCAGACAATGTGTTCAGTAATTTAATTAGTTGTACACCAGTGTTTAGAAGGAACTGAGAATACAGTAACTCTTACTGAGTTATATAGGGAAATTCTAAAATAGCAATTGTTTCTAAGGATTAAGATACTTAATCACCCCAGAAGATTAGGCTATGTTGTGACAGGTGAAATGTGATATAAGCACCCTTTAATGAGTATTGGGGGAAATAGATTAGACGACTTCTCCATCTGACTTAGATTAATGTTCATGATTTAGGATCATTTACATACATCTTTTTTTATTCTAATGTACCATATGCCTTAATCCATGCTGCATCATTGGGGACCATTTTTAAAATGTATTTTTAATTTTTCAATCAAAGGATAAAAGCTTGACCACATTGACAGGCTTGGGCTATGTCATGAGAAACTCACACACACTTTCTGAAGGTCTTGCTTGAGTGTTTTTAGAATGAGTCAAGTGGAGGTTATTTTCCTTTTTTATCTATATACTACATCTTCTGAAAAATATTTTACTTCTTTGAGGAGTATTTATTTGATGCTAAAGGTCTGAGAGAAAGGAGAAATTAATTGATTTTTGTTCCTTAATTTTATCCTTACAGTGCCATTTTTCTTTCTGGAAGTGAAAGGAATTTTGTGATGGGGTAAGGGCTGTCTTGGGACAGTAACCCCCATTACAGTCATTCTAAAACCACTTAAGCTAGCCCTTCAAAAGTACAGTGAGTTTCTAGTGATGTCGCCCAAGCAAAGGCAATTCTCAATGCCATCAGTCTTCCATAAAGGATTAAAATTTTAAAATCCCGGACCGGGACACGAACTCGCGTCCCCTGCATCGGCAGGTGGACCCTCAACCACTGCGCCAACAGGGAAGCCCTAAAATACATATTTAAAGTGGTAACAAATAACCCCAATTCCAACTCCTACCTCAAACAACACACAGGCAAGTGGCAGGGAGAGAGAAATGGAAGGGATATTCCTGGGAGACCCAGCCTGCTGCCCTGACCTTGACCTGTGCCCTCAGGAGCCCTGATCTCATCCTGTCCCTCTCTTCTTGCATTCATGACCTTTAATGTGTGTCCATAAGCTTGGAAGAACCTTGGGTTCACTACATTTCTGTCACCCCACCTCAAACTTTAAAGATCTTAAACACATATGCCAGAGAGAAGGGAAAGTACACTTCCTGTCCCTTCCCCAGTCCCGTGGAGCTTGTGAAATACTTGACCCCACGTCTAGAGCTCTGTGAAAGGGAGCAGTAAAGAAAACCCAACCTGCAAATGTACTCAGGGCAGTTCTGCCTAGAGCTCCCGGCAGTGAGTGGGGAAGAGGATAGGACAGTTAGGTTGCTGTATGAACTTTAAAGTTTGTTTGATTAACAAGTGTTCTTTAGTATCGGCACACAGTGTCTCTGACCCAAACTTGAAATTTCAGCATTCAGAACTCTGCCCCAGTCATTTAAAAAATTTTTTTACATCTTTATTTGAGTAGAATTGCTTTAAAATGGTGTGTTAGTTTCTGCTTTATAACAAAGTGAATCAGTTATACATATACATATATACCCATATCACTTCACGGTGATGGTGGCCTCGTAGAATGAGTTTGGGAGTGTTCCTCCCTCTGCTGTATTTTGGAAGAGTTTGGGAAGGATAGGTGTGAGCTCTTCTCTAAATGTTTGATAGAATTCGACGGTGAAGCCATCTGGTCCTGGCTTTTGTTTGTTGGAAGATTTTTAATCACAGTTTCAATTTCAGTGCTTGTGATTGGTCTGTTCATATTTTCTATTCCTTCCTGATTCAGTCTTGGCAGGTTGTGCATTTCTAAGAAGTTGTCCATTTCTTCCAGGTTGTCCATTTTATTGGCATATAGTTGCTTGTAGTAATCTCTCATGATCTTTTGTATTTCTGCAATGTCAGTTGTTACTTCTCCTTTTTCATTTCTAATTCTATTGATTTGAGTCTTCTCCCATTTTTTCTTGATGAGTCTGGCTAATGGTTTATCAATTTTGTTTATCTTCTCAAAGAACCAGCTTTTAGTTTTATTGATCTTTGCTATCATTTCCTTCATTTCTTTTTCATTTATTTCTGACCAGTTCCTTATGATTTCTTTCCTTCTGCTAACTTTGGGGTGCTCTCCTCCGCGGCTCCGAAGCTTCCCCCCTCCGCCACCCGCAGTCTCTGCCCGCGAAGGGGCTTCCTAGCGTGTGGACACTTTTCCTCCTTCACCCCTCACACCTCCCACTGGTGCAGGTCCCCTCCCTATCCTTTTGTCTCTGTTTATTCTGTTTTCTTTTGCCCTACCCAGGTACGTGGGGACTTTCTTGCCTTTTGGGAGGTCTGAGGTCTTCTGCCAGCGTTCAGTAGGTGTTCTGTAGGAGTTGTTCCACGTGTAGATGTATTTCTGATGTATTTGTGGGGAGGAAGGTGACCTCCGCGTCTTACTCTTCTGCCATCTTCCCCCGAATTCATCCCCAGTCATTTTTAAAGGAACCAAATGTAGATAATGTACAAAATGCATTAAGCAGAGCCCCTGGCACATTCAACAGATGTTAGCTATGAAGTCAGACGAAATAAGGGACAAAAAGTACTTTTGAGTAGAATTCTTTTAACTACCACTGGCTAATTCTAATTAGTATATTAGTTGTTTAAAACACAAACAATTGATGCTTGGAAAAATGTTTATTTTCTTCAGTAGGGTAAAAATACTTCCAAGGATTTTGTCCACCTCTGTTAGTAATAAAGCAAAAGAAAGTCTCAGTCGAAGGATGTAATTTAGGGAACCCTGGTCAGGAACCAGGAGACCTGGGATCCAGTCCCTGTTCTGCTGTCTTCACTATGAGTCAGCAGGGATGGAGCTAGCTTCTCCATGGGCGTATCCTACGGCCCAGCTCTGCCCATCCCTGTGATTTGCTGCTCCCAGGAGCTGAGAAGGGAACAGACATTCTGGTCCCCGGTGTCCTAGTTGTGAAATACATTGCAACATCCATCTTCTCCATGCTTCTCAGGTGAACAAACTGACTTCACCACAACCAGGATAACTGCAGCTCACCAAGCAGCACTTTCACGGCCACATCCACACACTGAAAAATGTACCCGCAGACCACGTGGTCTCACAAAGTCACTTCACCCTTTAAGATTCTACCAGGAGTATCATTCTCATGGTTTTCATCATTGTACGTCTCATAACTGTCTTTATTTTAACCAAAGAAAAGGCAGAAAGCCTCTAGAGTATCAAGGCTTCTGTTTGAAGTCAAACCCTGGAATGATAGAATTTGAGCTGTTCTCAAGCATTACTGAAGTTCTTTGACTTAGTACTTAACCATAACTTCTATGCAGCCCACCATACTATTAGAATAAAAACAGAGTAAGTTTACTTTGACCATAAATTTTCTAAGTGGATAGGATTTAGAGAAAAATAGAAGACGAAATTAAAAGACACGCTTGGAAAATGAAACCTAAATGCTTCTTGTATGTATTTATTTGTGCCATGTAAACTAATTTTTAAACAGGCTAAGAGGCATAAAATGTTATTAAATACAAAATGCCTTTGCAACATGGCAAAGCAGAAGACCACAGCTTGAGAGACATTTGTACTTTGATGTTGTCTTTCTCTCAGCCCCTGTGGGTGTTCTAAGATAACAGATCTGGGACATCTTCAGTGGCAAAGAACTGATATTCTCACTTCTTTGCCTGACCCAGGCCTTTGGAAAGATAACTTGAAATTATTTTCATTGTGGCATATTAATTTTTTAAAAGCTATGGTAGTTAACTTTTGACTAAGTGTCATTCCTTATAGATTAAAAATAGAATACCTCAGTTTTCTGAAAGCCCTATTTGAATCTTTGAATATGAATGCAATTTCCTTTTTAACTGTACCCATGCCTCCCATCAAAATCATTTACCACCAGAAATTATTTTTTAAAGCAGAAGCACAGCACATATTTCAACTCCCATGTGATAACACTGCAAAATTTGGTAACATCTGCATATTTTCTTTACTAATTGCAGTGTTAGTCTGAAGTTAATTATATTTTTTTCAGCCAGAGCATATTGTTTGATATTGCTTATGAAGTGATTTTAATGTTCAGCTTAGCTGTTAGGAGGAATCTTATTTTGTCTTATATTTTTAGAGGCAGTTCTCCATTGTAGCACACTAATTCACCTGATAACTACTTTTCTTTAAAAAAAATCTTCAGTATAACGTTATATGAAAACACTGCAATAGGAGGCAGGGGATAGTGTTTTCATAATTCAGCTACATGTGAATCCTTCACTTACAGTATATTTTTGTACTAGCATTGTTTAATAATATATTTTCGTTCTGAAGAACCTAGGGGCAGGGCAGGAATAAAGACGCAGATGTAGAGAATGGACTTGAGGACATGGGGAGGGGGAAGGGTAAGCTGGGACAAAGTGAGAGAGTGGCATGGACATGTATACACTACCAAATGTAAAACAGATAGCTAGTGGGAAGCAGCCGCATAGCACGGGGAGATCAGCTCGGTGCTCTGTGACCACCTAGAGGGGTGGGATAGGGAGGGTGGGAGGGAGACACAAGAGGGAGGAGATATAGGGATATATGTATATGTAGCTGATTCACTTTGTTATAAAGCAGAAACTAACACACCATGGTAAAGCAATTATACTCCAATAAAGATGTTAAAAAAATAATATTTTTGCATTCATCATTCTTGTGTGCCAAGCACAGTACCACACACCTAGCAGTCTGGCAGTAAGTAGCAATTGCCCCTATTAGGCATAATGCCAGTATGATCTTCAGATCATGTGTACAGATGTTAGATTGATCTAGACATCCATCAGTGTTAGATGGAGTGGTAAGGTAACAGAAAGCCTACATCTCTAATGACGTGAAACTGATATCATTTATATTCATTCAATTCAACAAATATTTATTAACTCTTATCCATGTGTGATCAGTACTGTTGCTATCATCTATGTGGGCAAAGCCAGAAAAAATAAATGAAAGACTCAATTCTTGCCCTGAAGAAGATCATCACAGTCGGGGCTCAAGACTCCATGAACAATTTTCTCCCAATTAGATATTGTGTGGCATTATTAGTCTCTGCATTGTGTAGTATACATAGTTAAAAATTGTAAGAGATTAGAGGAAGGAAACTTCAGTGTAAGTTAGAATCATTTCAGGTGGCCTTGTGATGGAGGGGGGACCTGAATCAGACATTGAAAAATTGGTTAATGTTTAGAAATGTGGATGAGAGGAGATGTCGTATGTGAGCTATAGCATGAACAAAGACTCAGAAGCAAGAAGAATCTTTGGAGTGTTCAGAGGACGGTGAGTCTTCCTGGGTCAGCTCAGAGTTCGTGATGGGGAGCTTTGGGAGACTGTGTTGGATGCATAACATGAGGTCATAGAGGGCAAGGAGTAAAACAGTAGTGAGCTACTGAAGATTTCTAAATGAAGATGCATGCAGCTCCTCACAAAAGGCTAATGTGAGGGCCAGAGACTAGGCAAGAAGTCAGAGTCTAAGAAATATACAGGCACAAAAGAATAAGGCCAAGCAATGGGACAGCTAACAGGAAGCCTGGGTGGCAAGAAAGTCTTGAAACTTTCTTGCAAGAAAGTCATCAAAGTCTTGAAACTTGAGATATGTCTGTCCTAGCAGGAACCCCTGTAGTCTTCCTTTGGGAGCAGGAATTATTTCAGGGTCCTAAGTGGGTGTGAGTGAATCTTCTAATGGAAATACGAATCAGTTAACCCAAATGGAGTGGCAGAGATTTGGACAAATCCTGATATGATCAAAGTGGAGCTTCAGAAAAATGAACTTGTCACTGTTATGAAGAATGAATTAATAAAGGGTGAATCCAGGTTTAGATGGGACAGTTGATAAATAATTGTAACAAATAAGGAGTAAACTGGTAGGAACTTGGGCAAGGATTATAATTGTGGACATTGAGAGAAGTGATACACATGAAAAGTAACTCAGGGTAGAAATGTGTCAGTGAAAGGTGGCACTGAGATTTCAAACCTGAGTGAAGAGGCAATAGTAGTAGTATGGACAAAAGTACAAGCCTTAGGAAAGAAAATTATACACGAACACGTCAGTATTTCCTGACCCAGTAGAGCTCGGCTAGAAAGAACATTCAGAGACATGGCCAGTGGCCAACCTACAGAATAATTGGGACCTCCACTCTAATCTCATGGAGACCTTTGAGTGAGGTTCATTTTCCCTTTAACTTCTGACCACATCAGGGTTTTAGAGTAACTCTTGACAGATGTGTTTACTTAAGGGATTTTCAATGAGTAGGGCACTGCTTATTGTTTAAATATGGTAGAAATATGCTGAAACTTTGGCAGGTAAAACACCTGGGCATATGGGACTGGAAATCAGTGTTTCAGTATAGAAGTTGGTTACCCCTAGGTAATGCATTTGGTGAAATGTTTTCTCCAGATTAGAGCTTTCTTTTTGTTAATTAGATATCATCTTCCCATGAGGTCATGTCACTAAGACAGATAAAATGGATGGTAACAGTTACTGCTCAGAATGAATTAAAATAACAACATTCAGTTTGAAAAAAAAAAAGTCTAAGGAGATGTTTAACAATAAGAACCAATTATTTAACATCTGTTTTTATTTATTTATTTATCTGACATCTACTCTGTCAGAAACTCTTAAGTGCTTTATAGCCATGATTCGATTTCATTAGCAAATAATCCCATGAAATACGTACTTTTATTATCCTCATTTTCCAGGTAAGGAGACTGTGACCAGAGAGGTTAAATTGCCTCAGATTATGCAAAGTTAATTAGGGATCCAGCTAGAATTCCCCATCAGGTCTAGTGTGACTCTGAAGCCCTATCCTTAACTGCTACACTACGCTTGTCTCTTCTGGCTTGAGCAAGCAAACGAGGTAATTGTGAATTTCACTAAGCCTTTAGCATATACCCTCCAAAGATGTGATGTCTGTCATGTGTGAAGAAATAATGGTTCAATTATAAACTATGCCACTGAATGTTTAGCAGCCTATTTTCTCACATTTCTGGCAATGGAGGTCTTTATGTATTGAACCAGACTCAATGCAGTAAGAATTTAAATTTCTAGGAGTTGCATGTAAACACATTATAAACTTTTGTTGCCTTGAGGGCTTTATTGTGACCCAGATGCTCTATGAACAGCTTAAACTTAGGTTGGGAATGTGGAAAATTATTTTACAATTGTTTTAGGAAAAAGCCAGGTATTAGCGCACACGCACACACACACACACACACACACACACACACACACAAAATCTGAGATGCCAAACACTATTTAAAAATTATTTTAATTAAAAAAAACACAAAGTGTACCTGTGAAAAAATCCTCTATACACTGAATAAAAATTTTAAATAAATACATGGCATAAGTATTCATATATGAACATTTTGTCTGCATCTATTTCTACGTGTTTCTATCCTAGACACAAAATGCATGCTAAAGAGCTTAAATTTTACTTCCTTCTTCACCTGTAAAACTAACAGAGAATTGTTTGTTTGTTCTTCTCACAGCTGAATTTTTATTCCTCCTATGGGGTGTTTATCTCTGCTACGCGGTGCGAACGGTCCCATCAGCTTTTCACGAGCCGCGCTATATGGCTGTTGCAGTTCACAATGAGCTCATTATCTCCGCTATATTCCATACAATTAGGCAAGTGATCTGCAGAGCCACTCAACAACTGTTTTATTTTTCTGATGTGTTGCAGTTTAATTTAATAGCAAAATTGGATAAGATACACAATGGAAAGATGTAGGAAGGATAGTGTTTTATAAGTTGACTAATTTCTTTGTCACAGAAATGGCAGATGAATCGTTTTGTTTTTTTTTTAAACTCTGCTGTTCTTAGTTCCTTCTGATGAGTTGTTTATCGCCTTCATTTATTTGGAAGGGTAACTCAATGTTATTGTATTGTGTTAAACCACTTATGGGGATGTCATTAGGTATATTGTTTATGATACATAATACTGTTTGTTCTGAAGATATAAAGCAATACATGCATACATTATAAAATAGATACAGGTAAATTGTCTATGTTTTCATTCATGTTTATTATGCTGGTTTATACTTTCAAAACTTTAACACTCAGATAACTTATGTATGTGAAATCTGTTGAATTCAGAACCAAAAAACCACTCCAAGTTGATGACTGGATTTTTGTGTGCAGTGGGGTTCTTTCACCATTACACTGTAGTGATGACTTTCTGTGGTAAGAAAATATGGCCTGGCCCTCCGTTTCTTATTATTCCATGTATCTCCATAACCAATGAGTACAAAGGAGGAAAAAAGTGGCTTATGATAAGTGAACAAAATGAAATATGTTTGACTTACCTCAACAAGAACAACAACCAAACAACAACCAAAAAGGAATCCTATAGCCTGAAAAGCAACAAAAAGATGTCATTTAATTGCTCGACATATATTAAAAGTTAGGACACACTTAAGAATGTAATTAGAAATTTTGAATATTAGTCTTGGCCCGCAGTGGAAAGATAGAGATGAATAATAGGGTGGAAAGGTGTGGATCTGCGGAAGTTTTGCAGGATGTTTATCACCTCTCACTTTAGTCAATAATCATAAAATGGCATCTTGCACTTCTAGGAATAGATGATGCCAAAGAGCAGTTGGGGCTCAGGCATAATCTACACTTTTTAAACTCTTAAAGTAAGAGAAAGAGGTATTTATGATCTGACAACCCTGGAAATTCCATCAGAGCCGGCCAGGAATCAAGGGAATTTGCCCCCTTGCTGTGTCTTGCCCTCTCTCAAGAGAGAGAAAAGAGAGAAAGAGTAGAAGAGGGAGGAAAGATGAGATGCAGAATATGAAATCATAAATAAGCAAAGAAAAGGATGCTTTCTCTAGTTCCACTCAGACTAGAGCTCAAGGATATGAGTGAGGATGCCCTGGTCTAAAATGCCGTGAGCACCAGAGGGCACTTTGTCATGGTGCCAGAGCTCCAGAGCCTTCACATTTCTTCCAACCCCTCTCCCCAAAAAAGCTGCATCATTTTTGTTGTTTGTTTTCAGAACATCAAACACATATGTTTCAAGATCTAACAAACATGCTTATCTAGAACCATTGATAAGTTAAATGTTATATTAACAAACCAACTAGAGAGTTATAAGCATGTAAGAAGGCTTATCACATGGACTTCCCTGGTTGTCCAGTGGTTAAGACTCCACGCTCCCAATGTAGGGGGCCCGGGATTCGACCCCTGGTCAAGGAACTAAGATCCCACATGCTGCACAGCGCAGCCAATAAATAAATAAATAAAACAGTGGCTATGTAAATCAGCCATATTCAGTAAAAAATAAAAATTGAAAAAAAAGGCTTATCACAGATGAGTTTAAATGTCTTCTACTGTCAGAATGTAACTGTCATGCAGAGTTTCCCACTTGTGCCCTAAAATTAACTGTTATGTTTCTTAGAACCAAATTAATTGCCCAAGAAATTAAATCTGTTCAACACAGTTGCCAAAATTGATCTATATCTTTTCAACCTGTTCAATTTTACTCTGTTCAATTTCCATCATTTAATGTGTTTTTTCAATAGATTTTCAACTCTCAGCTGGCCCAAGTCCTTTCAGAAGTAGGCAAGGTAAATGATTTTTAAATGAACTTTAAAAAAATTCTTAATAGTAAGGCAATAGATGGTTATTTCAAAAAAAATCATAAAGTGATAAAGAGAAAATAAACTCCCTAATCCAACCACCCAAAGATAAGCACTATTAACATATTAGTAAATCACTGTTAGATGTTTTTATATGCATGTGTATTTATGACACATTACATTTGATAGCTCCCTTCTAGGAATGTCACAGTGAAGCTAGCATACCAAGAAGTCCTGCTGTACAGATACCTGTTTAACTTTGTTTAACCAATATTTTCCAAATGTAACCGACCATGGAATCCCCCCAACCCTTACATCTGATAACAGCAGCCACGCTTCAGAAAACACTGTTTTATCACTGAACGAGGGTGATAGGAAATATGTTAAATACTTGTTGAAAATAGCTTTCTTACTTTGCTTAGGTCTTTCCTACAGAGTCCCAAACAACCCAGCCAGAAGAATCATATAAACCATGAGCTGGGTTCACGTAGATGCAAGCTCTGATTGAATGGTTCATGGTGAACCTAGTAGGTTTGGTATTGAGCAGACATAGCGTACTCTTCTTCCAGACAACTCTTTAATCCCCTATCAGTTTTGAACAGGGAGGACTTCAAATGGTAGCAGAGGGACTAGCCTTGGTATCTTTTGGTATCTTCTTAGGCAAGGCTAAGCAAACCTGAATGGGAAGCTCTGCATTTCAAGTTCCAAATTTGACTTACCTTTCTACATAGACCAGCCTCGATTAGATGGTGGCACATTGGCTTCAAAGAATCGTAGCTACTCTCTTGAATGTTTAATTTGTATGGCCATAAGGGACCAGTGATGGAATTATAGTTTAACACATTAAATCTACAGAACACTGATTTTAGGGGGATGAGCCAGGAGCAAGTAAAACGCAGTGATAATTAAAGAAATCAAGTATGCACAATTTCTTATTTACATGTGGACTGAGTTCATATATGCTGTGGTTCCAGCATTAATAAAGTTCAAGGATAAAAAGCAATAACATAAAAATTTAAATCAGCTGGATCCATCTTGGCAGTTTTTTCCTAGAATGAAATAATATTAAATAAGGCATCCAACATTAGCAAAGATATTCTCTATCAATAGGATATATATGTTCTTCTTGTCTGCTTAAAATATAAAATTATGTATACATATATGTATGTATTCATATTTATACATACACATATATAAATTAAAAACTATGACTACATATTATGTACAGATTTACCTTCTTTCTTACCAAATTGTCAGACTGAACAAAAATAACCTAAAAGGGTTAAGTCTAGAAGGATAAATGATGAGAAGGCATTTCTCTCAGTCTGTTCTAACCCTTTACTTATTTTTAGTACTAAGCATAAAGCAAACCTTTGGGAAAGTGCAAGGCTTTTAAAAAGTTTGCCTTTATTCTTAGCCTCAATGTTCAAATATTTCGATGCGCCTGATTTTTGGACCGATTTTTTAAGTTGAAATACTATTTTTTAAAATGAAGCTTTAATACTATTTCAAAACCCAGTTGTTCTTAAGGTATTTCTAATCAAAACTGCAACCTAAAAAAATCTGGCAGTAATTAAAAGCTGATTAAGGACAATCGATGTTAGCATATCTCAAAATTATTTTTTGGAAGATTCACTGTTCTAATTCAAAATATATGTACCCATTCTTTTTTCCAGATATTGTCAGGCTAGTTTCGAGTTCACCTGTGTTGGCATTTGAGATAGGAATTCCCAGTACATAAGGCTGCTTTTTGACTGTAAATCCATCTCCTTTGATGTAACTGTCTGCTCCAGTACTGGCAGGGGCCCCAGCAGATTGGGATTGTATTATTTTCAGGGGTACATTTTCTACTGCTTCTGTGCCTCAGTATTGTGTCTCAGAGACTATAACTTTTTATTGAGTAAGATGATCCTATTTTAATGCTTAAAAAAAAATCTTACTTGACCCAGCACAGACTGTATAGTCAAAAGTATCCCGTCCCTGAACAAAGTGAATATTCAGTCACATTCAAAGCAGGTATGAAGCCACTTTTCTCACAAAGGAGCTAGAAAAGATGTTAATTCAGAAAATCCCTTTTAGTTGTCTGTGAAGTATCATGGCCATTCTGCACTTCTGTGTATAAGTCTATGTTTTTTATATCTCCAGACACAGGGGAAAAAACTCTATCTCCATTTTGATGACTCCTGAGCTTCCATTTTAGCTTGATTTTTTTTGGGGGGGGAGGGATGGAAGTGAAAATTTGGAAGAAATAGCCTTGATGGAAATTTTGTTTTAAATATTAATAATATTAATTTACTTAGTAAATTTGTCATGAATATGGTATAATGCAGAAATAAAATTAGTCTCTTCTCTTTTTAGATTCATATATGTTTATTTCATGATTATATCATAAGCATTTTCTTAGGATATGAGCTTTTCAAATTTGATGATGTATATCATTGAAACAAAATGCTAATTCTCTAATTCCAAAAGCACTAAAATCTCATATTTAGCTTTCATGGATAAACAATAGATGGGAAAACATTAAAAGAAGAATATGAATGCAAAATGACCTTAATAAAAGCAATATCTGGTTTCTGCATAAAGATGAGTCCTTAACACATGAGTTTTAGTTTGTACATGTACCTACTGATTTGTGAAAACATTCCCAAATTACCAGATCAGATATTAATAATGAATTTTTCCTATACATGTTACTTGAAGGGCCGTCCTGGAACACACGTTTTTAAATTCCTCAATAAGATAAGATTTTAAATATTATATTTTACATTATTTTAAAATAATTTGATGCTCTATAAAAACTAAGGTTTGTATTTTAAAAGATGCACTTTGTATGTCAACTATATTTCAATTTGTAAAAACAATTTTTAAAAGATACACATTACAAACCATTAGTACATACATTTTATCCATTACATTGCTTATCATTTAAACTTCTGGGATCATTCACTAAAACAGATATTTACCCATTTTTTCCCCTCAGTTCTAATTAATATTTTTAAGTGAAGAATATTATGATCAAGAGTTATTTGGATGTGTCTTATAACCTAAATTTGCCTGAAACAATCATTTTTTAACCTACTCTTCTTTTGAATTCACATGTGTTCACTGCTTTTGCTTTGCACATTCAACTTACCTACAAAATAATAATCCAAGGAAGTGTTTAGCACATTATATATGTATGTGTTATCTTTCTTACTATTGATAATTTTAAGAACTAAAGGGTTCATATCTTATGCATCTAATTAGGGTTACTTAGACCCTTATTCTTCTGTGATGAAAATATATGTCATAGAAATAACAGTATGACTTCTTTCTTGCTTGCTTTCTTTTACTAATACATTGAGAAAAAGAGTTTCCAAGTATCCTAGTGTTTTAAGTAGAGATCTTGTTGGGTTGCTAATGTGGTGAATTCTCATTTCAGATTTGTTCTTGCCTCAAGACTTCAGTCTGATTGGATGTTGATGCTGTATTTTGCACATACTCATTTGACTGTGACAGTGACCATTGGGTTGCTTTTGATTCCAAAGGTATTCCTCCAACATTACTTTTCTCTTGCAAGATAGTTGTTTTAAATGAGCGTGGAATTGTTTCTCCTTTAAAAAATATCTGGCAATATAGGCAAAGGGAGGTGTGAAGATTTGCTTGACACGCTACAATGTTTTTAAAACTCCCTCCTCAGGAATCTAGGTGTCTCTTTTCTTTGGGGATTTATTAAACATCTCACATAATTTTTAACTGCCTTAGTTTGTACAAAACCCATCATCCGTTTTAGTCCTTTTCCAAATACTTTGATATCTATTCATGTTTTAATTATTAGGGGTTCAAGGTGGCCTTTCATTGTAGCTGTAACCTCAAGGTCGTTTTTAAAGAGAATTATCCTAGTCTAAGAATCCTCTTGTTTGGATTCATATTCAGGGAAGTACTGTGTTTTAAACATTCAGAGAATTTTTATGTAAATAGAAATAATTATAATGTTGTATAAAAAGAGTCTTGCTTAACAATGATGGATTCTGACAAAGACTTATCTACACAGCATTCTGACGTGGAGGGAAACGGGCCAGGACTCAGAATACAGGGATTCTGAACTCATACCCCACCCCAAGTTAGCTGTGTAATGTAACGTTAGGCAAGACTTTTCATCTCTCTGAGTCTGTTTCCTCATCTATGACATGATAGCAGTGAGGCTGCTTGGAATAAAACAAAATGATACCTGAGTTTTGGAAAAAAGATACTACACAAATTATCATTATTTTCCTCTTTTACATGTAGAAAGACAAAATATTAGAACAAAATATTATGTGCAGAAAAACAAAAATTATCATTGTTTTCCCCTTTTACATGTAGGAAAACAAAATACATCTTTATCAGTGTCATACAATGTAACGTTAGCACAGCTGAAACCAGAATTGTGATTTCACTCTAGGCTTCCTTTACCTCACCTCTCACAGTTAACCAAAACATTGAACTTCAGCCTGATTGAAAAGGCCAAACAATTGTAAACAGAGCAAAATGCCTATTTTCTTCCTTACTTGAATTACACCAAATAGCCATAATTTTCATGGATGTGTCTGTTCCTGCAATCTATCTTAACCATCTTTATACTGTACGTAATATGATTACATTTTTATTAGATGGGTATATACTCAGACTATTTATTTATTCATTCAAAAAATTGTTATTGAGCTCCAGAGACAATTGAAAACATATGTTTACACAAAAATTTGTTCTTGATGTCTATTACCTTGGTAGTGATGGCATCACGGGTGTTTGCATATGTCCAAACTCATCAAATTGTACACATTTAATATGTACAGTTCTCTGCATATCAATTACACCTCAACAAAGCTGGCTTAAATTTTTTTTTTAATTTGTACATACATGAATGTTCATAGCAGCATTATCCATAATAGCCAAAAATTGGAAACAACCCAAATGTCCATCAATTGATAATGTATAAACAAAATGTGGTATACCCACAAAATGAAATGCTATTCATCAATAAAAAGGAATAAAGCGTTGATACATGCGACAACTTGTACAAACCTTGAAAACCTTATGCCAAGGAAGCCAGATAAAAAAGGCCACATATTATACGATTCCATTTATGTGAAATGTCTGGAATAGACAGCTCTAAAGAGACAGAAGGTGGGTTAGTGGTGCTGTGGGCTGGGGAAAAAGGGGTATGGAAGTGACTGCTTCCTGGGTTCAAGGTTTCTTTTGGGGGTGATGAAAATATTCTGGAATTAGATGGTGGTGATGATTGTGCAACCTCATGAATATACTAAAAAACACTGATCTGCATAGTTAAAAACTGAGAATTTTATGGTATGCGAATTATAGTTCAATAACTAATTTAAAACATTATTGAGGAGCTTTACTAAGCACTGTTCTATATCCTAGAATAAGAGTAGTGAGCAGATACAAATCTGTGCTCTCATGGTACTTATATTCTGGTGGAAGAGAGGAGGAAACAGAAAAGATAAACAAAATAAATATTTAAAATAGTATTTCAGATAGGGATAAGCATTAAGAAAAAAATCATAAAGCAGGAAATGGACAATATCTGACAGATAACTGTCTCTTAAACTCATGATAATATCTAAGACTTTGCTCAAGAAACATAATTTCATTCTTATGGGCTTCCCTGGTGGCGCAGTGGTTGAGAGTCCGCCTGCCGATGCAGGGGACACGGGTTCGTGCCCCAGTCCGGGAAGATCCCACATGCCGTGGAGCGGCTGGGCCCGTGAGCCATGGCCGCTGAGCCTGCGCGTCCGGAGCCTGTGCTCCACAACGGGAGAGGCCACAACAGTGAGAGGCCCGCGTACCACGAAAGAAAAAAGAAAAATAATTTCATTCTTATAAATAACCTCCAGTAGCATGTGAGATTTTGGAGGACCAGGACTCTATTTTCGTCACCCTGATGGCCTTAAGTTTATGGCACATGTGGCTCCCACAAACATAAATAGAAGAGTGAGGGGAAAGTTCATCAGTTCCTGTGGTTTCTCAGCCGGTCCCAAATACAAAAGATTCATTATTACTTAAACAGAGAACTACCATCTCACATGTTATCTCCAGTTTGTGTTCACCTGCCTAGCTGAATATTTTAACAATAGTTGACATTAAAATATCTCTGTGTCTCTGTATCAAAGGGCAACCTGTTCTGTTTTTTTTTCTTTTATTATATTTTGTTTTTTTAAGTATCACATGTCTTTATAGACAGTGCCTAATAGTACAGAGGGTAAAAGATTTGTCAAGAATCACACAAATTAAGTGGAAGGCCCCCTGTCACATGTATATTTTGGAAGTCTAATCTATTTGGATTGCTGCTACATTTCTTATCATGAGATTCGCTACTTTTTTTTTTTTTTAACACTAGGTCCTTGTTGGTTATCTATTTTAAATATAGCAGTGTGTACCTGTGAATCCCAAACTCCCAATCTATCCCTCCCTCCCGCCCTTCCCCTCGGTAACCATAAGTTCAGTCTCTAAGTCTGTGAGTCTGTTTCTGTTTTGTAAATAAGTTCATTTGTGTCATTTTTTTTTAACTGCACATATAAGTGACATCATATGATATTGGTCTTTTTCTGTCTGACTTGCTTCACTAAGTGTGATAATCTCTAGGTCCATCCATGTTGCTGCAAATGGCATTATTTCATTCTCTTTAATGGCTGGGTAGTATTCCATTGTATACATGTACAACATCTTCTTTATCCATTCATCTGTCGATGGACATTTAGGTTGTTTCCATGTCTTGGCAATCGTAAACAGTGCTGCAATGAACATTGGGTGTGTATGTATCCTTTTGAACATGTTTTTCTCTGGATATATGCCCAGGAGTGGGACTGCTATTTTTAGTTTTTTAAAACCTGTTCATTATTTAAAGAAATATTTTACCTGATGACAAGCTAGGAGAAGAGAACCCAAGTTCTCTCAGTTTTCATAGGACAATCACTTGGTTTATATGTTGTGTGAAATGTGGCTGGATACTTTTGATTTTTCCTGCTCTCCATCATTTACCCAATTCATTCTTCCTCACTTTTCCACTTGAAGAAGAGTAGAGATAGCAAGAGTACATGAAACTGAAAAATAGCAAAAGACTACATGAAGATAATGAAAATATATCAAAATGCAATGAAGGAGGAACCTGAGAGTAATGATGAGCTTAAGAAAAAAAATCTATAATTTCAGTGAATCTTTGAATTTTAAACTCAGATACCATCCGGCGCAAGCCCTTTAGGCTAAGAGGACACTGTGCTCCCGAGAGGTTCCATGGCCTGGTTAAGATCCCACTGACAACAGAGTCGAGGCTGGAATTCAGATCTCCTGTGCCCTGAGTTTTGAAAGTCGTGTTTTTGAAGCTCTGTGTGACAGACTGAAAGTCATATTCCTGTGATCAGTCCAGTTGTGCCCATAGATGAAATACAGCCTCCTCTGTGTAAAGTGAAATGACATGATAACACACCACCTCTCAAAAAAATATTCCCATTCAGCTGCCAGTGGGTCTAAATTGCTACTCTTAGCATACAGTGTACTAAGAGTACCCTAAGAGAGCATTTCTTTGGATTCTTCTACTTATTTTCATTTTCAAAATGCAAATATCGTTGAAGAGGAATAATGTGAGTTAACCCTTGGAACCTGGAAAAAAGACAAGAATGAAAATAGGAGTCAAAGAGGGAACCAGGTGTTAATGTTGCCTCACTAAGTGCTCTAGCATGTAAGGTGGGAAACAAAACACACATATGGCAGCAAATATTTTGTAAAGAGTTCAGTGAATGAATTCATCTAAGCTGAAGAAATGATGTAACAGTAGAACCTTCAGAAAAGTATTATGTTGTGTCCTACGGTGGACTAATGTCTACAGCTCATATTGAATTTCTATTGCAGTTTTCACATTCAAGCAATAACCCACGAGACGACATTGCTACAGAAGCGTACGAAGATGAGTTAGACATGGGCCGATCTGGATCCTACCTGAACAGCAGTATCAATTCAGCCTGGAGTGAGCACAGCTTGGATCCAGAAGACATTCGGGTAATACCAGTATTTCTTCTTTTCTGTTTTAGATTAGACCCATTCATACAGGCTCGCACATGTGGGTCGATGTTCATGTGTGCTTCTTTGTGTTAGAGAGCATGTGTGTTTGTGTAAGAACTGAAGGCATCACATGCAGTTAATCCAGTTCTAAAACATAGAATCACAGTATAAGTTAGGCCACACAGGCCAGTCTTGATAGTCTTAACTGACTTATTGGACACCATGATGATGAACTGGTTGTACATGTCCCATGATGACGGTTTATGAGATCTTGCTGATGGGAAACTAGGATAGATCTGTGAGCAGAGAGTGTGAATTATTTAAAATAATCTGTGACAATATATCAGCATTTGGAGGAAGAAGATGCTTTTGTATTTGATGGTCTGTTGTACACTAATTTAACATTAGGTGTAATTTTATCAGTGGCTACATGATGCTTCCCATATTGTTCAGGGATATGGTTTCTCAGTAGACAACAGGCTGTGTTTTGTCATGGTCCAGGCTCAGCCTGGTCCATGCAATTCACAAGTTCAAAGTGCCTGTTGCATGAAGCAAGTGCAGAATGCAGGAGTTCACATCTTAAAGTTCAAACGCTGTGTGAAACGAGATACAGAGGAATCAGAAAGTGAGAGTGGGGGGAAAGTTGATGAGCAGAGATGTTAGGAGGAGCTCCGTTCATTGACTTCACGTTACAGTTAGTGATGTGAGCCGGCCCAAACGCTAAATTCCGCACCTCTTTGAATCTGCTCTTGTTATGTATGGCAGGACGAGCTGAAGAAACTCTATGCCCAGTTGGAAATCTATAAGAGGAAGAAGATGATCACAAATAATCCCCACCTCCAGAAAAAGCGGTGCTCGAAGAAGGGCTTAGGCCGTTCCATCATGAGGCGGATCACCGAGATCCCGGAGACGGTCAGCCGTCAGTGCTCCAAGGAGGACAAGGACGCGTTGGACCACGGCGTGGCCAAGGGCGCCGTCCCGGGCAGGAGGAACCCGCAGGAGGCTGCGGGCGGCGCCGGGAAGCCCAAGGAGGAGTCCCTGCGGAACCGAGTCTTCTCGCTCAAGAAATCGCACAGCACGTACGAGCACGTGCGGGAGCAGCCGGGCAGCCCGGGCAGCCCGCCTGCCCCGAGCCGGGAGGAGGAGGCGGCGGCCACGGACGACTCTGCGCTGGGGTCCCCGGCGGGAATGAACCGACCGCGAGCCCTGCAAGACGACAGCCAGGCCGTGTCCACCGAGTCCGTGCCTCTGGTGTGTAAGTCGGCCAGCGCCCACAACCTCAGCTCGGAGAAGAAGCCCGGGCCGCCCCGCACATCCGTCTTACAGAAGTCCCTCAGCGTCATCGCCAGTGCCAAAGAGAAGACGCTCGGATTGGCCGGGAAAACCCAGGCGTCCGGCGTGGAGGAACGGGCCAAAGCCCAGAAAGCTCTGCCGAGAGAGAAAGAGACAAACAGAAAATACTCAAATTCAGATAACGCAGAGACTCAAGACTCTGCCCCCTCAAACTCCAATCATTCAGAGGAGCCAAGAAAACCTCCGAAATCTGGGATCATGAGGCAGCAAAGGGCCAACCCCCCCACTGCCAGTTCCGACCTGAGTCCAGGCGCCCCCCAGATGAGGGACAGCTTTGACATAGGGGAGGTGTGCCCCTGGGAGATCTACGACCTGACCCCCGGTCCTGTGCCTTCAGAATCAAAAGTTCAAAAGCACGTATCGATTGCGGCTTCTGAAATGGAGAAAACCCCAAGTTTTTCCTTAAAGGGGAAATCTCATCCCAAGCCTAAGGCAGCTGAACTATGTCAGCAGTCCAATCCGAAGAGCATAGACAAAGCTGAGGTGTGCCCTTGGGAGAGCCAAGTTCAGCCCCTCTTTGAAGATGAGAAGTGTGTGATTTCCAAGACTCAGGTTCCCCCAGGAAGAGCTCAAGGGGAGAATGGCGGCCAGCACTCTGCAGCCAGTGTGCGTGCTGGGCAGTGTGAAGAACTGCCTCCCAAGGCCGTAGCATCAGAAGTGGAGAATGAAAACCTCAACCAACTAGGAGACCAGGAGAAAAAGACATCTTCCTCTGAGCAAAATGTGCCTGACTCATATAACTCAAGTAATAACTTTCAGCAACCCTTAACATCACGAGCTGAGGTATGTCCCTGGGAGTTTGAGACTCCAGATCAACCAAATGCTGAAAGAAGTGTAGCTTTCCCTGCCTCTTCTGCTTTAAGTGCAAATAAGATAGCAGGGCCTCGGAAATAAGAGGTCTGGGATAATTTTAAAGTGTAGCATCCCCAGAAAGAAAAGGAGAAGGAAGAAACGCTGAATTCGCTATAAGACAGAAGATACAGGATCACAAATTCCCAAGGAGTATTGGTCAGTCAAGGGAAATGTGAAAGGGAGGGGTGGAAGAAAACATAGGAGGCCAGGGCAACGTCGTAATGGAGAAGTTAGACTGGCCAGGAAAGTCTTGCCCCAGGGAACACTGGGAAAATCCTTACACTTTAGCATATGTTTGGGGGAAGCAGCCCTCAATGTCTGCCCCTGATCAATACTTACCCTTGGGACTTCGAAGATCCCAAGCAAGGCAAACCAGAAGACACAGAAGAGGGACGAGATTTTGCAAAGGACAGGAAGGTATTGACGTATGTGACCGAAATTCTAAGTAGCTGACTAAAAAGAACTTACTTTACCTATTTAACCTTGATAGCACTGCTAACTTAATGCATCCAAAAATATCTTTTATATTAATGATTGCTTTCATTTTCTTATAAATGTCTGTTTCAGTACATTGTTGTGTCTCATTCCAGCATTCCAGATTGTATAATTTTTGCAAATAACTTTGATATTATGTGACACAACACATTTATGCAATCTGCAGCTACTCGATTGTTATTGCAACTTCCAGAATACCTGCTATCTATCAACTTTAGTTGATTCTTGAAGTACAGTACGCTTTCTCTGGCTTGGGAAGCCATAACTGTTATGATAAAACCTTTTAGTTTTGGCTGTGGTTTATATATTGTGAATTTGGATTTGACTCTATTATTTCACATCATGGTTTGTTATACTGTCTTAATAAGGGTTTTTTATACAAGTTGAGTTTCTTGTTTTGCACTTCCTGTTAGGACTCAGAAGCTTTATTAATATTGGAGATCAAGTGGTCCTACTTAGTCATACATCTCATTAAGTTAAGGACAACTTATCCATTGTTTGTTCAAAGTCAGGGATAGATAATGCCTTCATTCCAATTAATTGTCCCTTTTAACTCTTTCAGGATTTCTTACTTAGCAGCATTTCGTAAGGAAGGAAGAAGCTAAGAGTGAGAAAAATATACTGTGCATTATTATTACCATTGGCAAGGGAAGACTCTGGGAATGGCAAGAGAATTAGAGTACTGCAGAGCCAGGGGATTTGCCTTTAAAATAAAGACAGAAAGGGAGCTCCCAATAGCACTTTCAAGGGATTATATTTTTCAAGAGAAAAATTATTATAGCATCAAGATCATTATATGGATATATTTTTATTATGTATACTAAATATATAATATTTTACATTACCTTAAACTACTTATTCTCATAAACTCTTATTCATTGCTTCAGGCAGGGGTAGAACTTGCTGGGCTTGAATCCCAAAGAGGTTTATAACCAGAGTTACTCAAAGCCTATGAGGCAGTGTGGGCTCTTCATTCTTCCAAGCCCTGCAAATGGCCTAGGTGAGCTACCAGGCTCAAAATTCCAAATGTCGGGGTTATTTGCAAGGCACAGCAGCTCCCAAAGCATGTTTCATAAAACGTATCTCATTCCACACTGATCACCTGGCACAGCCATCCGAAGCTACTGATTTAGCCCTACTGATGTGATCATGCAAAGAGATTATATCGCAAAACTCAGTCTCATTTTATTTTAAGGTGAATCACTTAAAAATAGAACCCAGACTTCCTTTCTCTCACGCTAAATGCTGAAGTATCACGGCTTGTTTGGCCAGAACATTTATAGCCTAAATAACTGTTTTTCATTTTCTGAGCAGCAAGGAGAACGTGCTAGGAGGGTAGCAGTTGAGAAAAGGGCAACAGAAGGTGGATACGGGGCTGTTCTTAGGAATACTACTCTCAGTGGAAGATAGAAACTGGGAATTCTCCTATTCATCATCAAAATGTCCCCAGTGATTTGTGTTCAGGAGTCACATGCATTTCAGGAGTCACGTGCATTTCAGGAGTCACATGCATTTCAGGAGTCACGTGCATTTCAGGAGTCACGTGCATTTCACCATTTTGCAAAGCTGTGCGTAAACCTCCTCACCCATTTGCTTGCTTCGTGCATTACTCAGGACGGTGGGGGAGGTTTGAAGAGATGTAGAAATTCTATTCGTTTTTGCTTTCTTCATTTACTTCCTTCTCCGCTTCCTTTTCAGTCAAAGCCTATCTGTCTACTTAGTGACCTTGGACTACAACTTTAAGGTATAAAGTTGTGAACTTGGTTTGGAGTGTCCAGACCCACCTACTTGTTTCCTTTACATCTGAGATCTGTTAGTACTTTACTGACTTTTTCAGAAATAAGCGGTCAGGCATCAGTGACTTTTTACTGCACTTCAGGATGACCCTGCTAGAGATGTGGCCTAAAGAAGACTTGCCAGTTTCTACCTTAGTACAGTCCATAGAGTCTCTTCCACCAGCATAAATCAGCAAGAGCGCCTGGGCTTTCCTAGACTTTCATTGCCATTATTTATCACCAAGAGAAGTTTAAATCTTCAATCCTTGAGGTTGTTTTCCCAGATTGATAACAATAAGCGAGTGAAGAAACACTATTAAGCTCACAAACATTTGCTAGGTTGTCCTTCTCAGTGCATGTGCAGGCTGCATCCTGTCCTTGTTTTTAAGCCAGGGTTTATAAATAAGTAGATTTATACCAATCTTAATAGAACTGTATATTTTATGCAAGAGTTAAACGCTTTACGACATGAATTATAACCCAACCCATTGTAAACGTTGGTGGCCATATGGATTTGAAACTCGACAGTTCTCTTGTATTTGCTTCCTAGGTCTCTGCATGCAAGTGATGACACAGGTAGGACTGAAAAAAAACACTGCCTCTTGACTTCTAGCATTTAGCAACCGAGAGATGTAGAGTCAATAAAGCTGTCAGTCTTTTCACTTAATCTGTGGTTCTTCTGAAACTATTATCTGAAACCTACAGCATCCCACCACAAAATATTTGGTAAATTTATGTCGTGACGTGTTGCAGCATGTAAATACTTATAACTTCTCTGCAATAAAACATATTTATATGAAAGCAATTTGTGGCGATCTGTGTGTTCATCTATCAAAAGTTGAATTCATTTCACCTAACCGACTTCAGGAGGAATCCCATATATCTTTGGCTTTGGTGCACTTAGGCGCACACATCCCCACACTGCCTGTGTAGGAATGTGTGATTAGTCAAACGTGGCCTCACACATGCAGGTAATCATTTGGAGCCAATAAAACCTCTTAGGACTAGTGCTTTTGATTTAAGGATGCTCTAGCCAAATGGGAACTAATTCAGCTACCTTTTAAATTTTTTATTTATTTATTTACTTACTTATTTATTGGCCGCGGCTTGTGGGTTCTTAGTTCCCCAACCAGGGATCGTACAAGTGCCCCCTGCAGTGAGAGCACAGAGTCCTAACCACTGGACCGGCAGGGAATTCCTCAGCTACCTTTTTAAAAACTGAAGGTAAGTTGATTTACAATGTTGTGTTCGTTTCTGGTGTACAGCAAAGTGATTCATATATATGTATATATATTCTTTTCCATTGTCGTTTATTAAAGGATATGGAATATAGTTCCCTGTTCAGCTACCGTTTTAAATTTACTCAACAACCATACCAGGCCATCTGCTAAGCAACGATGATGATCTTCAGATGAACAAGGTGCTCCAGTAGCACTCAGACCCATAAGAGTATCCGGGCCCTGCTATGGTATTACACAGGATAGCGTGACTAAGTCTCGGAGCCAGGGCTGTCTTCATAGGAAGGGCACATTCACCAGGCTGAAATTCTGCAAAGCCATCAGGTATGAAAGGGAAAGAATGTAAGGCCGGAAGGGTAATTGCGCACAGCATTGCGCGTCTTGCTTCAGGTAACTACAGTGTATCCTTTAGTACTGGGAGCTATCAAAAAGCTTTAAATAGGGCATAATCAAGTCACATTTTAGAAGGAAAGGATTTGTCCCCCGAATTATGGGAAGCAGCCCAGAAGTGGCCCGAAGTGGGAGGCGACTAGAGGCAGCTGCATCAGCTAGAAGAGAGTCGGGGTAAGGAAAAGTGAGGGCCTAAGGAGGAGAGGAAAAAAATGTTGGTTATTTTTTATTAAAATAGCATCTTCCAATGTGTTTCCTGTTACGTTATACTCCTAGGAAGCCAGAAAAATCAGATTAATTAGGTAACTATGTCAAATATAAATGTTCCTTCTAAGTTTGTTAACATTTTGGATAATTTCAAAAGTTTTCAAAGCCCTCTCTGAAGGTCACTGGACCTCAGTATCCTCTACTCATGAGAAAAAGCTGGATGCCAGGTTCATGCTATGGGAAACCTTGATACTGAACTGGGCTGGGAAAGGAGCAAAGGGCTTGCCTAGATGCAGACCTAAATTCCTGCCTGGAAGTGGCAGCTCTGAAGCAGCTCCAGAAAGAAGCAGGTGTGGCAGGAGGTCAGAGGGATCCACCCTCTCCCTGCATCACCTTTCCTTTAAGTGGTTCCTGCGATGGCCCTTTCCCAACCCTTCACACCATTGTTATTGCATATTTGCATATTCTGTATTCTCTCAGTTCTTACACGGAGAATCAGTGGTTTCAGGTCTTTGAATGATCCTAAAGAGCTGAGACAAAAGCCTTTGGGGATTAACAAGCCATGGAAATCAAGTCTACTCATGTGATAAGGAAGATAGAGGCTTTTCAGTGTTTGTTGGAATCGCTTGGGTGATGGCTGTATTATTTTTCATATATTTGCACAGTGACAGTCTTGTTTCTTTGTTCTACATTTAGAACCTTTTTGTTAAAAAAAAAAATACCTAAGAGGACTATTCCTATCAGAGATTGGCTTTATCACTTCAAGAAGTAATCATGTCAATCTCTTGTTCTAAAGCAATGCAAGTTAGTTAAGATTTTCATTATTATTTCAACATATTCTGTCCTTTTCCCCCTGAATAGTTATGAGGACAGAAGTAATGTCTTTCTAACTTTGGTTGTTTTCTCTTGAAACATTTGTTTCTTGGAAAGTACAAGGGCAAACTCGGGAGCACATTGTATGCTTTAATTCAGTGTTAACTGGTCAGAAGGCAGACAATGGAAAGTCTGAATTGGTTTTTAATTTCCCTTTCTCTGTGATGTGAATATAATACTTTGCCAGAAATAAAACTGTCTGATCAAATGAAAATGGAAAATGAGAGATAAATATGGGAAAAGTCTTTGTTGCACAACACATTCCTAGAAAGAAAAATAAGTATGCAAATAGCAGGTCATGACAGTTCTTATAGAACATACTTCCACTTCAGTTCAAACAGCAACAGAAAAGACGGCAAATGCCCTCTTCAAGATTTTAAGCCCCGTTTTTCCCCTAGCATACCATGGGATTTTATTCCTCCATGCCTTTTGTCCTGCTGTTTGGTCCATCTGAAATTCTCACCCTCCTTCGTCTCTGTGTCAGCATCTTATGTGTGCTCCAATACTAGTATGATCATATAATTTATTGTCCAGAGAAAACCTTTGAGAGTGAAAGTGCAGTGCTAATAATGAATAATTATGCTTGGAAAACAGTGTAAACTGGGACTATCCCAAGCAACCTGGGATGTTTGTTTGTTTAGCCTATTCAAGGAGCGGCACAAATGCCCTGCTCCTTCCATGAAGCATTTCCTAATGCCACAAATCAGAATGACTTTCTCCTTCCTCTGTGCTTGCCTTAGGAATTTACTTAAGTCTATGACTGCAGTGACCCACAATTGAGTTAGTTACATAGTCCTCTGTATCATCTGCTAAAATAAGAGCTCCTGGGGGCAAGAAATTTTTTTTTGTTCACCTCTATAACCCCAATTTCTAGCCCTGTGCTTTGCTCTGAGTTCAATAAATATTTGCCGAATTGAAATGTTTGATTACTAATCATTGTCTAAAATACACTTGAAGAGAAAGAGAAACTCAGGAGTTGGATGAAGACTTGCTGCAGAATTTCTAAAATGTTCAGTACGAACTGGTCTTCCATCCACATCCTGGCAGTGTCTGGAAGCTTCAGATTATGACTGAACCGCAGTAACTGTCCAGCATTACAAGGTAAGAATTGATTTGTCACCCTAAGGAGGGAGAAGCTGAAGGTTTGGGACATGGCCCAGTTTGTTAGAGCTCTAAAAAATATTTCCATATGTCATAAAAAGTAAGAAATGTTTAATTTGACTGTAGGAACTTACTTTTAGTTATTTGAACTCTTTGGAAAATAAAGCTTGGTGGGGTCTATATAAAATATCCACATAAAAATAAATACTGATGCTAGACTTTCAGATGTGTCTGAGAAATGAGGGCATTTGAACAAACTGAATGTTTTACTGGCTTTAGAATTTCTTATCCATGTATTTCATGTTATGTAGAAGTCATGATATGCATGCATATAACTATAAAGTTTCCATATGTGAACAGCAGTATAAAAGTTTGTGGATTGATTCAAACCCTCTTGAGATGAATTTGTAAGTGTTAAAACCTACTCAAGGTGTTAATATTTTGGTAGAAATTTGCAACCTTGTTTATCCACCTTGTGTGTGAGACTCCTTTTAAACTTCCTCCAAATGAATGGGTCTGGTCCATTAAAAGCTGAAAACATTCTGTTCCCTTTGGCTAATGCTTGACCTTTTTGGAGCATCTTAAGTATCAATGATATAACCTGACATTTCCGTAGCACCTCTCTCCTCAGCTCAAAGAGCTCATTGTTATGGGAATTCTCACTGGCATCTTACTCATCATGGTGTCCTCCTAAAGGCACATCCCCTTCTAAGACCTAATCTTGTTTATTCCCATTTTTTTAGTTTATTAAGAGAGTATATGCTTGTTTCCAGATTCACTTAACATAACACAATTCTAATAATCCAGTTGTTTCATTTGTATCCCAAACATAAATTAAATAGAAGTAAACTATTCCATATCTATTACCATTTAGCAGCTACATTTTTTCCTCAGGAGCAGCCCCAACCCTGGAAGTGAATCAGTGCTTGACAGTGGTCAAAATGGCCAAGAAATGCTGAAAACACTAAAAGTACAGGAGACCCAGTGTGGAGGAAGAGGCTTGATGTGCCTAGAAGAGGGTGTTGAAAACCAGTGCCAGTAGCATTAAGCTGAGAAGTATCAGAAAAGGGGCAAAAAAGGGGGAAATAGGAGGCATTTAGGAAGAAATGAAAGCAATTAATAGAAACAGCTGAAACTGTGGATGGGGCAAATCACAGCAGAGGGGAATAGTTACGGGGTCAGGAAAATGCAAACCGTCTGACTGTAGTACCAAGTGTCCTCAACAAACACTTTGTAGACGCCATCACTCTCTACAGTCTGTTGACTTTAAATAATGGAGATCACCCTTGATGATATGGGTGGGCCTCATTCAATCAGTTTAAGGTCATTTTTTAAAAATTATTTATGTTTGGCTGCATTGGGTCTTCGTTGCTGCGTGCAGGCTTCTCATTGTGGTGGCTTCTCTTGTGGAGCGCGGGCTCTAGGTGCACGGGCTTCAGTAGTTGTGGCTCGCGGGCTTAGTTGCTCCGCGGCATGTGGGATCTTCCCAGACCAGGGCTCAAACCCGTGTCCCCTGCATTGGTAGGCGGATTCTTAACCACTGCGCCGCCAGGGAAGTCCCCAGTTTAAGGTCTTGAGAACAAAAACTGAGAAAGAATTCTGCTTCAATACTGTGGCATAAAAATCCTGCCTGAGTTTCCAGCCTTCCAGCCAACCCTATAGATTTCAGACTTGCCAGCCTCCACAGTTGTGTGAGCCAGTTCCTCAAAATAAATCTCTCTCCCTCTCTATCCATCCATCCATCCTATTGATTCTGTTTCTCTGGAGTACTCTGACTGTTACTGATTTTGGTATTGAGAGTAGTTCTAAAGGAACAGACTAAGAGTGAATTTTCTGAATTGGTTCTGAGGTTCCTGGAATTGGTTCCCTAATTTGATTAGATTTAAATGCACTAATGACTCTTTCTGGTGGGAGAGAGGGTACTGATAATCCATGGTGTAATGTGGCAATAGAAACGTAGAAAATCTCACCACTGAATATTCCTAATCCAGTACCTACAGGAGGCAAGGTTCTGGGTGACCATCTGTTTGGTACCTTAGAACGTTTTGTCAAACTAGCAAGTATAAGGAGATTGGCTTCTGGCTCCTAATTGCTATGGGCAGTGTGGGGAAAGAAAAGTATTAGTTCCGGGATTCAAATTCCCACTTCTACCACCACGTGAATCATCTGAAAGTTTCTGTGTCTGTCTTGAAAGAAATCCTTACCTCCTGTAGCCCTGGAGCTGAGCTTTATAAAAACCAGACACAGAATCTCTGCAGTTAGCAGCTGAATTACAATGCAAATTAATTTTTCAGCTTTACAAGGTGTTGCAGTAAAGGCACTGATCGGGAAGGAATGGAGTCCTGAAAACTGGAATGGGGCACACGGCTAGATCCTGATGAAGCTGGGGACAGTGAGTCTTCTTCACAGGTACAAACAGCCCTTAAGCCCCTCCCACCTGAGGAGATTAACCCTGCTTTGCCTGATGAAATTGTAATGGCCTCCCCTGAAGGAGCTGCCTTGAAAAACATGGCTGATTCTCCTAGGACATGCCCCCACCACTCCTCTTTGCTTCTAGACCCATAGCTAGACTCAAGTTCCAGCGAGCCCCAGATGAGGTGAAAAGAGTGACCCACGAGATGTGTCACACCACAGAAGACCACATAATTTTTCCAATGTATCCAGGCAGGAATATGGGGAATATTTACGGGAGTTGAAGTTGTGTGTGATAATGGAATGTAAAGTTGGATCAGGCTGAATTTATGGAGCCCACTAAACAAAAATTCTGGGTTCAATATTGTAACTTAAAGAGTTAGAAAAAGCTCTTCTTTTTTGCGGAGCGGCTGGGGCAGGGGTGGTGTTGGCTGAAACATAGACTGAAATGTCTCCTATGCTAAATGAAGTTGAAATGCCAGAACTTCTTTGGTATACTGTAGAAGAATATATCCAAAGGCTTAGGGAGATTGGGATGTTAAAGTTGACTTGTCATATAAGATCTGCTCGCCCCCATGACCAGGGGGTCAGAGGACACACTATGACTATAAAAAACAAATTTGTGAAGGGAGCCTCAGCATCCTTGAAGAACTCCGTGGTCACTCTTCTCTGTAGGTCAGAAATCATAGGGAGAATGGCTACCACTGACTGGGATCCTTAAATGTCATGGGGATAATTGGATCCCAGGGTGGCAAGGGCCGCTGGTGGCACTTAATCACCAATACAAGGCAAGAGTTGTTACCGTAATGGATAGCAGAGACAAGGCAGCAGTCAAAATAGTCTGACTCGCAGAGACCTATGTCATTGGCCAGTTGAACAGTTTCCCTAAAAGAGAAATAGATGGGCAGTCTCCGAAATTCTGGCTTGATTTGCATATGTGGAAAAGCTCTAAGTCAAATGGCAGAAGTCTAACTTGAATCACCAAAACTGAAGAGTCATGGCCCTTGAGTCAATTCCCAGCCCTGAGCTGGTTTCCAGACCCAGAACCCCTTGAATAAAGAGGAGACTGTGTCCCCTGGAGAAGGACCTCATGACACTGCCAAAAATTTATACCATTAATCTTTCTCCCAGCCTTCTCCAAACATAACTACTGCCTTTTACAAGGGTGCCTCTGCACTGGGGAAAAGGAAAAAATCAGAGTTCTCAGGGATGATTGAACCCTAGTTCTGAACTGACACTGTGGGTCAACAGAGTAGGGGCTTATGGAGGTCAGGTGATCAATGGAATCTCAGCTCAAGTTTATCTCACACTGAGTTGCCAAACCCATCCTGTGGTTAATTGCCCAGTTCCAAAATGCATAATTAGAATAGAAATACTCAGCAACCAGCAGAAACTCCACATTGTTTCCCTGAACTGTGGAGCATGGTATGAAAGGCCAAGTGGAAGCCACTAGAACTGCCTCTACATAGGAGTAAAGTAAACCAACATCAGTGTGAATTTCTGGAAGTATCACAGAGATTAGCAGCATAATCAAGGACTTGAAGGATGCAGGAGGGTTGGTTTCCACCACATCCCCATTCAACACACTTATTTGGCTTCTGGAGAAAAGAGACAGTTCTTGGAGAATGGCAGTGGATTATCATAAACCTAACCAGATGGTGACTCCAATCACATCTGCTGTTCCAAACGTGGTTTTCTTGCTTGAGTAAATTAACATATCCCCTGGTACCTGGTGTGTAGCTGAGCTATTGATCTGGAAAAAGCTTTTTTTCTCCATACGTATTAGTAAAGACCACTGGAAGCAGTTTGCTTTTAGCTGGAGAGGCTAGAAATACACCATCACTATCCTACTTCAGGGGTACATCAATTCTCCAGCCCGATGTCATAATTTAGTCTGCAAGAACCTTGATTACACGACCTCTTTTCCACAAGACATCACCCTAATCCTTCACCTTGATTATATGCTGATTGGAATGACTGAGCAAGAAGTAGCAACTACTCTGGACCATTGGCAACAGATGATGACATGCCACAGGGTGGGAAATAAATCTGAACAAAAATTCAGGGGTCTTCCACCTTCGTGAAGTTTCTGGGGGTCCACTGGTGTGAAGCATGTTGAGATATCCCTTCTCAGGCGAAGTACAAGTTGTTACATCTGGTCCCTACTGTAACCATAAAACAAGCACAGTGCCTAGTGGGTCTCTGGATTTGGGAGCAACATATTAGTCATCTGAGTGCACTCCTCTGATCCATATATCAAGTGACTAGGAAAGCTGCTAGCGTTGAGTGGAGCCCAGAACAAGAGAAGGTTCTCTAACAGGTCTATCCTGCTTGCAGCTGCTCTGCCCCTTGAACCAATAGGTCCAGCAGATCCAGTAGTGCTTGAATTGTCAGTGACAGATAGAGATACCGTTTGGAGCAGACAGGTCCAACAGATCAGTCGCAGCTCAGACCCTTGGGATTTCGGAGCAAAGCCTGCCATCCTCTGCAGACAACTACTTTCCTTCTGAGAAAGAGCTTTTGGCTTGCTGCTGGGCCTTAGTAGAGACTGAATACTCAACCGTGGTCCACCAAGCTACCATATGACCTAAGCAGCCCATCATGAACTGGGTGTTTAGCTGGATGGTCAAGGGCTTGGAAGTAACATGATTGGAATACTGGTGACAACAGAGTCTGGGGAAGAGGCATGGGGAGAGACCTCCCTGAATGGACAAAGAAAAATGAGCCTGTTTGTGCCCCAGTGCTTACCAAAGGGTGACCTCAGCAGAGAAGGATTTTAGTAAGCAAGTGGATAAGATGATCTGCTCTGGATACCTCAGTCTCTTTCCCATTCACCCCTGTTATTGCCCACTGGGTTTATGAACACACTGGCTATGGTGGCAGGGATGGCGGTCAGGCCTGGGCTCAGCAACACGGACTTCTTCTCTCCAAGGCCAAGGTGGCTACAGCCACTGCTGCGTGCCCACTTTGAGGCCAACACCGAGTCTTCAATATTCCATCATTCCCCAGAGCGATCAGTCAGCTACCTGGTGGCACGTTGATTACACTGGCGATGGTGACAGATTACTTGATCAAACACTCATCTAGGTGTTGCTGTTGAAGGTAGTTTGTAGATGTGATTAACATTTACAGTCAGTTGACTTTAAGTAAAGGAGATTATTCTCATAAATATGGCTTGGACTTATCCAATCAGTTGAAGGCCTTAAGAGCAAAAACTAAGGTTTCCCACTCTCAAGACAGTAGCATAGATCTTGCCTGAGTTTCCAGCATACTGGCCTACCCTACATTTCAGACTTGCCAGCCTCCACAATTACGTGAGCCAATTCCTTAAAATAAAGCGTCCTCTCTCTCTCCCTCTCTCTCTCTATATGTATATATATGTATATTATTAGTTCTGTTTTTCTAGAGAGCCCAGACTGACACAAATGAGGAACTAATAGCTCTTACATTATTGACTTGCTATAAGAATTAAATAAAATAATGTGTTAGTAACTTAATATGTTCCTGGCACACAGTAAGCCTTCAAGCAATGATGATAGCAGTGGAGACGATTACTGTTATCTCATACACACCTTCTAGGAGTTCTTTAGCTGCATTTAGCTTGTATTTGTTAAAGCAGCAACAGGGTGATTCCAAGAACTGTTTCAATTTCTTCTCTTCAAACAGCAGTGAAGAATCAATAGATACTTTCTGCTTCTGCGGGTCACACAACCTTATAGGCAGATCATATTATTCGGCCTTCTCGAACATGACTCATCACTCTTCCTGGACAAGCAGAGGTGAGAGATGTGGAGGGTGGGAGAGAACCACTCAACTTGATTCACGTCACCTGGAGGAAAATGAAGGCACAATGTAATATGAGGTCTTTGTGTCAGTACCAACGAGCAAGTTCCAAAGACCAATCATAAACACGGCCAAGCAGCAGAGGGAATCCACAGTTGAAACCAAATGGATCCGAGGCTAAAGGCTGATCTATTCTTGAAGGGGTTCTGTATCAGTCAGGGTCCCGTCAGAAAACAGAAACCACACTGGTTATATGGACTGGGAAAATTTAACATAAAATTATTAACCAGTAACAAGCGATTGACTTCCGAGAGGGGAAACGAGAACTCTTCGTAATACAGAAATAGCAGATGCAGAGTGCAGCCCCTGCCTCTAGGGCTGAGAGAGGGTGCCCAAGGAAGGAACAAACATGGAAGCAGCCCCCGTCTGTGGCTGAGACCCCCTGTTGGAGAGGATGTGTCTGTGCATCTGTAGCCCACTGGATGGAGGAGAAGTTTCCTGAGATACCACAGGACAGGACTGCCTGCCAAGAACCTCCCTGTGGAACTCATTGGGTAGCAATAGAAATCACTGGAGACTGTGCACCTCCAGCTCTCCTGTGCCCCCTTGCAGGAAAAGGGGCCATGCCATGAGAGCAAGAAAAATACAGGACCAGAAAGAAAAAGAGAAGCCTCTTCCTCTTCCAGTGTCTCTCCCACGTGCTCTAATGTCAAGGACTAACGTTGTACCAGCTGACAAAGGAGAAGTGTTCCAGGGTCCATCTCCAGGAGCACAAAGCAGGGCAAAGAAGAAGGGTTTGGAGCTGAGACAGTGATAACCAGCAGAGATGCAAAGTAGGTAAAACCAAGGCACAGGTTGGGAGAAAAGTCCTGAGTCCATCAAGGTCATTGTCAATGTCATGCTCATGACCTCTGATGAGGGAGTATTGAGACTAGCAGAATATTGTGGACATAACAGCTCTTGAATTAATCTGCTCCTAAACATGTAACTGCACATTCTCTAAAGCTGCCCTCCCCGATCCAGTGCTTAAAAGAAATGAAATACAACAGCTCCCTATTTGTCTTGGCAGGCTGGCCTGAGTCCTAATGAGACGTCTACGGCATGCTCTGTGTTAGGGGCTTTGTGTCATTACTAGTAACTTCCCAGAGCATAAGCTGGAACTAAACAAAGGGAGATTTGGAGTCAACATTAGCTACAGGAGCATATAAACCCAATTTGAATATTTTGAAATTTAATTAACCCCTACTATGAATTGTTTGATAGAATTCACCAACTCAGAGTCAGACCAGTTCCTACCACAATTTGATTGGACTTCTTAACCATATGGTCACGTAACAGGTTCATTGAGGGACACTGGTAAATCTTTCCCAGCGAAATGTTTAAGAGAATTTTATCAACCCCAGTCTCAAAGGACTTAATTTAGGTATAATAACTCCTTTTTCTCTTTCTGCTGCTGAAATGTAGAGAGTCTATGAATAATTGGAGTTGCACACAGCAACCCACCCGCATGACCAGAACAAGCCTTAAAGTGGGCTAACGCCCTGGAGACATACCATCTGTTAACTCCAGTTCTGGGAGAGTCTTCTTTTCTGGCCTGGAGGCTTATTTTTCCTGAATTAAGCTAATTAGCCTACTGTGGACCCAGCTCTGTGCCAGTGTTGAGGGAAACTGTCTAGCCAGGACATAAAACTATGAGAAGGCTACAAAGAACTAAGGAAGGGGCCTCAACTGTGTGTCACAAACAATAAAGACAAGAAATATTCAGACACAAGGACAACCAGTGTGTGTGACTGTCCCTGGGCAGGACTCGTGAAGAAACCAGCCCAGACTTCGTCTGACGTTTTAGTGTATTTTCTGTGGTGGTGGAGTGGGGTGGAGGGTTCCAGTAGAAGAACGACTTGAAGTGGGTGATAATACAAATCCTGGGGTCCAGTTCTGCTTCCTCGACTCATTAGTTCTGTGACTTGAGGCAAAGCGCTTATTTAGCCTCAACCTGCTTTATTCCCAAAGGGAGAATGATGACAGATGATTTGTCCTCCCAAAATGAGACTCTGTAAACAGTCAAGTTCCATCAGCGTTTATGATTATTCAGAAGGTATATTTAAAAAGACGTGATGAGTCAGAATATCTCTTTTCTGGGCCATAACCTCTCATGCTCACCTTTGAAAAGAATTGCATTTAAACACATTTGAAAGAAAAACCACCTTCAGCTGCATAATTCACCCAGAATAAAGACAATAGGAAGTGAAACAACATTCCAGGTCCATACACGTATATTTGTTTGCTCCTTATTTTAACCCAAAGAAGGCAGTGATTCTTTCAAAGCCACAGGCAAACATGCCAAGTGCCCAGGTTTCGATGGCAGATGACAGCTGAGAGTACAGGACGAGTTGAAGGCTCTATTTTTAGGCTTGAGTCAAAGAATAAAAATCAGACCTTCCTGTGGGAATCATCTACACTGACTCATGCAACATCATCAGGCCGGAATAAAATAGCTCTATAACCCAAGTGTTCATTACCTGAAATAAAGAAACAGAAGCAGATTTTGAGATTCCTCTCTCCGTACCCTTAGACGCTGGGAGCATTCACTGAAATGAGCATGGTGCCCTTAGTCAGTGTAAATGAACTCAGCCGCAGAGCTGGCTGTTCAATGGGAAAAGCGGGGGAGGGCGGCACTTAAAAAGTCAGTACAGATTAGAAATTAAAGAGTATTTAAATCCAAGGCAAGGAAGAAAGCACCAGCCACTCTAAATATTATTCAGTCAGTTGTTTGACTGATAATGTCTAAGCTTTCTGCCCAACCTGAATTGATGAGTCTGTTTTCATCTTCCAGGGCCAAACACACAGTACTGGGTTACTTCAAGAATGTATGGAATGTGAACACAAAAACAATATTCGATATCGTCTAGGTGTTATGGACTTGGACTCAGAAATGTAGATGTCATCTGATTTAAACCCCTTCATTTTTAAAGTGAAGTAACTGATGGGACTTCTCTAGCGGTCCAGTGGTTAAGACTTCACCTTCCAACGCAGGGGGTGCAGGTTCGATCCCTGGTCGGGGAGCTAAGATCCCACATGCCTCGTGGCCAAAAAGCCAAAACAAAAAACAGAAGCAATATGGTAACAAATCCAATAAAGACTTTAAAAATGGTCCACATCAAAAAAAATCTTTAAAAAAATGTAAAAAATAAAGTGAAGGAACTGATACCCATAGAATTGTAACAAATTTCCCCAGTCAACTAATAAGTAAGTAACAGCATCTAGACCACACAGAGCAGAAATACTCAAAGACTATATGGTTAAGTTCCTGATTTTAAACAGGGGGAAGAGAAGGTTCCAAGAACTACAGACTAAGGTAATGAAGGAATCCTAGATTCATAGCTGGAAGCAGCATAGAGATCATCGATTCTGACCCTCTCAGTTTAGAGATGAAACAGGACAAGACAGGGTATGGTGCTGGCCCAGCGACATTCAGTCAGTTGATGACAGAACCCGGGCTAGAACCTGGGTCTCCTGATCTTTGCCTGGGGATCTTTCCACTTCATTAGCATTGAGATTCTTCTCAGGCAAAATTCTAGAATAGATTATTAAACAGATGGCTTGGGAGCATTTAAAAAGGAAAGCAGTCATTAGCAGCCAGCATGGGTTCAGTGAGAATAAGTCAGTCATGCCAGGCTAAACTCATTTCCTTTTTGATGTGGTTACAAACAAGTGTACACGTTATTGTGGGACGTGAGAACGGGGGGATACTCCAACAGAACTGAGGCGAGCTCCATTTACCCAGCTTAAGGTCATAGCCAACCTATCTTGGTCTATACTTTTCCTCTTCTTGTTTCCCTGGCCCATGCTGTTTTCAGAACTCTAGAATCCTCCGTTTCCCCACCTAAGACTGGAGCCAGTGAGAATCTACATCCTTTCTCATAGAAACTTCGTGCAGCTGGGCTCCTTTAACCTTTTCCAAATCAAAGATAGGGGACTTACATATTTGCAGAATTTGTTTTGCTTGTGAAACTAAATAGTGGGGAGAAGGCACATAAATATAATATCCTGAGTGGAGGAAGACAATGGGAACATTAGATTCACTCGATTTTTCTAGTGCTATTGGGAAAATACCATGCATCCTTAAATGCCAAGAGCCCCAGGAAAGGAAGGAAGATATCATTACCAAGTGATACGTGCAGAGATGAACATCTCTCAATTTGTAATGAAATCAAAGTGTCAGGCTGTCCCACGGTTAATCATGGTATGTATTATTATGGAGATGCGATATAGATGAACTTGGAGAGGAGTTTGAAAAATCTGTGTGAAGGGAGAAGGGGTTTTAATCTATATAAATGTTTGTCAAACCCCTGCCTTAGGCTGAGCTTATTTAATAACATTGCCCACCACCAGGATGTCAGAGGGCAACCTGAGGTGACCAAAGTTTTCTAGATTAAGGAGGGTAACCCAGGAATGTTAATAGAATATATAGTGTGCCTTGATTGCCCGAGACTTCCATGGTCTCCTCATCCATCACTGCGACCAGATTTTAGGACAAAGCCTGTGTTGATTAATGGTTCTAGAGTTCTCTAGAAGCTGACCACTGCTCTATTCTTGACTCTTTAGTGTTTAATTGATGTCCTGGATGAAAGCATACATTCTTTGTTGATCAAGTTAGTAGCCAAAAATTTAGGCTCAACTTAACTTCGTACCAATTAATTCCATGCAAAGATGGTGCAGCTCCAGAAGAAAGTCAGTGCTCCCTGCTGAAGGTGGTTAAATAGAGGCTGGATGAAGCTTGGTGGAGACACAGCCCAGGGCATCTAATGCATCTATGAGGCTATGAGGCTAAAATAGTCTTTAAAGATTCTATTTTGTGATTCAATTGTTCTAAAATAAAGGGGCATGAAACTCTCTGAAATGCAAATGAGTAGCACGTATTAATGGTTAGGAAAAGTAACGTTTGGGTTTTTTTCATGACTTTTCTTGGTTTTGCCTGTCCAGGGTGACACATGCCATATGTGTTCAGTATGATTCAGACCCAGATGAATAACTCAGAGGAGACCAGCCGACACCAGGGAGACTTCTAGGTTAAAAAGGTGAGAGTGAGTCACAGATTCATGTAAAAAATTGTATTTGCAGGACAATGTTTGGATGAGAAAAAATATCCCAGAGGAAAAGTGATCTGTGTATACACCCTAGTTTAGAGGAAATAGCATTGTACTTAAGGGTAGAAATTGGTCCTATTTTAAATTCCATTTTAAATCAAAGAACTCATGATGATGTTTTCTGATCATCTTTCAAATGGAAGTCTCCAGGGTGCTTTCAAACAACTATGTAGCAAGAGGAGCTCTCTCCCTTTTGAAAGGGAACCCAAGGGTGCCTGGCTCCACGGGGGCTGGTATCAATTCTCAAACAAAGTCCCTCCTGCCCGAATCAGTCTCAACCACGCGGGAATTACTTAACGTCAGCAACATCTTCCCCATTTTCCTAAACACCGTAGTTAAAAGTATGCAAACAAAACAAATCTAGAAAGTGTCCCTATAATCCATGATCTTCCTGTGACTGGATGAGAAATGGATGTAGGTCACAGGCTGGCTTCAGTTCCGGCAGGAGTGATGAACAAGGGGCCAGGAGCGTGAGGTTTCTTCCAGTCTTCATGCTTCCATCGCTTTGGGTGTTCATCTGAGTCTCACATTCTCCATGAATGCCCACTTTGAGGGGAAGGATTCTTAGAGACGGGATATTTGAACTAAAGCCCAGAAGATGAGAATTCAGCCCCGGGAAGAGGTTTTCAGGCAGGCGCATCAGCAGGTGCCAGTGTCCTCGGGGAAGGCAGCTTGGGGTTGTACTTGAGGAGCTTACAGGAGCTGGGGGGGCCATGAGAGAGGAGAGAGCAGAGCGGGCTGCAGAGGTTGGAAGGGGCCAGATCACGCAGCGCCTTGGTGCCACAGTCAGGCATTTCAGGTCTTTATCAGCACTCTGAAAACAATAAAGGAGCTTACGCAGAGACACGTCCTGAAGATTCCTCAAGCTGTTCTAGGGAGAATAGGTTGCCAACAGCCTCAGGAGGGTAATAAGTAGGAAGACCAGCTTGGTGGCAGCTCACAATGTGGGAACAAGCATGATATGATTTCAGCTAGAAGGGCAGAAGCGGGTAGTGGGCAATTGAGATGTAGTTAAGAGGTACAACTGACAAGACTTGCAGCAAAGAGCTGAGATGTTATTGTACAGATAATCCAGTGAAGTATAAGTGGGTTTAAAAAACTCTGAATATCTGTACAAATGCAAGACATGGCTATTTCTATAACAACACAGACCAACGTGTGTGGTTCAGGCTATGAGATGCTACTATTGGTAAACATACCTGCTAAATTTATTCCTGAACATAAGGAGGAAAGGGTCCCATATATACATTCACCCACCAGGCGATTCAGTAGACAGGACAAAAATCATCCACAATAATTACTGTTCCAACTACCACCACGGAGTTACCACTGTAACTCCCCATTCCCCGCCCCCCCATGGAAAGGCTAGGATGGCTCCTTTTGAGACAGAAATGCCCTTGTATATCTGGGCAGCATCTTGAAATTGCCAGTACCATGCTGCTCCCATGACTGGTGCCATGACTTGTTTCCAAGAGGAGCATTCCCACTCCTACCCAGGGAGTCATCTAGGCCATCCTTGACAGCCTTTCTCCTTCTACAGGGCACTGGGAGTTGCAAAAAGATGCATCCATAAAGCCAAAATAGCCATGCAGTTATGGAAGCCCCAAATCAAGCCATTTACATAATCTTGTATGGAAAGATGAAGCAGTTTGTCATCTGAATTTTTTGTCTTTGACTATAAGGATGAGGTTTATTTAGACATAGCCAAAATCACTGCTCCATAAAGAGCTTAGGGCTCCCCTGATTCCGGAGGATGCTATATAAAACTCAGTTCTATTTCCAAGACTGCTATAGGACCAAAATAAACCACCAGCAGTCTGTACGTTCATTTATACATACATACTGTACCTTCTCTAACTGAAAATATTCACCCAACAGATTGAATTCAATATGTTTTCCCTGAAGATGTTATTCTGAAGAAGTGCTATTACCTAAAATTAAAAAGATAAGAACATTAATTGCACGTGATTCCATTGCCTCCACACTGTCTCCACTGATGAGCCTCTTAATTGCTGCAGTCACAAAGTGAAAGAATCTCAGTTTAACGAGAAAGTATATGGTTGAATCCTTATATTTTGGGCAGGCCGCGTCCAGAAGTCAGAAATTAACAGATGTGTTTCAGGGAAAGTGTCTTTAGAATATTTCCAATCCACTTGGGATCAGTGTTTGCTTTCTAGATATTGCAAAGCAGGAAATAGATACCAATATAAAGTGGGCAATGTGGAGTCCCTTTGAAATTGCATTGGTACATTTTTTTCGGTTAAATAAAGAAAGACTATTTTAAGTGATATTACTCATAGTAAGAATACTATCAATTGCTAATAGCATTACTAATTATTCTAGTCCTTTTTAAAAGCAATTAAGCAATAAAAAATTTATACCTTTTACATACTTTTATCCTCAACTAATGAAATTATAGCCTAATAAAATATTCCAAAATATGGGGAGAAATCACATGCATAAAGAAGTATTTCAGATCATTCATAATAGTAAAAAATTAGAAGAAACCTATATATCTAACAACAGGGAAATGATTAAATTATGGAGCATCCACTCAATCTAATATGAAATCTTTCTAAAATTAGGCTTATAAAGACTACAAAACAGTATGAATAATGATATGATATTAAATAGTGAATCAAGCTTTATAATTACTTGACTTCAGTAAAATATAAAAAGGAAATGCCTATATTGGTAAGGACAACCAACTAAACTGGATTTAGCATTTTTAATCAAAGAGATAGTATTAGATAAATTATATCTGCAGAGACTTTGGCTTCTCCAAGATCTTGGTGTCTTACTTAAAGGCATTTATTGGTCAGGATTCAATATGGGAAGCAGAAGCACTAGGATTGATACAATAAGGGGTTTATTATGGGGTTGCATTTTATGGAATTTTGACTGCTGGTGGAGGAGGCTCTGCAGGGCTTCGTATCTCTGTATCTACAGAACAGCCAGCAATGGCGGGAGAACACTGAGTAGATGAGAACAAGGGCAAACTAGAACCTGAAAGGATAAACAAACACCTGAGGACTCAAGTCCCCTGGAATGGCCTTTCTGTCACTTGCACTAAAGAGTTATAATGATCAAAGCAGATCAATCATGGCACTGGGATATGTCCAATTGTTTGGTAGATACCCCATACTGGCAACAAAACCCATGGAACTGAATGACTGACAGCCTGCTCCAGAGACCAAAGGGGCAGGGCCAGGGTAAACCTGGGAAGACTAAAGGAATTAAAGAGATTGAGCGGCCATGGGGGACAAAACAAGAAAAGTCACATTAAAAATTGGGAGATTAGCAGCTTTGAAAACTCTTCCTGTCCATCAAGGAACTTGGGAATCAACTGAATGGAGTAAAGCAGCCACTCTCCAACCGCCACCTTCTGTGCCTTCTGTGAATGTTATACAGTAGAACTGAAACTTGACCCTTGTCAAAGAGCTGCTTTGTGTGTTCTTGCAGGCTCCATCTGTGTTTGGGGCCCGCTGATAAAGGGGTGACGCATTGTGAAGACAGCCAAGGCTAAGCACTGTCCATCAAGGCTGGTTCCTAGGACAGCATCCATGCCTCTAATGTACAACTGTGTGCAGATCCGTAGAAATAGAAACCAAGAAAACCAAGATTATGTGTCTATAATGCCTTCATGTCCACTAGAAAAATGTCAATAATCAGTCCTTTCTGGACATAATACATGCTTGCATATGACTGATTTTTTTTTCTCTGCCAAGTTCACCAGTTAATAATAATGACCTATTGCTGTACCTTGAAAGTGAAGGTAATCTTGTAATTATTTCCCTCTGAAATGGATTTCCTTTCCTTCCACTACCCTCACCAGTGTATCCTTGTCCTCCAAGACTCTTAATAGAATATTCTGCGCAAATATGCCATTGTGGGAGAGGGAAGCTTTGACCCCAAACCTCTTTGTCTCTGAATCCTGGGCTTATGTCTGTCCAGCGCTCTGAGAAATAAGCATGATTTGTGAGTAAAAGCTACCCTGGGGCTCACCTAGACTCACAATATAGCTCTACAGTTTTTATGTTATCTTGTTATCTGGGTGTTGCCTTGAGGCCCTGGAAAATAACACTTTAAAAGATTCACATTTCTCACATCTAAAGGAAGTTTGTTATTCCTTTATTCCTAGTGGGAATAAAGTGGGAATAGCTAGTGGGAAAAGGAGTGGTGGAAGCTTGTTATAATACAACAGAGTTAAAGGAAGAAAGAAACACATCAGGATAAAGAGAAAACAATGGGGAAAAAGTAAGTTGCTGTGAGGGTAAGGATAGAAACCACAGTGTATTTCTAATATCCTAAGAAACTGAGCTGTACATTTGACTCATAGCCCCCCGGCTTACAGGGCAAAAATGGAGAAGTGGTTATTATCACTAACATTTATTTTTTATAGTTGCTCAGGGGACGTTTTAAAATCTCATGTTAGGTGTTCTTAAGAAAAGCTACAAAGAAAACAAGGAAACCATAAACAAGATGAAAAGACAACCCTCAGAATGGGAGGAAATATTTGCAAATGAAGCAACGGACAAAGGATTAATCTCCAAGATATATAAACAGCTCATGAAGCTCAATACCAAAAAAACAAACAACCCAATTAAAATCTGGGTGGAGGGCTTCCCTGGTGGTGCAGTGGTTGAGAGTCCGCCTGCCGATGCAGGGGACACGGGTTCGTGCCCTGGTCCGGGAAGATCCCACATGCCGCAGAGCGGCTGGGCCCGTGAGCCATGGCCGCTGAGCCTGCGTGTCCGGAGCCTGTGCTCCGCAACAGGAGAGGCCACAGCAGTGAGAGGCCCACATACCGCAAAAAAAAATGGGTGGAAGACCTAAATAAACATTTCGCCAAAGAAGACATACAGATGGCCAAGAGGCACATGAAAAGATGCTCAACATCACTAATTATTAGAGAAATGCAAATCAAAGCTACAATGAAGCATCACCTCACACCAGTCAGAATGGCCATCAGGGAGGGAGACAAAGGGGGGAGGAGATATGGAGATATATATATATATATGTATAGCTGATTCACTTTGTTATACAGCAGAAACTAACACACCATTGTAAAACAATTATACTCCAATAAAGATGTTAAAAAGAAAACTCTAAAAAAAAAACTCTACAAACAATAAATGGTGGAGAGAGTGTGGAGAAAAGGGAGCCCTCCTGCACTGTTGGTGGGAATGTAAATTGATACAGCCACTATGGAGAACAGTACGGAGTTTCCTTAAAAAACTGAAAATAGAACTACCATACGACCCAGCAATCCCACTACTGGGCATATACCCTGAGAAAACCATAATTCAAAAGGACACACATACCCCAGTGTTCATTGCAGCACTATTTACAATAGCCAAGACATGGAAACAATCTAAATGTCCAACTATAGTTGAAAGGATAGAGAAGATGTGGTACATATATACAATGGAATATTACTCAGCCATAAAAAGGAATGAAATTGGGTCATTTGTAGAGATGTGGATGGACTTAGAGGCTGTCATACAGAGTGAAGTAAGCCAGAAAGAGAAAAACAAATACTGTATATTAATGCATATATGTGGAATCTAGAAAAATGGTAGAGATGAACCTATTTGCAGGGCAGGAATAGAGACGTAGGCATAGAGAACGGACATATGGCCACAAAGGGGGAAGAGGAGGGTGGGACGAATTGAGAGATTAGGTTTGACATAAATACACTACCATGTGTAAAATAGATAGCTAGTGGGAACCTGCTGTATAGCACAGGGAGCTCAGCTCGGTGCTCTGTGATGACCTAGATGGGTGGGATGGCAGGGGTGGGAGGGAGATCCAAGAGAGAGGGGGTATAGTATATATATATATAGCTGATTCACTTCATTGTACAGCAGAAGCTAACACAACATTGTAAAGCAATTTTACTCCAATAAAAAAAAAAAGAAGCAAACAAACAAAAAGCACAAAGGAACAGGAGGAAACCCTGGGAGGTGTAGATACGTCTACTACCTTGATTGTGGTGTTGGTATCACAGGTGCTTATGTATATCCAAACTCATCAAACTGCACACATTAAATGCGGGCAGTTCTTTGTATACAAAGTATACCTCAACAAAGCCATTTAAAAAAACAAACATATCTACATTTTAGCTATTTCCTAGTATTATCAAACAATAGGTTTGCTGAACAGAAATCCGTAATATGCCATAATCAGAACAAAACATAATCACAGACCATTAAAAGAGTACTGAGTCCAGCTTATAGAATATGGATGATCCATGATAACATAGGGATAGAAATAAAGTCACTGGGATTCGGGGTGGATAGTACCTCTGCTTCATATATTTCCACAGAAGTCAGTGCCCTTCAAAGTACAGGAACAGTGAGTTAAAACAATCTTAATTACAGAAGTGAGTCTGATCAGGAGATATTATGCAGCTTTTAGGCTGACCAAGAACCACTTAACATTCATTCGGTGGGTACTCACACCCTAATTTTTTAAAGTTAAAATGAAAATTTAATATAATAAAGTTGCACCTGGTTAATAACAAGGCTACAGTTCCATGTACACTAGTCGGCGTGTGAGGATAGCCTGGCTAGTGACCCCTAAGTCATATATATATTTATTTATTTATATATATATATTTTACTGTTGGTTTGCTTTGCTTTACAACTTTTTTGAGGTACAATTGATGTAAATAAATTGTCCCTATTTAAAGTGTATTATCTGATGAGTTTTGACATAATAAACTCCCATGAAACCATCACTACAGTCCAGTTAATGAGCCTTTTTTTTTTTAAAGAGTATACCTTGGCCTCAGTAGGTGATTGTGATTATGTGCTACAATATAACTATGTTTATCCTTTTTTTATGATATTTAATTAATTTATTTATTTTATTTATTTATTTTTGGCTGTGTTGGGTCTTTGTTGCTGCACGTGGGCTTTCTCTAGTTGCGGCGAGCAAGGGCTACTCTTTGTTGCAGTGCGCGGGCTTCTCATTGCTGTGGCTTCTCTTGTTGCAGAGCATGGGCTCTAGGCACGTGGACTTCAGTAGTTGTGGCACGTGGGCTCAGTAGTTGTGGCTCACGGGCTCTAGAGCGCAGGCTCAGTAGTTGTGGTGTAGGAGCTTAGTTGCTCCGCGGCATGTGGGATCTTCCTGGGCCAGGGCTCGAACCCATGTCCCCTGTACTGGCAGGCGGATTCTTAACCACTGCGCCACCAAGGAAGCCCAGTGAGCCTTTTTATCATCCTTAAAAGTTTGGCTCACCCTTTTCACACTGTATCTTTCATTATCCTTGTTTTTTATCTGCCTGTTTCCACTCTATAGCAAATGATTTACTTTTTAGCACCACATTCATTGCGACTGGATGGATAGTTATCATTTACCTTTTAAATTGGGATTCATGATTCTGTCACTTTTATAGGTATCGTAAAAGGGATTTCCTCTTGGGCAGAAAACGTAGACTCCTCAAGTGAATTAGTCTCTATGTATTTAAGGTGGGCTAAGATGACTGGGAGAACTAGCCAGTCATCTCTTATCTCTCAGCATGGGAGTAAACCATTCAAAATGGAAAGGATGTGAGCAGCTGTGGGGAGATGGTACCCCCTCAGTTTGAGGAAACTGCGTAGGGAAAAAATACGCAAAGCCTGAAGTGCTAGGCGGGAGCCAGTCCATAATCTCACCATAAAAGGGGCATAAACTTTAAAAGATGCTAGGGGGTCACCAAAGCACCCAAAAAAAAAAAAAAAAAAAAAAAAAAAAAAAAGATGCTAGGCACCGGTGAAGGTCTAAACAAAAGAGAAAAAAGGAAGGATGAAGTGGGGGGAGGAAGGGAAGGAGACAAAGATGATATTAAGAATAACAGAGAGGAGGGACTTCCCTGGCAGTCCAGTGGCTAAGACTGCACGCTTCAGTGGCAGGGGGTGTGGGTTCAATCTCTGGTCGGGGAACTAAGATCCCACATGCTGCGCGGCCAAAAAAATAAAAAATAACAGGAAAAAAGACAAACAGAAAACACGGCATTAAGGTTTTTGGGTAAAAGATATGCTTAGAGTGACTTTTGTAGTAAAGAAACCAAAGAAGCTTGTTTGTAAACAAACAAGCAGATGTTGCCCACCATTCCAGTTCTACAAGGATCCAGTCATTAACCACTGAAGTCATGCACTGACGGTGTGCCCTGTGGGTCATTCAGGATAGAAAAAAAAAAGGAAGCATTTTGTGTTTTGGATATACTGGCCCCTAGATAGTTAAGCTGCATATCTGAGGAAGTGTTTCGAGGTCCTCAGATTCTTGCATCTTCCCATACATGAGAAGCACTAAAATTAATATCTTGAGATAGCTGTTTTCTGTGATTAGCAGTCCTCTTTCACCAAGATGCATACTTAACTACATCCCAGCCAAAAAATTTCATCAGTTCCTCAGAGCTATCATCTCCTGGGCTAGAGTCCCCAGTAAGGCCCCCAGCAAAACTGAAGCTCACTGCTCTTACGTTGTGCATCCTTTTCCAGTGGGTAGTCTTGAAATGGGCACCCACAAATGGGGCGGCGTGTGACACTGCAGCTGGGAAGAGAGCATTCAAGACGGGGTGACCAATGTAATAAGCCTCTTCACCACTTCTGCCCGTAACCAGAGGTGGAGGCAGAGAAAAACTCTCCCTACTCAGAAAAAAAGGAGCTATTTTTATCAAGTTAAATGAGCCTGAACCTGCAGAGCTGAACTGACAGACGAATATTTTTTTAATTTATTTATTTTTATTTTATTTATCTATTTTTGGCTGCATTGGGTCTCCGCTGCTGCACGCAGGCTTTTCTCTGGTTGTGGCGAGCAGGGGCCACCCCTCGTTGCGGTGCATGGGCTTCTCATTGCGGTGGCTTCATTTGTTGTGGAGCACAGGCTCTAGGTGCACGGGCTTCAGTAGTTGTGGCACGCTGGCTCAGTAGTTGTGGCTCATGGGCTCTAGAGCACAGGCTCAGCAGTTGTGGCACATGGGCTTAGTTGCTCCACAGCATGCGGGATCTTCCCGGACCAGGGCTCGAACCCGTGGCCCCTGCATTGGCAGGCGGACTCTTAACCACTGCACCACCAGGGAAGCCCGACAGATGAATATTGTTAATTGGTGCCATTTCTTCAGTGCAGGAAAGAATTTCCAATCAGACTAGCAATTCATCTGCCATGCAAACATCGACTTATTAATGAAAAGATGAAGTTTCGGAATCCTTGTTAACGGTGAGTTCATAGTCTGGGGCCCCTACCGTAGTAATGCCACTTGGCCTCCTCCTCAGGCCGTTCTTTACATGGTAACAAGTCGAATGGTGATTTTTCTCCCCTAAGAACTTCTACATTTAGATGTCAAATCAAGCTGCTCTAATCACCTCACTGTGATTCTCCCTTCATCAACAGATTTTCAAGGAGTTTCTGATTTAAAGTAACCAGGCAACTCTGCTGGGTACATCTTATTCGGAAAAGAAAGGAGGAAAAAAAAAAGACAGAGAAAAAAACATACGCCTTTAAAAAAATCAACTTTCTTTGTTTTACAGTATAATGAATTTGACAAATGTATACTCCCATGTAACCACATCCACATTAAGATATGGAGCACTGGAAACAAAAAATTCCATTGTTTCCCTTTGCAGTAATCCCTTCCCCAAATCCTGGTCATGAACTCCACTGACTTGTTTTCTGTCACTATACATTAGTGTTGCCTTTTCTAGAATTTCATATAAATGAAGTAGTATCATGGCTTTTTAAAAACTCAGTGTTTTTGAGATTCGGTCCATGTTGTTGAATGAATATAGAATGTAGCTCATTGTTCTAAGTTGCTGCCTACTATTCTATTACATGAATATACCACAATGTGTTTATCCATGGACATTTGGGTTATTTTATGTTTTAGGCTATTATGAATAAAGCAACTATGAATATTACCATCCAACTATTTTTGTGGACATATGTTCTCATTTCTCTTGGATAAATACCTAGAGATGGAATTGCTGTGTCACAAAGTAAGTGTACTTTAAAAATATTTTTTATTTTACTTTTATATAGCAGGTTCTTATTAGTTATCTATTTTATACACATCACTATATACATGTCAATCCCAATCTCCCAATTCATCACCCCACCACCACCCCTCCCCCCACTTTCCCCCCTTGGTGTCCATACGTTTGTTCTCTACATCTGTGTCTTTATTTCTGCCTTGCAAACCAGTTCATCTGAAGTATTTTTCTAGATTCCACATACATGCATTAGTAAACGATACTTGTTTTTCTCTTTCTGACATACTTCACTCTGTATGACAGTCTCTAGGTCCATCCACATCTTTACAAATGACCCAATTTCTGGCTGAGTAATATTCCATTGTATATATGTACCACATCTTCTTTATCCATTTGTCTGTCGATGGGCATTTAGGTTGCTTCCATGACCTGGCTATTGTAAATAGTGCTGCAGTGAACATTGGGGTGCATGTGTCTTTTTGAATTATGGTTTTCTCAGGGTATATGCCCAGTAGTGGGATTGCTAGGTCATATGGTAATTCTATTTTTAGTTTTTTAAGGAACCTCCACACTGTTCTCCATAGTGGCTGTATAATTTACATTCCCACCAACAGTGCAGGAGGGTTCCCTTTTCTCCACACCCTCTCCAGCATTTGTTTGTAGATCTTCTGATGATGCCCATTCTAACTGGTGTGAGGTGATACCTCATTGTAGTTTTGATTTGCATTTCTCTAATAATTAGTGATGTTGAGCAGCTTTTCATGTGCCTCTTGGCCATCTGTATGTCTTCTGTGGAGAAATGTCTATTTAGGTCTTCTGCCCAGTTTTTTATTGGGTCTTTTGTTTTTTTGTTATTGAGCTTCATTAGCTGTTTATATTTTAGAGATTAATCCTTTATCAGTTGCTTCATTTGCAGATATTTTCTCCCATTCTGAGGGTTGTCTTTTCATCTTGTTTATGGTTTCCTTTGTTGTGCAAAACCTTTTAAGTTTCATTAGGTCCCATTTGTTTATTTTTGTTTTTATTTCCATTTCTCTAGGAGGTGGGTCAGAAAGGATCTTGCTGTGATTTTTGTCAGAGTGTTCTTCCTATGATTTCCTCTAAGAGTTTTATAGTGTCTGGCCTTACATTTAGATCTTTAATCCATGTTGAGTTTATTTTTGTGTATGTTTTCCCTCTATGCCCACTTTCTGGAGAGTTTTTATCATAACTCGGTGTTGAATTTTGTCAAAATCTTTTTCTGCATCTATTGAGATGATCATATGGTTTTTATAGTAAGTGTACTTTTAATTTTATAAAAAACTGCCAACTGTTTTCCAAGCTGGTTGACCACTTCACACTTCCGTCAGTAATGTGTAAGATTTCCACTTGTTCAGAGCCACTGGAATGCGTGTAAAGTTATATCTCATTATGGTTTTAATTACACTTTCCTTATGACTAGTAATGTTGAATATTTTTTCATGTATTTATTGGCCATTAAGTTCTTTAGTTAACATTTATTAAAATGTTTTGCCCATTTAAAAAATAGGGTTATTTGTGCTATTATTATTATTATTGATTTGTGAGAATTCTTTATTCTTGACACAAATATAAAGAAGATGTGATAGATGTGGTATATATCTTCTTTATCCATTCATCCATTGGTGGACACTTAGATTGTCTCTGTATTTTAGCTATTGCTGCAATAAACATTCTCACGGGCCCAGCCGCTCCGCAGCATGTGGGATCTTCCCGGACCAGGGCACGAACCCGTGTCCCCTGCATCGGCAGGCGGACTCTCAACCACTGTGCCACCAGGGAAGCCCGCAGATACCTTTTTGATATCCTGTTTTCATTTTCCTTTGGGTATATACCCAAAAGTGGGATTGCTAGATCATATGGCAGTTCTAGTTTTATTTTTTGTGGAGCCTCCATACTGTTTTGCACAGTGGCTGCACCAATATACATTCCCACCAACAGTACACAGGGTTCTCTTTTCTCCACATTTTCAGCAACACTTGTTGCCTCTCATCTTTTTGATGACAGCCATTCTAACAGGTGTGAGGTGATATCTCACTGAGATTTTATTTGCATTTTCCAGATGATTAGTGATGCTGAGCATCGTTTCATGTACCTGGTGCCCATTTGTGTATCTTCTTTGAAAAATACCAATTCAGTTTCTCTGGCCATTTTGTAAATCAGGTTGTTCACTTTTTTGTTTTGAGTTATAGTCAATTGTATTTTAAAGAATATTGGAAAAGAATTTTTAAGTTACTGCATATTTATGGTTTCTCACAATCTTAATTACTTTGTACAGATCATTTTCCATCTGGCATCATTTTCTTCTGCCTGAAGAACCTCTTGAAGGGCAGAATTGCTAGCAGTGAATCATCTGGGCTTCCTATTTGCCTGAAAATTCTTTACTTTGCCTTCATTCTTGAAGGAAATTTTTGCTGGATATGAAATTCTTGGTTGACAATGTTTGGGTTTTTTTCCCAATACTTACAGATGTTTCTCCACTGTCTTCTGGCTCCCATGGAGATATCCATGCTCTTTCTTATTTTTGTCCCTTATATACAATGCCTGTTCCCCTGCAACTGGTTGCTCTCCAGATATTTCTCACTCACCGTCTTTTAACAATTTGATTGTAGCCTGCCATGGTATAGTTTCCTACAGGTGTTTAGTCTGCTTGTAGTTTGTTGAGCTTCTTGGATCCGTGGTTTTGTTGTTTTAATAAAATTTGGATATTTTTCAGCTATAATTTTTAAAAATACTTTTTCTAGTCTTCATTTTTATGGGAATGAACCTGCACATGTTTGACTCCTTGATATTCTCTCACAGGTCACTGAGACTCAACTTTTTCTTTTTATTCTCTCTGTACTAGCTTTCTGATAACATGTATGCAAATTCATTTTCTTTTGTAGTTCTTAATCTGCTTTTTATTGCTTTCAGTAAAAATTTCATTTTAAATATTGCATTTTTTAACTCTGTAAGTTTCATTAGGTTCTTTTAAAATATATTTTACATATCTCTCCTCATGATCTCCTATTTTCCTTTAAATCCTTTAGTGTATTTAGAAAACACATTTTAAAGTCCTTGTCTGCTAATTGTACTATGTCTGTCTTTCCTGGATCTTTGATGCATTTTTCTGCAAATTACAAATGACGTTTTAATGCTTCTTCGTATGTCTAATAAATTTTTTATTGGAAGCTAGGCTTTGTGATTAGTGTGATGTTGAGTGCTAGATTTTGATGTCTTTATACAGTATTGGACTTTGTTTTCTACTAAAATGACTTGAGACTCAGCTTGATTTTTTTGAAGTTTGTTTGTTTTAGAGTAATTCTTTTTCTAATCTAAATTTTTATTTTATGTTGGAGTATAGTTGATTTACAATATTGTGTTAGTTTTAGGTGTACAGCAAAGTGATTCAGTTATACATATATCCATTCTTTTTCAAACTCTTGAAGCTTGTTTTGAAGCTGTGTTAGGGCAAGTCTGGCACTACCTTTACTTCAGGGGTGGTTTCACTCCACTGCTAAACTGTGAGCTTTCAGGGGACTCTCCTGAATGTTCCAGTTGCTCAGTCCACTCTGGCTGGTTGAAAGTTGGACATCTCCCAGCCCTGGGTGAACTGGGGATTTTTAGCATACAAATCCCATGCCATTCTTTTCTCAGCCTCATAGACTTTTTACCCTTTTGCATGACCCATTTAGTATTCCACAAGACTAAGGGACCTCAAGCGTATCTCTGGGACTCTTTTCCTGCGTACCCTTCTCCCCTCTGGTCCTTCACAATGCAAACCCCAGTCACACCTCAACCCCTGCAAACTCTGATCTCTGCTTCCTCAACTCACTGAGACCATGATCTTCTCAAGTTTCTCCTGCCTGAATGCTGCCCCGAAAATGCCACCAGGCAGAAAGTCGAAAGGATGGTAGGGCTCACTTTCTTTGTTTTTCTTTTCACTAGGCTATCAGTCCTATATTGGTTTTCATCCAGTGACTCATAGCAGTTTTCTAGTTGTTTATGGCAGGACAGCAATCTGGTACCTGTTATTTTCATCATGTCTTGAGTGAAAAGTCCCTTTTAAAAAGATAAAAGGTAGAGTTACATAACTAAGGATACAGCAGATATAGTCAAATTGTAATTGCTTGTGCCTTTTCCAGTTGCACCATAGAATTAGAGTTGGTTTTATCCTACAATTTTACGTAACCACAAATAGAACCACAGTAAGTCCTCTTTTTCCATTAAAAATTCCCCGAATTGTGGATAGAGAAACCAGGCCTAGACACTTAAATGAAAATTAAAGATACTTACCCTGTTGGACATTTGCATTTAGAGTATTTTTTTACATTATTAAGCAATTCTATTCTGTCAAAATGTGACACTCTCACTAAGGATAGAATTTATTGTTCTATTTTAATGGACAGGGAGTGTCTGATCACTAACAGACAATGATAAAGGACAGTTTTTCTTCTCTGTCTTTGCCTTTTTCCTTTGCATTTGATTAATCTTTAATAAATATTTTGAGGTACAACTCAAGTCCATTTCTCCATGGAGTCTTACCCAATTATTTCATCCCTGTTTAAGTTATGATAAAGCTAAACAACTGCCTGAAAAGAGACCATGAAACACAGTGCCTTGAAGGATATGGAAGTTTCTCTCTCAGTTGAGAGTTTCAGGGTAAGCAAGGCAGTTCCTTCCAAGGTTCCTCTCCAATCATGGTGCTATCACCCTTAGAGGCATCTCCTCAATGGTCAAAGCTGGACTTCCGCCACTTTCTGTTCCAGAACAGCCAGTTGTAGGGGAGAGCATACAGTGGAAGAGAGCATATCCATATGGCTTACATCCAAAACTCACACTTCATTGGTGAGAACCTAGTCCTATGGCCACACCTAACCACATATAACCACAGGCTAAAAAACAGGCAATCTAGCCCGAGAGCCGTGGCCAAGATATGTCCACATATAAGAAGGGGAGAGTGTGTTTTGGTGGACAGTTAGCAGTCTTCTCATTTAATTATTCATTTCAGATCTAACAGAGCAGCATCTCCGTGAATCGGATGAGTCAGAGCAGATGTTCAAAGTGGGAGGGTCTGTTTAACAAACTTTTTAGCCAAATAAAGATTGGTAATTCTGACTCTTGCTTGGTGTTTTTCATCACTCCTTTATGTGAAGTCACATGTTCCTTGGGTCTACTAGGAGACTTTCTGAGCCCAGTTTCCATTTAGACAACACAGATATGCAACGTAGCTCATGCATTGATAGGTTTGGGGGACAGAGAGACCAGGTTCAGATCTTGGCTTTGTCATTTCCAGGTTTTGTGACTTTGGGTGAGTTACTTCTCTGAGCCTCAGTTTTTTAATAAGTGTAACAGTATCTATATTTCAGATTATGGTAAAGATGAAATAACATTTGCAAACGCCTAACAGAGTACTTGAGCACACAGTTGGAGTGCAATAAATTACACTTTTTGGTGTTTTTTTTGTGGGGGTGACTTCCCTGATGGCACAGTGTTTAAGAATCCGCCTGCCAATGCAGGGGACACAGGTTCGAGCCCTGGTCTGGGAAGATCGCACATGCCACAGGGCAACTAAGCCCATGAGCCACAACTACTGAGCCCGCATGCCACAACTACTGAAGCCCGTGTGCCTAGAGCCCACACTCCACAACAAAGAGAAGCCACTGCAGTGAGAAGCCTGCACACTGCAATGAAGAGTAGCCCCTGCTCGCTGCAACTAGAGAAAGCCCGTGCGCAGCAACGAAGACCCAACGCAGCCAAAAATAAATAAATAGATACATTTTTTTAAAAAGATTCTTTCTTTTTGAGAAATGAAATATTATTTGGGAGGGATCCACAAACTAGTATTATATACTGGTAAGAGCACCTGTCTGGGAATTGCCTTACTACTCTGAATTCTTCCACAACTTGCTGTGTGGCCTTGAACAAGTCACTTAGTTTGCCTGGGCCTGACAAAAATAATAATCATAACAGTTACTGATGAGAAATTACTGTACCAGGCACTATACATTCATTCTGATATAAATTTATTTTAGTTTTGCAATCAAGTCTAAACGATCTTAATTGTCTAAGGTTTCTCAGCAACAGAGCAGTGGTTTTTTTGTTTGTTTGTTTTAATAAATTTATTTTTTTATTCTTGGCTGTGTTGGGTCTTCGTTTCTGTGCGAGGGCTTTCTCTAGATGCAGCGAGCGCGGGCCACTCTTCATCGTGGTGCACGGGCCTCTCACTATCATGGCCTCTCTTGTTGCGGAGCACAGGATCCAGACGCACAGGCTCAGTAGTTGTGGCTCACGGGCCCAGTTGCTCTGTGGCATGTGAGATCTTCCCAGACCAGGGCTCGAACCCATGTCCCCTGCATTGGCAGGCAGATTCTCAACCACTGCGCCACCAGGGAAGCCCCGGAGCAGTGGTTTTATCCAAATCTGCTTTACTCAAAAAATCTTTGCTCTTCACCAAATGGATTGGTTAGACTAGCTTATCTTTCAGGTTAGACAAAGCTCTAAAATTCAGTGACTTCATGAATTTGGGTCAAGGGAAGATCAAAGCAGAAGACAGTTGCCTGGAAAACACCACAGTGAAAGCTGTTTTTTTTTTTTTTTGAATAAGGCAAATACATTGGCAGCTCAACTGTGCCTTTTAGCACATGTGAAGATATACAAGATCTAAAATAGCATACTCAAAAAGGTGTTCCCTTTCTCTTACACTCAGGAGTCAGGACAGCTGAAGGCAAGGAAGAATTCCATGGAAGGCTCATGATTGGGGAATTTCCCCTAATAAAATGCATCCATTCATTACCTCCCCAGACTCCTAGTGTGGAACCCCTTACATTTGTTCTTTCTTGCATCCCATTCTTTTCTTGGCCCTCATCTGTCTCCTTCAACACTGAGCAGTAAAAACTGCATGTGAGTAAAAGAAGTCAACAGGTAGGGAAACAGAGCAAATATAAGCAGTGCAGCACCACAGGTAGCTAAAGCAGCACGACCTGGACTTCCTTCACAGCCTGAAGCTTTCAGGAAGGGAGCAAATGACAAGGGAGAGAAACCTACCTTCCCTAACTTGGAAAATGATCTTCCATCCATCATCTATCTATCTGTCTATCTACCTATCATCTATCCACATACCTACCTACATACGTAATTTCACCAAACATTTGAAGCAACTTGAAACGATGTAAGTAACATTCACAAACAGAAAAATACAAGCCACTCAGAATTAGAGGAACTATGGATAAAAGAGAAATAGTTGGATTAAAGATCGGAACAGATATCTGGATATCTTAGAGAATATAGAAAAGTTATGCCGGTTTATCAGCAAAAGGAAAACTTTTCCTTACACTTCAGCTTGCAATACATTTCTTCTTTTAAAAGATATTTATTATTTATTTTGGTTGCACCGGGTCTTAGTTGCGGCACTTAGGATCTTTAGTTGCAGCATGCGAGATCTTTTAGTTGCAGCATTCAGACTCTTAGTTGTGTCATGCGGGATCTAGTTCCCTCACCAGGGATTGAATCCGGACCCCCTGCACTGGGAGTGTGGACTCTTAACCCACGTGAAACTTAAAATGGAGAAGCACTGAGTGAAAAGTGGATGATATTCTTAACCATTTCCTTCCATATATGAGCAGGAAAGTATGTACGGCTTTCTTCTGATAGCTAGAGGCCCATTGCCAAACTAGAAGTTTGCAGGATGTTAAAACAATGTAGTTTCAGTCTGCAGATCTCTTAATTCCTGCTTTACCTAGGGACACATTATAGTTTTTCTAGCTGAATCATATTTTTTATTTGCACATAAATATTGGATCCTTCTTTGGAGACTTTTGATAAGAAGCTGAGCTGCTGGCAGGTCAAGGTTACTCTCCTCTGGAGTGCAGGTATGGGTAGGTGTGTGTGACAGCACAGCATCTGAAGGTGAGGCCATCTGTTAATAAGACATTTTAAAAAAACTGAGGCACCTGGGACTTCCCTGGTGGAGCAGTGGTGAAGAATCCGCCTGCCAATGCAGAGGACACAGGTTTGAGCCGTGGTCTGGGAAGATCCCACATGCCACGGAGCAACTAAGCCCATGAGCCACAGCTACTGAGCCTGTGCTCTAGAGCCCGCGAGCCACAACTACTGAGCCCGTGTGCCACAACTACTGAATCCCGTGCGCCTACAGCCCATGCTGCACAATAAGAGAAGCCACCGCAATGAGAAGCCCACGCACTGCAACAAAGAGTAGCCCCCGCTCACTGCAACTAGAGAAAGCCCACATGCAGCAACAAAGACCCAATGCAGCCAAAACAAATAAATAAATATTTATAAAAAACAAAACTGAGGCACCTAAGCAGGACTCTCAACTGTGTGGCATCACATCTCTCTACCAAATCCTGCTCTTAGAACACAAGCAAGTGGACAACAGACCTGTGGTGAAAGGCATAAAGTTAATATTATGTTCTGACGCTGATTCCTGTGTGTGCATGTGTTTGTTTTTCACACCGCCAAGCAACTCTCTGACACAGCTGGGGGTCCTACTATCCAACTCAACTCTGACACTATCTACCTGGAGACAGTATCACATTCCACTGTTAAGGGCTCAGTCCCACAAGGCTGCCCCCTCCTCTTTAGACATCAATCCAGGTGGTCACCTGGGCTTCTGATCCATAGGCTACAGATTGGAGGTTGCCACAAGCCCCTCTGTTTGGGTTTGATTAATTTTCTAGAGTAGCTCACAAACTTAGAGAAACTTACTATCAATAGATTACCAATTTATCATAAAAGGATATAGCTCAGGGACATCCGGATAGAAGAGATGCATAGGCAAGGGATGTGGAAAGGGATGTAGAGCTTCCATGCTCTCTGAGCTCACCAGTCTCCCTGAATCTCCATGTGGTCACCAACCTGGAAGTGCTCCAAACCCAGTCCTTTAGCATTTTTATAGAGGTTTCATACACAGGCATGTTTGATTAAATAATTGGCCATTGATTCAACTCAATCTCCAGCCCCTCTCCTCTCCCTGGAGGTCTAGGGTTGGGACTGAAAGTTCCCACCTTTAATCATGTGGTTGGTTCCCCTGGCAACCTAAGCCTCCATCCTTAGTGATGGAGAGGCTTTCCAAAAGTCGCGTCATTAACATAACAAAAGACACCTTTTATTGCTCTCAATACTTAGGAAATTCCAAGGATTTTAGTGGCTCTGTGCCAGGAACAGGATAAGACCAAACCTACATTTCTTATTATAATCACAATATCACAAATATTACGAGCTACCTTCACCTCTGAAGCTGGCAGAGCCTCAGATGGCCTAACTGCAAGTTCCTTTCCCTGTGTTGCTCCTGTGGGTAAGACCCACTGCCAAACAGCCCTCCTTATCAAGAGGACCAGGCGAGTCTCTGAGTAGCGGGTTTAGTTTTCTGCCAGACGGTGATATTAGTCAAACAATCCAATCTTATCCTCCTGCAGGAACCAGAGGGCACCAGAGTAGACCTCCCTTGGCTCCTGGTTGTTCACTTTGGTTCCCAGTACGACCTCTGTGTGGCCCTGCATGGCGATCAAACCATGGCCCCCAAATGATACCCTGGTCACCTTTTCTGGCCATCAGAAGTCATGCAGACCAAGGGTGATATCCAATGGCTCTTTTGTTCTTGTTCTCAGCTGAAGAAAGAGGCAGCAGAGGAAGGACCTTTGTGAATTAGCCTCATCCCTTTCCCTGCCTCTGCATTCATCATTTCCCTCAGTTTTTGTTTTCTCCTCTTTCCCTCCAATTTTGAGGTCCATCTCTGTGCTGCTTTGAGTGACTGATATTTTTCAGTGTTATCTTCTGTTCCAGTTATATCCATCCTAGTGATAACTCTTTTCTCCACCATTTTTTTCTCAGAGTGTGGTAATCATACCACCTGCATTGAACTCACCTGGAATCCTTCATAAAATGCTGGATCCTTGACCCCATTGGACAGAATCTCTGAAAGTAAGTCCCAAGGGTTTGTATTTTTAACATGATCCCTTGGTGATACTGCAGCACCTTAGGGCTACTGACCTGGACTTTGGGCTACAGAAGAGCGACTACGTCCTTGACTATATATCACTCATACACCCACCTCTCATACACCTTAAAGTGAGACCTACCCAGACATCCTGTCTGCACTGGGATCCTAAGGGCAACAGCTCTGTGCCTCCTTTGCTACCCCGTTTTAATGGGGTGTTTGAGCACCGGTAAGGGATTTGATTGTCTTGTATCCTCCCACCCCACAATATAGCTGGAGAGACCAAAAATAGACCCCACCTGCACTGAACATCCAAACGGAGCTGCTTCTCTTTTTCTGATGCCAGGGACACTGCTCTAGAAACATTTGTTCTCAATTACTCTCTCTGCGAAGTGATACGTGGGTTCAGACAGCAGTGTGACCTCTTTTTTTGTTAAAAGACTATGTGAGAGAAAAAAAAAAAACCCTGCAATTTTAGTCACACCTATTGACATTATTTGTAAATTAATTAAGGAAATTACCAAATACTGTGTATATTCTGGCATATTTGATTTTCTGTTTCCTGGGACTATCATTTAATAATCTATAGTCAGAGGTTAATGATTTTTAATAAAAATCCCTTTTTGATCTTACAAATATCTTGACACAGAAACAAGCTAAGCATGATCTTCATATACATTCAATTTCAAGATGTTCAGAAAATCATGTAAATCAGTGATTCTAACCCTAATGAGTATAAGAATCATCTAAGGAACTAGTTTCACAGTGTCTAAGAGCGTTTTTAATTCCAGTTCTGGTTTTGAATCCAGATTTTGCCAGTTATTAGCATGTAGCCTTGGGCAAGTTATTTAACCTCTCTGTGCCTCAATTTCTCCATTTGTAAAATGGGCATAAGAAGAGTATGTAACCCATAGTGTTGGTCTAAGGATTAAATAGTTTAATATACATATAAAGTTTTGCAAAAAAAATCTGTCTAACAACACACGTTCAATATTTATTATTATTCAATAAAGATTACTGGACTGTACTTTCAAAGACTTGAAAAAGTTTCATCCAAAATAGACCCTGGAAATCTATATTTTAAATAATTATATCTCACAATTCTGATGCCAGTGACTTATGGAGCAGTTTAAGAGACAGTGATCTTAAACCAGTGGTCTTAAGATGGGTGGGCAAGCAAGTACATAAGATTATTCACTGGGGTTTAGGAGGAAGTGTTTGTATTCTATTTCCATTTGCCTTCTTCATCTAAAGATAAGAAATTCTTTTAGCACTATTTAAAATACTAGTTGAGTCCAAGGCCCTCATTGGTCTCACATGGTTTGGATGCCACACTGTGGGCTGGAGGAGTCCCTTGTCAGAAGGAATGGGAATCCCACAAGATAAGGGCTGGTGGTGTGTCCTCAGTGATGGTTTACTTTCAGTGCATTGTGATGCGTTGCAATTTAGGTTCACACTGGATGAAGTGACTTCATAGATTACATTTCTTAGTTTTAAAATAGATGTATCCTGGGACTTCCCTGGCAGTCCAGTGGTTAAGACTCTGTGCTTCCCCTGCAGTGGGTGCTTGTTCAGTCCCTGGTCGGGAAACTAAGATGCCACGTGCCTGCCGCGTGGCCAAAGAATACATACATACATACATACATACATACATACATAAAAATAGATGTATCCTTATAAAATGAGCAACTGACTTAAGAAGGTTTTTCCTACGAAATTATACATCAGTGATAATGCTAACCATTCAGCAAAGGTGAACAACAAGAAAATGGCAGAGTCACTATTTGCTTTGATTTTTACCCAATCCCTCTGCCAACCACACCTCCAATAAAAAAGCAATCTCCATACAATCCATCTCACAAAAAAGAGGCCCCCCCCGAAAGTGCATTTATCAAAGTGACTACTTGAAATAGAAATTACTTCTGCTCTCATTACTGATTATTTCACCCCAAGTATATATTATGCCTTGATTTATTATAGAATGTTACCAGTGCATTTTAAAAGTTTGGAGATCATTAGAATAAATTTTAAAATTTAAGATCTTTTTTGGCAGCTAGTCAATTCACATGTATGGAGTTAAACAACAAAAGCATGCAGCTGTCTTTTTAAGTTGTGGAGAAATTGATCATCTCACTAGAAGTAAAGTGCGGGAGTGTAGTATGCGATCTAAAAGAGTCTATGTTTTTTAGATTCAGTTGTCTCCTTGGAGCATAACATAAGACGAAAAATCCAATTACTCAGTCTGAGTCCAGTGGCAACTGGCTTCCTGCTCTGGTTTGTCCTTCTAACGCTTTTTAAAATAAAGCTGCTTAATGAACGATCTGAATATATTTTCCGTGGGCAGAAGTTTGTTTCCTTTTAGCTCTGGGAGATGACGTGACAAAAGAAATTGTGTGGGGTACAGAAGAGCTAAATAGATGACAGAGAAATACTGGTGTGATTGATGCGTCACTGTAGGCCAAATAGAATTTGCAGACTGTATGGTTTTGAGTGGCTTTTACCGTGCTGCGTGTAACTCTCTGTAATTATATCAGAGGGTCATCCTTTTGCTTTGTACCTAATGCAAGCTCGTTGTCAAATCAGCATCAGCCCTCAGTCTAACACTGCGCTGGCCGAGGAGTTGGAGAAAATAGCTCTTTTTAGGCTTTTTATGGTAGAGAAAGTATCAGGTACCCACTATGCTTGGACCCCCTGGGGGCACGTAGGCTACTTTAGATCCAAACTTTGGTATTTGTATTTTATGACATTTACTTAGAACTCAAAAGCATAGGCTGTACTCCTAAACTTATAAATGGTTACCTATCTTCTGTTCTATAGTACTACCGTAACTACGGTAACCCGCCCATGAAAATTAAATATTGGTTTGTGCTTATAATTTTAGGCATGAGCCTAAGGCAGCAGAGCTTAAAGTTGAGTTGAATCCAATGAAGCTGCCATTTCTGGAAATCAGAAACGGTCAAAAATCAGCTCCGGAGCCAAGGACTCCTGAATTCGGGTGGGACCTGCCAGCGTCGGTGAGTGAGCTCTGCTCCAAGCCCAGGCCGCCTGGCCCCAAAGTCCGCCTCTAAACTCTTGAATGTTGTACCTGCATTTATCACCCTCTTAAATGTCATCTCTCTAAAACCCTGGGCTAGAAACCTCCTGGGCTGAACTTAGTTACTCGAGAAATCTCTGCAAAGAGAAGCTGAATGCTAACTTTTGAAGTCTTTCAAATGGAATATATTCACTTTCCAAAAGTGATCCATGCCTATCAAGGTCCAGAGATTTGTGAATTTGGGGAAATGAAATTGACATGTGAATGCACAGAGCACACAGCTTGACCAAACAAATGTATTTTTTCTTCAACATAGTCTCTGTGGGAGCCTATACAATCATTCCCAAGATAAGGTTATTGTTTAAAATATAGTTGGTACCGCTGTTGGTATACTACCCTGAGAAGGTGTTTATAAAAAGCATCCTCGGGCTTCCCTGGTGGCGCGGTGGTTGAAAGTCCGCCTGCCGATGCAGGGGACGCGGGTTCGTGCCCCGGTCCAGGAAGATCCCACATGCCGCGGAGCGGCTGGGCCTGTGAGCCATGGCCGCTGAGCCTGCGCGTCCGGAGCCTGTGCTTCACAACGGGAGAGGCCACAGCAGTGAGAGGCCCGCGTACCGCAAAAAAAAAAGCATCCTCTTCATCTTACATTCATGTCTCATAAATCAGTTTACCTTGGGGTATTTGAATGGAGGCCAGCACAATATACACCACAGGCTCAGAATATTTTAATAGTGATGAATCCAGCAAGAGGTGTGACCACTTAGCATAGTTTAAAGGAAGGCTTTCTGGAGCTAAACAACTCAGGGCTGGATCCTGGGAGTGTTTACAGATGAGTTGAGCAGGACAATCGTGGCTATTAATATTCACTAGTGAATGGAAAGAAGATAAGCTGGAAAAAAATCATCGTGAATGTGATTGGATTTTGGTATTTGGTGTCTATTCTGTACTATTTTCCAAGAAATTCTTAAATTTTCCTCTATGACTGTAGGGAAATTCTCTAAAATTTGAATCTGGAAGGATAAAAGTGCCTTTGAGGGCTTCCCTGGTGGTACAGTGGTTGAGAGTCCGCCTGCCGATGCAGGGGACACGGGTTCGTGCCCCGGTCCGGGAAGATCCCACATGCCGCGGAGTGGCTGGGCCTGTGAGCCATGGCCGCTGGGCCTGCGCGTCTGGAGCCTGTGCTCCGCAACGGGAGAGGCCACAACAGTAAGAGGCCCGTGTACCGGAAAAAAAAGAAAAAAAAAAAAGTGCCTTTGAATCTGTCAGATCAGACTTACAGGAGCCTTTTAGGTTTGTGGGTTTTTTCCTGCCTGGGGACGCTCAGAGGTGTCCCTCCTCAGGACCTACCAAGCAGCGTGTCCACATACTCCACTCGGCTTTCTGGCAAACGGGAGATAGAGTTGAAAACTAGAAGGTGGACCCTTCTTTATTTTCCTTGCCTTCTGGAAGTTGCAGCGCCCAGTTCAGCCTGTGTGTCAGCCAATGCACAGCCTCCCGTCCACTGCAGCTCTGGTTGTCATGGCACCTTGGACACCTCCCATGAAGCTGGCATTTGGTCCAGGGGTCCAGTGTCCTGCACAGGAGCTGCCTATTTTCTGGAGTGTTCCTTATCTACAGCCACTTATTTTAGCCCATCTCCATGCAGATGACAATATCATGATTCCGTCTTCCAGAGACCCCAAATGAAGCCCAATCCAATTAGATTTTATATGGCAGTTTTTACTGATCTGCAGTAGATAGGCTGATAAATGCTCCTGAGAAAACCTTGTTCCTACAGATTCTCCTGCATTCCTGATCTTACAGACCAGAGGTTCTTCAATGGCCTCTCTCCAGGCCACAGGGTCATCTGACTATTGGAAACAAGAAAGGCGGAACAAGAGCTAGTAGGGCAGGAAATGTGCCTCAACTATCCCCTTGTTTAATTGTATAACAGGCAGCACTGTGGCCACGCCGACCCGGTGGGGTGTCTTCCATGGAGATGTTATCTGTTGGATGTGTTACAGAAGAAAGTTTCAGGATAATTGACACCAAACCCCACTGAGTTTAGAGAAAGTGCAGTGAGGTGAGGGCGCCTGGGAGGGGTGGTGTATTCAGGATCGCTTGGCTCCAGAGCCAACTGATCCTGGCCAACAAAAAGCCATTTCACATGGTCCAATGTCATGCTGAGTTCTGCTGCCTGAGGTGTGTTTTCAGGCCCCTCAGGGCTCCCTGCATCCCCCTCTGACAGCAACCATCTCCACGTGCCAGGTGGCTGGGTGGCCTTTCCCTGGAGCCTCTAGTTTGCATTGCCCTTGAGCTCGGTTTCCTTTCCCTTCATCCAGATTCACGGTTCTCCACCTAGGGATCACACTGAGGTAGGCTGCAGCTTCAGGCACTCTTCGGCTTCCACCCCCAGATCACAATTTAACCCAAAGGGATTCACAGTGGGAGAATTTTAATTAGAGTAAGAAAGTAGAAAGGATACCTTTGGCTACATCTAGGGTGATTGATGGGGGCCCCTTTCTTGGACCCCAATTGTAGTCACAGCCAGGGGGCCACTTATCTCCTCTAGACATCAGACAGGCCTTCTTGGGGGTGATTATGAAACTGGAGAAGATACTACACTGTTTTCCAGGTCACAGTCAAGATGTGTATATTTTTGTCACTCGTTTTGCAGTGGCTTTAAATAGACCATCTGGAGAAGCATTTTGAGATCCGGGAGTGTACCTTTGAGATAATTTCTCCTCTTTATCAGCTTTGGGGCCATTCTTTGGCACAAGATATATGCTGTTATGATACTGCAATCTACTGGGATAAAAATAACTCATGATGTCAAACCCTCGGCCAAGGAGAGCTGCCCTCATGAGGGGAAGCAGCGTGGGCCCAGCCCAGAGACCCCACGGGAGCAGAAATAGAGTGCTAATGGCCTGCCGTGACATGGAAGAGGATGGGAAGTGGACAGAAATATTTATAAAGAGAAACGGCTCTGAGCATCTGCTACGTCCCCATTCTCTTATTTTTCCCCAGGTCTATTTCTGGCTTCTCATTCCACGGCACAGACAGCTCCTTCAAATAAAGAGCCTTGCTCCTGCCGGCCCTGGCCTCCAACCGAGCTCTGAAGGAGGCAGGCCATGAATGATGAGATTGTGTCTGGCGTTTTAATTGAAAAACATTCCCCGAAGTGGAAAGACACACGGAGGAAGTGATCTCATCGTCATTTTCCCCCCAACTTTCAGTTTGGTTTCTCCGAGGTGGAATTCGATACAGCAGCGGCTCTTAGTGGTGACGCTCAGAACTGCAGGGGGAAGAGGGCTGCCTGCCAACGACTCAGAAGAGGAAACAGCGGTCCCCGGAGCCCACATTTCAAACCTGCGGCAAAAACGTTAAGACTCTCTCATCAGGGGAGCTCAGAGTAGCTTCTGCCTTCTGTACTTCTCTCTCGACCCACTTCTTATAGTTTATTATCCAATGGGAGTGACCCCACCCGACCTTCAGGTTTGTGCCAGATGCATAGGAGGAAGACGAGGGAATTACATGCTGCACATGAATTTGGAAATTCCGTCCAGAAAAAGAAAAACTCAATGAAAAGTGTATTACCTTCCACGTAAATAAGAGTCTTATGAAGCAAAGTTTATTTGGGAAAATATATTAATGTGATTCTTTTGTGCTCATTGTGTGACCCTACCTTATTAATCATTATCATCGGTCACTCTACTCATTCATCAAAACGCAAGCTTTCTTCTTTTTTTGAAAAAAAAACCCCACAAAACCTTTCTATATATGAATAAATACGAAGCCATAGAAGCAAAAGAGTAGATTGTGATTCTGCCTGTTGTGGAAGAGCTAGAGATGAAACATGCTCCAAATTAGCCATGTTTCTAGTTTTATTCCACACCTTTGATGCATCCACAAGAAAAAAGTTTTATTTCTCCCCTTAATATCCAAATGATAAACCTCACAGGATGTAAGTAGGGGATTTTATAAATTGTACAAGTCATGGGATTTGACCCCAAATCTGGATCTCTCTCTAAAGATTCTAGCCAAAGAATTGGTCTGCCTCTCAGAGGAATAAGAGAAGGAAGGGATCGTTCTCAAAGAGGTGAAGGAAACATTTACAATCCATGTTCTCAGCTCTGCCGGGTCAGGAGACCAACACATTGAAGCTTCTGCTGGTTAAAGAGTAGCCCAATAAAGAAGGTGCCAGGAGAAGCTGGTGTCTTTCAAAACACGCCCTCTCAAGGTGGCACCTGGTGTGTTTCCAAGATGTCTGAGTTGCAGGTTTTGAAATACAATTTGTCAGTTTCTGAGGGATGGTCTGACTCTTGGCGACAGAGTTGCATTCCTGACACCAGAACTCTAAATGGACGGTGAGAAATAAAACTGCCAAAATGAACTTGAAATGCTCTTTCTAGCTGATAAACATCTTCTCTACTTAGAGAAAAGCCCAGTGGGAAGATGAATTGTAACTGGAAGGTGGTTTGGTGATCGTGGAATCAAAGCATGCGGGACGGGAGGAAATGGACGGATCTCAAAGACTAAGATCACGGAGCTGTGAGAGCCTGGGTCCCCGTCTGGACTGGCGTGTGCCTGCGAACACCCTGGGTGGCCTGTTGTCTTAGGTTGGTCTTCCCAGAAGCAGACACACCCTGAGACAGAATTCATGCAAAAGCGATTTTTTTAGGAGGTGTGTCCAGGAAAAACTGGCAGGTAAGGGGGGCAGTGGATCAGGAATGGGCAGCAAGGTAAGCGAAGATGGGTTATCAGGCAGGTTGGGTGCAATCCCACAGGAGCGCTCTAGGGACGGTGTCGTCCCCACGTCAGACTGTCCCAATCAGGGGTGAGGCCGCTGGAGTACTTGTACTTCCACACCCAGAGTCATTGGGTAAGAGCCACCCACGTGTGCAGGCAAAGCAGGCTCTGGCACCGGAAATTCAAGGTCAGTACTGGCCTAGGGTCAGCAGTTAGGCGAAGAGATGATGTGCCGGCTGTTGGAAAGGAAAACACGTCAGATGACCAAGTGCGGGGCTCAGGCATGGCGGGCAGCATCTCTGGAAGGTCCGTGCACCCTCCTCAGGACTGCTCTGGACCCCGTCACAGGCTTACTCACCACCAACCTTCATGTTTGCGCGCGCCCTAGAGGCCAGTCCTTCCCTTAACCATCTCCTGGTCTCTCGACTTGGGTGTTCATAACCTACATCCACCCTTTTATCACGTGTAACAGGGTGACTTCTTCTACATATGGTTTAGCTTGATTTGTTTTTGTTTTTTCTTTTTAAATCTTTATTGGAGTATAGTTGCTTTACCATGTTGTGTTATTTTCTGCTGTACAACGAAATGAATCAGCTACATGTACACATATATCCCCATATCCCCTCCCTCTTGAGCCTCCCTCCCTTGAGCTTGTTTTTGCATGGCCACACACCTTATAACGTTCCCAAAGAAAAACCTTCTTATCACTCCAGGTCCACACAGTCTGTACTGTCTAGAGGGGCAAAAAAGAGGATTGGGAACTACATACACTGCGTGGTTGGTCAATCCTCACAACCCTGCCCTCCGTGGGCCTACGGGGTGAAAGTCATTTGAGTATAGAAGCTCGAGTGTTTACTGTATCCAACTTTTCTCTGAAAAGACTGCTAGACTCTAAATTTCCACTTTGACTTTGATATACTGGGAGGGAAAATTATCCCCAGTCGAATAGCCATGCCTAGACAGGGTTAATGCAGTGGAAAACACCCCACAAAGACCCTTTGCCTGTGTGTCCAGGGTCTCAGACCCCTATACAAACGGACTCAGACTTGTCAAATTCTTCTTCCCTCAGCCCCGGGAAGGGAGCCCAACTTTATACATAATATTTTATCCAGTTTTTTCCTTTCCTAACGCACAGATTTTTCTATCCCGTAAACCAACCTGCACTCTATCTCTGCCTCACTCTTTACCCCTCTTTTGATGTCGAATTCTATTACTATTTTAGTTCCAGGGAATTTTTTTTCCCTAACAAGTTTAAAGTGAACAGCTGTTGTTTCTGATAAAAGGACAAAAATCTTTCTCAACCCAGATATTTCTTGTACTCTTCCATGCGGGTCTAACGTGGAAGATTATTGAAATCAGCCATCGGTGAATTTGTATCCAGCTCCTGGACACAGAGGACAGAGCAGCAACTTGAACTGCTTATGGTAAGATCCACAGGGCTCTGCTTCAGATGGAAGACAAAATGAAGAAAGAAAAGATACAGCACGGTGGGCAAGAGAAAGTTCTTAGTCTTGAGGATGGATCATGGAAGTACTGCCAAAGGAGGACAGCATTTCAGGATGCAGCCCTGCTAAGCTGTACTGAGGTTTCTGAATAAACGAGAGCTCAGAGGCCTTGCCCACGACATGCAGCAAGTCCTGGGTTAGGAGCCCAAGCCAACGCACGGATCCCACTCCTGGGTTAATCAGAGGGAAGTCAGGTGCCTGTGAGCAAGCATTGCACAAATGTGGGGTGAGCTTCCCTACTTGCACACCTTACTGTGATGACCTTGGGCCCAAGGAAAGTTACTGGAGAAGCTGTTAGAGATTTCCCTGGTGATATCCAGGACCAGACAATGAAAGTGCTCCATAGTCAAGATAGGACTTGGTTTCCATAATTTGTTGTATGCCTAAAAAATAATACAACCTTTTACAAAGATCTCATTCCCATACTTTATGGTCCGTTCCCTGGCAATTTGGGAAATGCAGTCAGCCAGTTGAACTGACTGGTGAAGAGACCAATTCAGAGTTCAAGGTGAGGCCTCAAGTCCAGCAAAATGTTGCATCCCTAGAAACACTGAGCCTCGGCGGGCGCGGGCGCTTCCAACACAGGGGCCTCTGTGGCAATTCTGGCATGACTGAAATGTTGAGGATTTTGCTGCCTGGAGTGACTACTTCATCCTCCTCCGCTTTCCCTGGTCACAGGCCTTTTCTTTTCTTTTTTTTTTTGCGGTACGCGGGCCTCTCACTGTTGTGGCCTTTCCCGTTGCGGAGCACAGACTCCGGACGCGCAGGCTCAGCGGCCATGGCTCACGGGCCCAGCCGCTCCGCGGCATGTGGGATCTTCCCGGACCGGGGCACGAACCCGCGTCCCCTGCATCGGCAGGCAGACTCTCAACCACTGCGCCACTAGGGAAGCCCCCTGTCACAGACCTTTTTATCCTTGGTCCCGTAATAGCTTGAAATGATCATCTACAGAATTTGTTATTTTCTGTTATGTAAGTGCCTTGACTTAATTTTATGACTAATACTTATTACCTCAGCATCTATGAGTACCATCCTGTGCTTTATTTTCTTCATCTAAAATTGGGAAAAATAACAACAGTATCTGCTTCATGCGTTGCCATGATGATTAAATGAATTAACGTACATGAGGCCCTAGAACAGAACCAGACACATAATAAATGTTCACAAAAGTTAGCAATTATGATGATAATGTTCACCGTTATCCTGCTACCCTGATACAGCCTCAGTAAATACTTTGGAATGAATAAATAGCAAAAGTAATTACTAATTACCCAGAATCACGGGTGACTTGAAAACAAGGTTAGTCCTAAGTGCCAGACCCCTCTGAGAACTACTCCATCATCACTGGGCTCCTCTGGAGAGTCTGGACCGTGGCTTGTTAGGTTTGTGTACTGACCTCCGAAGTTTTGCATGCCTGTTAGAGAAGGTGCCAGGTAAAGTTAAACAGGAGAGACCTAAAGATATTAAATTCTTCTCAGAAGGAAGAGAAGTTGCCATTCGTTGTATCACTGCTGGCTCAGAATAATAGTGGTTTCTGCTGCCATGAATATTTCTTAAATTATCTAAATTTGAGAGTCAGGGAAATGACAAAGAGCCTTATTTATTACTCAATTATAACAGGGGTTGCATAGACCCAGGAGACTTAGAACCTCTTGAATGTTTTTTAAAGAAGGGCTGACCGTAATCGCGGTATCAGTCACCACTGATGCGTTCAGTTTGCATGATACTGTTTGCTTCTACTTTTTTTTTTTTTTCACATTATTCTTTCTCTCTCCTTCAAAAAAAGGCAGCCAACTGCCTTTGACTGAGAAGGAGCTCAGTCGTCTGCACTGTCCCCATTCTCTCTCGTACTCATTCTTTGACAGGACGTGACAGACCCACAGATTTCAAGCTTGGGTGAGAGGATCACTTGAGCTCAAAATGCAGATGTCAGAGCCCACCCCCAGGCTTTCAGACTCAGTAGCTCTGCCCAGAAATATGCGTTATAAACAGTCACTCTAAAGCAGCCATCCTCTGGTCCTCAAGTTTAGAAACACTGTTTTCTATAGACACATAGGAATAGATAGGCTGCTTTTAACTGGAATATCGTTTTATTGTCGTTCATGTATTAGTTCATTCACCAAATATTTATTGAGCACTTATGCTGCGTAGTAAAGATGTAGCAGATACAGCAGTTAAAAAAAAGAAAGTTTCTGATCTCGTGGAGCTTAAAGTCTAGAGGATAGAGACAATAAAAAATAAAGATAGATAGATAGATGATTGATAGATAGATGGAAAGAGAGATGACAGTCGAAGATAAGTTCTTTAAAGAAAAATAAAGTAAGTTACAGGAGATAGAGCATGACAGTTGGGAGGTTTATGTAGGGCAATTGGAAGATCTTTCTGAAAGTGGGCATTTGAGGAGAGATCAGAAAGAACGAGGGTGTAAGTGTCGTGGCCTAGAAGTGGGCATGTTCTTCAAGGGATGAAGCGACGTCAAGGGGGCTGGTGGGGCTGGAACAGCATAAACCAGGCAGGAAAGCAATGCCCATAGACTCGGAGGGGCGTCCAGGACGTCCGGAACAGCCCGTGACGGGCCTCAGAGACAACCGGAAGGACTTGGGGTTTCATCTCAGCAAGATGGAAAGCCACAGGAGAATTTGAGCAGGAGAGAGGTGTGACAGATGTGCTTGTTAAAAAGGGTCACTAAGGCTGCTGGGAGGAGAGTGGGAATGAATGCCGAGAAGCTGATGGCAAGTTCTCGCTGCTCAGAAAAGCCACGCAAAAGCCACAAAACATTCTGATCTCCTTAATAGAAGTAAGTCAAGGAAGGAACATGCAATGTAAGGGGAAACCAAGAGTCCAGAAAATGCACATCAAAGGTTACTGAGGGCGGATTCATGAGACCAACACAATTAAAAAAAAAATCACAGCGGATTTTTTAAGCCAAAAAATAACATTGAAACCCCTCCACTCCATGCCAGGCTTCCCCTTGAAGGGGGCAGATTCTGAGTTCATTGTACGGCAGCTACAGACAAGCAACATGAATGGACAGAGAGACAGCCTCTAGGCGGCCCTTCTAACTGAGGCCGGATTTGTTTGGCCCATCAGTGCCCAATGGGCCGTGAAATCTGAACAGAAATGGGTCCTAACATCTTCGATATATGTCTCCTCTTCTTTTGCCTCAATCCTCTTTCTTTTTCCTTCTTCTCAGAAACTCCCTTATTGTTTTGAAAAAAAAACGGGACATGCTCCTTTTAAAGAATCTCAGCAATGCTTAAAAGTACAAAAAAGAGAGACAGAGAGAGAAAGTTAAAAAAAAAAGCTACTCCAACGCCTCTCTCAAAGCAGCGAGGATGACCAACAGGGAGAGTATGGACAACGTCAAAAAGAGTCTTTTGAAATGACAGGCTGTCACACAAATGGCAAGAGGTCAGGGAAGAACTAGGCCCGTCTGTGCTGCCCAGAAGGTCGGGTCTCCACAGCAGCCCCTCCCACCAGCAGCCCCCTAGCCCATCAGGCCTGAGTCTGGGGAGGGCAGGGCCAGCGCTCTCCGCAGGAACTGAAAACAGGGCCACATCTTTTTTTTAAATTCTTCTCGGAGTATAGTCGTTTTACACTGCTGTGTTCGTTTCTGCCGTACAGCGAAGTGAATCAGCTATGCGTGTACATATATGCCCTCACATCTTGCCTGATGTTGGTTCATCTCCTGAGGCAAGAGCCCAAGGAGCCTTGGTTCTTCAGGGACCCATGTGTATTTCAGGGGAGAAAGCTTTGGGATTTGTGACCCCCGATGCCCACCTGGAGAACCTGACCTCCCAGGAGCCCTTCTTCCTCCAAATCTGACCTCCTGTGTCTCCACCATAAGCCTGGACTAGATCCCTGGTGGATTTCCAGGACGATGTGGCTCTGTATGGATCGCAGCAAAAGCTTCCAGATAGTTCCCAGGGGCTGGAGGGTGTGGAATGCATACAGCGAGCACAGCTTGGCTTCTGGGGGTGATGTGGCCCTGCCCCTGAGTGAGGCATGGCTGGACCCATTAGATGAACAAGCCACAGGTGGTAGAAAATATGCCAAACACTTAAGGTTTCATGAGCTAAAAATCTAACCCATGACCGGTGAAAAAGAGAAAGGGGGTCCTAACTGTGGCTGTTTGGCTATTAGGGTTTGCGGCCTCATCAAATGGAAACTTCCCCACGTTACAGTTGGGGAAGTCCTGCGTAGGAAATTTAAATCCTAACTGTGGTAAATAGGTTAATTATAGTAAAATTAACTTGTCCCTGATAATTTTGTTTTTCATTTTTAAGTGGTTATAAAGAGAGGCTTTATCTTCTGGGAGGAGACAGAAGTGGTGGGCCCTTCTCTGTGAAATTAGGAAACACATGTATGTTGTCTTGACACCAGTGGAAACAAAATAAAACCAAGTGGAGGGGGGGAGCTGGGTGAGGGACCTTGGGGCCCGAGAAGAGCAGGGGCGAAGCTGGAGGGGAGGGAAGCAGCCCCCTGCCGACCTGTCCTGTGGCTCTGGGGTCTCTGCGCCTTCAGGTCCGCAGGTGACATCAGGAGGCGTGTGGGAGCCTCCAGGCTGGAGCGAAGGCCAGAGCCAGCCCCCCGGGGTTGGTTAATCATCACGGGGCTGGCGCCTCCTGGGTCTCGGGGCCACTGCTCTCAGCCTGGCGACGTGTTCCCAGGGCCTTGAGACTTCCCCAGCCAGCCATTGGCGGAAGGGAACAGGGTCCCCCGAAACTCTGCGCGTCCCTGGGAAGAGCTCCGTCCCTGCCCACGGCCCGCCATCCTCACGGCCGCAGTCTGTGTTGCGGCCGTCGGTGGCATCTCGTGGCGCCCTTTCCCCTGTCGGAGTCGTCTGCACAGGAAGGCCTGGACCCCTGTCACCCGGCCTCCCCGTGGGCCTTGGCTCGCTGCCACCTGACCCCGCCTTCCATCAATTCCAGCTTTGCTATCCTTCCCCTGCACCCTTTGGGATCGCGGCCAGCCTTGGGCCAGATCCCTGTATCTTCAGTCGCCTCTCTGGAAGGTCCCTTGACTGTTTTGCTGCCGAGGCCGCTGCCTTTATATTCCCTTCAAGGGGGCAGCTGCTTACCCTCCACCCTGGCCCTGGAGGTGGGGTAGCGCCCTCTACTGCTCTCAGGGCAACTCCAGACCGCCCGCCCTTTTCCCCGTAAAATCGCGGGCGCTCCGACCCCGTATCCCTTCTTGCTGCTGCCCTTTACGGATAACAGAGTCGCCAACCCTGTTGCTTCCCCAGGAGGGGACCGCCTTCCCCCGGCGCTTTCTTCCACACTGTGCTCATCGGAATTCTTGCCGAGGTCCACAGATGCCACGCCTCCCCCTCCATCCCCTCCCCTGCCCCGCAATCGGTGCCCTACTTCCCGTCTCCCCATCACGCCTGGCACTGAATCGTGCTGCTGGGCCGCCTGTTACCGCCTCAGTGGCAAACGTTCCACACTTAGACCACCTCCACCTCCTTTCTGACTCGGTTTACTAACTGCCTTCAAGAATTCTTTGACGCTCTGTTGACATTTTGTTTTCCCCTTGGCTTCAAGGGCTCTAGACTCCTGGATAGAATTTGGATAGGTCCCAAGCCGGGGCGAAGTTTGGGAGTGTAGATGTGGGACTGGTGTCAGGGCAGGTTGGAGATGGCGGAGATGCAGCAAAGAGCTTAAGGAAGGGGTCAGGGGAAGGTGTGCTCACCTCGCCATGAGGTCAGGATCTGCTTGCCTGAAATTAAGGGAGAAAAATTGTCCAACGCAACCCGATTAAATGTAGGCCCAGCTCAAGCTGTAATTCATGCATGAGGCATTCTCAGACTCTGCCAGTCTCCTGGGCATTTTTAATGCACTCAGCCTCATGCATTTGTGAATTATCTGACGCATGTCAGGTGCTGTGCTGGGCACCGGACAAAGCAAAATGCGATGTGGTTCCTGCCATCAGGGTGACTAAACATCGAGCAGAAAGAGCAGATCAAAGTCATTAATGTTACCATAGAGGTTCGTGTTGGGGTCATGAAAGGAAAGAGAAGGTCATCTAAATCTGACAGGAAGGTCAGGGAGGGCTGCTGGAAGAGAGGATTTAGGGGAGTGTGGGGGGAAATAGACGTGTAATTCATGGACCAAGCCTCCAATGCTTGCCAGGGCTCACCCCTCACTCAGGGAAACTGCCCCCCATCCATGGCCCTGTTGCTGCAAAGATCAGTGTCACAGTCCCCACCCTGCCCCCAGTCCCTCCCCAGTCCAAATCAGCCCTAGGAAGTCAGCATCCTTCCACAGAGCCTGGTTCAGAAAGGCCGACCAGACAGTGGTTCTCAAGAGCTGGATTGATAAACACAGAGAGATGGGGTGAGCCGAGAGGTCAGGAGCTCTAAAGGTAGCAAGAGACGGAGGCTGGGCAATGACAGCCCAGCCCTGTGAGAGCTGCAGAGAGGCTGAGGGAGCGTCAGGTAGCAGGGGATGGAGCAGCTGTGCAGACAGAAGCGGGGATGCCACAGGAGAGACCCAGAGCCTGGGGAGACACGTGGAGTGGGTGGGACCTGTCATCCCCCCTTCCTGTTCCAGCTTCAGCCCCCTCCCCCATGTATCTTTACACAAAATTCCGTTTTCTTAAGCCTCAAAATGACCTAACAAATACACTTCCAAGAATAGACCCAAAGAAAAGTGTTATGTATGTACATAAGGAAACATGTAAAATGATGTTCATTGGAAAAAACCCATCAACAAAGGGGTAAATAACTAATTGTGATATATTTATGTGTTGGACTAAGATTCTGAAGTAAAAAGAGTGAATATGTTTTCTAGAGATAGGTAGATAGATGAATGATAGATGATAGATGATAGATAAATATGTATGTACACATACAGATGCTTCACACACATCACACATATATATATTGACCAGGATAGATCTTAAACTCTAATGGCAAATTTTAAAATCACATTTAAGATATACATAATACCATTTCTCTATATCTGAAATAACAGGAGTCCATGTTACTTGCTCCAGTTATGTATATCTATATGGAACGGTAATAAAAATTAATTTGAAGAGTCTAATCTAAATTTGACATAATACTACGGCCATACCACCCTGCATGTGCCTGATCGTGTCTAAATTCAACATAATTGCCTCCAAAGATAATGGAATAATTTGGGGAAGCAAAATATTTATTAACTTTATAAGGTTTAAGTAATTTTAGGATTTAATAAGAATTAAAAGCAGCCAACAGTCAAATTCTTTTATGTTAATTCTTGTAGGTTTAATATTTTTAAACCTAAGAAAATGAACCAGAAACAGAATCCAACAACACATTAAAATGATCATGTACCATGTTCAAGTGGAACTTATCCCAGGGATGCAAGGATTCTTTAATATATGCAAATCAATGTGATAGACCATGTTAACAAATTGAAGAATAAACACCATATGATCATCTCAATAGATGCAGAAGAAGCTTTCGACAAAATTCAACACCCATTTATGATAAAAACTCTCCAGAAAGTGGGGCAGAAAGAGAAAAACAAATATCATATAATATCGCCTATATGTGGAATCTGGAAAAATGGTACAGATGAACTCACTGGCAAAGCAGAAATAGAGTCACAGATGTAGAGAACAAACTTATGGTTACCAAGGGGGGAAGGGAGGGGTGGGGCGAATTGGGAGATGGGGATTGACATATATACACTATTGATACTATGTATAAAACAGATAACTAATGAGAACCTACTGTATAACACAGGGAACTCTACTCAGTGCTCTGTGGTGACCTAACTGGGAAGGAAATCCAAAAAAGAGGGGATATATGCATATCTGATTCACTTTGCTGTACAGCAGAAACTAACACAACATTGTAAAGCAACTAGACTCCAATTAAAAAAATAAACTACAAAAAAAAAAAAAAGAGGGGTGCAGCTAGGCAGAGAAGTCTGATGATATCATACCAGGAGACTGTGAAAGGGTTTTGGCACGAATAACTTTCAACAGTA
>NW_020172293.1:1592421-1716044 GCF_003031525.2 Neophocaena asiaeorientalis asiaeorientalis | reverse complement strand
AGCCACAACTACTGAGCCCACGAGCCACAACTACTGAGCCCGCCTGCCACAACTACTGAGCCCACGAGCCACAACTACTGAGCCCACGAGCCACAACTACTGAGCCTGTGCGCAGCAGCAGCAATGACCGATGCAGCCCTAAATAAATAAATAAATAAACAAATTAATTAATTAATTAAAAAAAAGTGTAATTTGAGGAGGGTCGGCAAAGGGATCCATGCTGGGAGTGTAGGGGGAGCAGAGTGGACATCCCCAGCCCCAGCTGCCTGCCATGCCTTCCAACCCTTCACCTCCTCTCATATCAGCAGTGCCCAGAAATGGGGGCAAGAGGCCCCCCAGCCCCAGCCCCACACTTTAGAAGGACTGCTCTTCCTCCCCGCCGCCAAGCTCCTTGCCACCAGCTAAGAGCCCAAGGGGCCGGGGGCCATGTTCCCCTTGTGGACCACACAGTCGGGGACCTGAGACCCTGGAACCATCTACCCTGAAGCCTCAAGCTGGCACCAGCATCTACGCCTGTCTCTGCACCCACCCCCCGCCCCAGCCCCAGCCATCCTCTAGAGGGCTGAGTGGGTTTCTACGTGCGTACCTGAGGCTGGACAGACTTGGATGTGAAGCTGGGATAACCACACATTGAAGCCAGCTCGTCCCGCAGGAGGGAGCCAGAGGTGAGGAGAGAAGGCACCAGGTTCAAAGCCGGGGGCACAGAGGCTGGGCGTCTTTGCAGGTCGGCATTCTGGCACTTAAAACTGAAGAATCTGAGGGCTGAATTCCAGCCTGACATTTCACGTCATCCTGACATGCTGTATTCATCAAGGGAGGAAGATGAGATATGTCTTCTATAGCAGTGTCTGGCTGGGATTATTACTTTAAATATTGGACACATGTGGACCTCCATCTGTACATGTGGGGGACAGCCTGGCCTCGTCTCCGCCTCTGTCCTCTGTCACTGACCTTCCCCCAGTCTAGTCCCCACGACGATCAGTCCTAACGACTCACGGGTTTATTCATTTCCCCTTTATTCTATATCATTATGTCTACACTTATCGTTTCCTCCTTAAAGCATTAAATGGTGATATTCTCAACTAACTTTTTATAATGAAATATTGGGATTTGTGATACGTGCCCTTTGTTTACATATCTGAAGAGGCAAAATGGTGATGTCCTTTTGTCATTAACTCACTGATTTGGCATCTGTGTTCTTTCCTATTTTTCCAATCTGCTATCCAGCAACCCTGGACTATTGTTGCTTCCTGGTCCTAAAACCACCATGATCCTGTTTAAACAGGGACCTCAGTCTTAGCTTAATTAATTCGGAAGCACCAGGACACAGTGACACGCAGTCACCTCTTGCCTGGGTATCAGGTTTGCAGTTTTATTTGCAGTGACTGAGTCTGGTCAGCAGATGGCAACGAACATCTTGCGAGGAAAAAAAGAAATTATTTAGGTTGAGTTAAAAATAAAGAGAAGGGAGAGAAAGAAAACAGGACATATGCAGAAGCAGTAGCAGACGGAGACCAAATCCCGTCTACCTTGCAGGACGCGGAAGCGCACTCATTATAGGACCTGCTGGGGTCCCAGCCCCAAGTCCCTTGTTTCCTGCAGCCCCTGCCTCTCTTTCTAGCTCACGCCTCTTAGTCATTGCTCAGGAGAAGTTGTTTACAGGAGATGTTACATTCACAGCACATACAGACTGGGGGTTTCTGAGAAGGAGATGAAGGTACGGGTGGCACGAAAGGTTGCCCCTGATTCTCAGCCCCAGGAAGGGCTGGGCTCTGCCCCGTGAGGAGGGTTCCCTCCGACCAGCTCCCATCTGTGGCCGCTTTGCTGGTCCTTCCCTGCTGCTCTGTATGCATCCAGCATCCCAGTCCGGCTCCAGGCTCCAGAAAGAGGCCCTGCCCCAGGCAGCACCGGGTGACAGGAGACAGCTAATTTAACCTGTGTGTCCTCATCTCTCCGGCGGTTGCCATGGCAACCCCCAAGGTTCCTCAGGCTTTCTCATTGACTGACCACGCCTGGAAAAACCATTCTGAAATTGACAGTGCTATGTTTGAGGGAAATTTAATGAAAGAACAGGTTGACCTAGTTTTAATGCTACACAATGAAATGGCAGGGACGTGAGGTGTTGCTGAAAAGAAAAAGATAGCGGGTACCAGAAAGATGTGTAAGGCTACAGAGGCAAAGATCTCATCCCGCGTTATTGCCTCATCTTCCAAGGAGACAGAGCTCAACACGAAAATTAGGGCACATGTCTCCCAAACAGTGGGGACATTTCAGAAAAGGCATAAATATGGAATTCTTTTTCCATGCTTTAAGGAAAGTATGAACTTAAAATGATCTTACTTCCCCAAAGAGGAAAACAAAACAAAGCAAGCTGTATTCCCCTATACTGAAAATTGTAATGGAAAATGTGGGGAAAGCATCCCTGGCCATTGAGATTTAAGTTTACCTCTTCTGCTCATACTGATGCATTCAGTTTCCAGAGGCTCTTGTGGCAGGTATCCCTGGCAGCCCCGTCTCCTGGTACCCTGGCCATCCCTTCCCTTCAGTGTGGCCAGACTTACTGATCTGCTTCTGATGACTGGAATCCTCACTTCTGAAGTGAGGATAAAGAGACTGTGGGTTCTGCCTCGGGTGCTCTCTGTGGGCTGGGGTCACTAACTGCCTTGTCATTAGGACACACGGGTAGCGTATGGAGATGCCACATGGCAAGGAACTGAGGTCCGCCAGCAGCCATGACAGTGGGTATTCTAGATCTGGTGGAGCCTTGAGGTGGCAGCAGCCTCAGCTTCACTGCAACCTCTGCAACCGGAGTCCTGCCCCACAGAAACTGTGAGATGATGAATGTTTATGGTTTCTGGCAGCCAAGCTTGGGGGGATTTTGTTACACCGCAATCGATAACAAATACAGCCATTCATTTGCTCTCTTGTTTCCATGGTTGGGACTGTGGTTGTGATACAGTTGACTTTTCAACAACTCAGGGGTTAGGGGCGCTGACCCTCCGAGGAGTCGAAAAGCAGCGTATAATTTTACAGGCGGCTCTCTGTATCTACGGTTCTGCATCCATGGATTCAACCAGCCGGGGATCGTGTAGTACTGTAGTATGTCTTTAGTGAAAAACATTCCACTTATAAGGGTCAAAAGTATATGCTTTTAGAATTTTATCCCAAGCGTCACCACTTGTAGCTGGATAATCTTGGGCAGGCTACCTGACCTCTCTGGGCCTCAGTTTCCTTATCCGCAAAATGGCTTAATATCTGTAAAGGGCTTAGAACATACCCAGCTCATAGAAACGCTTAATAAACAAATTATTATCATTACTGACATTTCTATATAACTAATTTTTTCTAAATTTTAATCTATAGTTTGTCTTCAGTGCTGATTTCCCCCAAAATGTAACTTAAAAAACTAGCAATTTCAGAGCATCATAGACCTATTATGAAACTGCACTTGTAACTGTGTGGCTTGCAAAGGTGTTGTGATCCCTGTACCTCTGAAAACTCTGTGAATTCTGTCCTAAAGCCTCATATAGAAGATCTAAGCATCACTGCCTATGTCCAGAGAAGGGCAGAAGCTAGATGGCCAGGAGGACATGTGAATATCAGGTAGAGATTTTGTGAACAGTCCATAACTTTTGAGAATAAGCTAATCGATATGTCTTGGGTGGATGAGAACTGAAAACGAGTGGGAGTTGAAAGACTTTTCACTTTGGATTTTCTCCTGAAGGTCATGGGTGCTCCAGAGACTTTTAAACCTGAAAGACTTTGAAAGGCACTGGGTTGCTTGAAAGGAAACAAGAAAGTGATGAAAGGATGGACAAAAGGAGAGGGAGAAAAAAAAGAAAAAACTAATGGGAGGGCAAGCACTTCACCTCGCTAGCACCGTCGCCATCAACGATTGCCACCATCACCTGCATCACAACCGTTTACTGACTGCCTCCTAGGGGCCTGGCACTGCATTATGAGATTTGCATGTGTCTTGTCTAAACAGGCTCAGAGGTCACAGACTGGAGGCTGGGGACTGGGTACGCTTCCCCGGGCAGGCAGGGACCAGCTCATAGTTGTATACTCCTAGCTCAGGGTTCAGGTACCTGCCAGGCTCCACAGGCATTGAAAGGCACACATCCCAAAACTCACTGTCTGTCCTGCTGGTGTCAGGTACCACTGGTAGTTAAAGCCAGGCTTCCTCTCCTCTTCGTCACTCACACACACACTCACACACATACACACGCGTGCACTCACACTTTGCTCCTATATTGGGGCACACAGAGTGCTCACTTGATGTCTACAGTACATCTACCATGTATACATAGTTCAAAAGCATCTCTGCCCAAGAACGGACTCCGAACAGGAGTTTTAAAACTTCACTGAAGCAGAGGAAATTCAGGATCTTAGGACTCATCACCTCGGGTCTCAGAATTTCCTTCCCCCAAACTGGCCTTCTGTTGCGGCCTTTTAATGAGTCCAGGGCTTGGTCTTCCTTTAACCTTTCCCCACATTGATCCTGTCTCCAGCAGAGGCTGCTGCGATTTATGAATGGCTCTCCCCCAACCCTCACCCTCCCAGACAACCAAGAATCAGACAACCACAAAGTCCCCTGTGGTGCCTGACCCTTTATCTTAAAGTTTTTTGGGGAAAAAAAAAAAAACAAACCTGAAAAATTTTTTCTAAATGAAGTAATTCATTTAGGCATCGACCAACATTAATGTGTCTTTATGAATTAATTTACTAAATTAATAAGTCAATTTAGCTGAAAAGTCAGATCAAGTAGATAACAAGCCGGTTGGATCTGGCCTGATTAAATTAGGTGACTAGAAATATCAGCTGATTAGATCAGGTCACTCAAATGCTCTTCAGAAGCACCCCAGGTCCTGCCCACAGCGTGTGTTTGGGGGCTGGGCTGGTGCGGAGGACTTCTGGGATCCTGGGAGATGTCCCAGCTCAGCTTTTAGGAGCCCTGCAATTTCAGACACCAAGCTGAGTAACCAGGTTACTGGGCAGCTGTATGAGTTTCCTGCTGCTGCTGTAAAAAATTATCACAACCTTAGTAGCTTAAAACAACACAAATTTATGATCTTGCAATTCTGGAGGTCAGAGTCTGAAATGGGTCTTATGGGGATAAAATCAAGGAGTCGGCAGGACTGTGCGCCCTCTGGAGGCCGGAGGGAGAATTCATCCTCATCTTTCCCAGCCCCCAGGGGCCACCTGCTCTCTTTGGCTTATGACCTCATCACTCTGATGTCATCAGTCACATGACCCTCCTGCCTCCCTCTTTCACTTATAAAGACTCTTGTGATTACACGGGGCCCACCTAGATAATCCAGGATAATCTCTCCATCTCGATAGCCTTAACTTAATCCCCTCGGCCACGTCCCTTTTGCCATGTGAGAGAATGTATTCATAGGTTCCAGGATTGGGATCTTTGGGGGGACATCACTGTACCTCCCAAAACAAGTAAGGCCATTGCCAGATTTTTGGAAGTCAGGGTGGCACCTCCACGGTTAGAGATACTGAAGGGCCTTATGGGATAAAACCATACACCCCTGATTCTGCCACAGCAGCTAAAGTTCTTAAGGTAATTCCTCTGCATTAAGGCATGGCTTCCAGAAAACTCCCACTACCATAGAAATATATAACGTGAGAGATAAATAGCATGTTTCTATAACGTCCATCACCTATCATCAAAGGTGAGGTGTTGGTTTATCAAACTCCCTGTGATTAAGAGGACGTGCTACAATTAATACACGTTGGAAGGAATTCACATAATAATACTCAGAACTTGGGACTTTCTAAGCCCAGCTCCAGACTTCAGAAAAGACAAAAAAAAAAAAAAAATTGAACTTACATCAATTACCTCTGCATGAAATATGTAAGCTGGAGACAGCGTCCAATAACAGACTCAGCTATGTTGAAGTCCTTACATGTATGCTTACATGTAATCTTGTATTTTTCTCATGATTTACCTCTAGTGACAACAGGGCACTTAGTAGGTCCTTGGCTTGGAAGTGGGGAGAAAGTCTGTATAAAGCTAAGAGTAAAAGTAGTTTAATACATGCCCTGTCCTAAGTGAATGGGGAATAATGTGGTAGTTAAAAGCTGGCTGGGTCTTCAAGGAAGTTGTATTAATTCTCTGGGGCTGTCATAACAAAGGATCACAGACTGGGGGGTTTAAATAACAGAAATGTATTTCCTCACAGTTCGGGAGGCTAGAAGTTTAAGAGCAAGGTGTAGTCTGAGGGCTCTGTCCTCGGCTCCTAGGTGACCATCTTCTCCCTGTGTCTTCACGTGGTCTTCTTCTGAGCTTGCCTGTGTCCTAATCGACTCCTGTTATAGGGACACTAGCCTTATTGGCTCAGGGCCCACCCTAATGACCTCAGTTAATTAACTTCTTTAAAGACCTTTCCTCCAAATACTGTCACATTCTGAGCTCCTAGGGGTTAGCACTTCAACGTGGAAATTTTGGAGACACACAGTTCAGCCCGTAACAGAAATGTAGGACTTTGTCAAGCAAAGAGGAGGAGAAACGGAGGCGCAGGAGGGGCGAATGCATGTATTTGGAAGGGAAGGCTCAAGAGATGAGCTGTAACTTGGGTGAAAGAGAGTTTAACTTGCCTTTGATTCGAGGGAGAGACACCAGCTACAGGGAGACAAGATAGTAAGGGGCAGGCCTTCCCTGGCGTCCAGCGGTTAAGACTTCACGCTTCCACTGCAGGGGGCATGGGTTCGATCCCTGGGGGGGGCGCGGGGGGGGAGCTAAGATCCCACGTGCTGTGCAGCCAGAAAAAGGAAAGAAAAGAAAAAAAAGATAGTAAGGAGCTTCCAGATGCCTCTGGATGATTCACTAATAAAAGTTTAGTTTCAAGGTTTTCAGGTCTTCTTTAATCTATGTTCTGCTTGTTGTAGCACTTACAACACACCCACATCTCAAGAGTACCTAGAATACGTGTTTCCCTCCATGACTAGAAAATGCTATCTTTAACCTTCTGTCATGAGGCAATCAGTCAAAATGGAAGAGATCTGCAAGTTCCCCCACTTTACCTCTTTGGGGACGGAAAAGTCTGCCATATTATAGCTTTGTCAGTAAACCTTTCTACCTAATTTCCTCACCTGTAATAAGACAAGATATGATGATTCTAAAATTGCATTATTGGACTTCCCTGGTGGCACAGTGGTTAAGAATCCGCCTGTCAATGCAGGGGACACGGGTTCGAGCCCTGGTCCGGGAAGATCCCACATGCCACAGAGCAACTAAGCCCGTGCGCCACAACTACTGAGCCTGTGATCTAGAGCCCACGAGCCACAACTACTGAGCCTGTGGGCCACAACTACTGAAGCCCCCACGCCTAGAGCCCGTGCTCCGCAACAAGAGAAGCCACCGCAGTGAGAAGACCCCGCACCGCAGCGAAGAGTAGCCCCCGCTCGCTGCAACTAGAGAAAGCCTGTGCGCAGCAACGAAGACGCAATGCAGCCAAAAATAAATAAATAAATAAATTTATATACATATAAAAAATAGAACACCAGGGACCCACCCTACTCCAGTATAACCTCATTTTCACTCATCACATCTATTACCAGCCTATTTCCAAAGAAGGTCACCTTCCGGGGTACTGGGGTTAGGACTTCAATATATGAATTTTAGGGGAGACATAATTCAACCCATAACCCTGCCCATCAGTGGGTTAAGAAATAATGAGACCTTTAACTCTTCCACCTCTTCGCTTTCAAAAGAGAGACTCAGGCTTAATCAACATTCACCTATATTTCTGTAATGATACTTTTAATCAATAATTAACTCAAAAGCAATTAAAAGAAAACTCTTAAGTCAACTAAAAAAAAAAAGAGTCTTGATTAAAATTGGATCCTGCTTCAGGGGTGCAGAAAATCTGTTTGCCTCTAGAATTTTCCTGGTCCTTCGGGTATATCTGTGTTTCTCTTCCAACTCATGTATGCATTAGATGTAGAAGTTATTTTCAGAACACTCCATTGAGGAATTCTTGATGCAACGAAGTATTTCTTTTAGACCACCTGTTGTGATTCAGGGGTTTGTAAGGCATCTGTAAGGAAGAGAATTGACTCTCAGTGGTGACTAGGAGTAACCACGATATAGACTCGGTTGGTAAAACTAAGTGGAGTCTCCCTCCTTCCAGTCTAGACTCACTCAGCATTCCTCAGAGCACATACTTATAAATAAAAGAAATGCAACATTTGTATTCCTCTTGTATCTTACAAGAAAACGTTAATAGGACATGCTGGGTTGGCCAAAAAGTTCATCTGGCTTTTTCCATACCATCTTACGGAAAAACCCAAACAGACTTTTTGGCCAACACAATACTTTAATTCTTCAGTTTTCATTAGCTTTTACAGAGAATAATATTGCTGTAAATTCCATATTACAGTAGTAATATTTTCTGATAACTTAAGAATTCAAAGTGGCTGCAAAGGACTTCCACAATTTAAGAAAAAAACCACAGTTTAATGTGGATCTTTTAAACACAAGTGTACGACTGCCGTTTGGGAGTATTCCTTTAACCCTGGTTTAAAGATGTCTACTACTCTGAACATTTAGTACCTGATTTCTTAGAGGCATAGCATTTTAAAACCAGATTTAGAACAAAAATCTCATTAAATAGCCAGTAGCTATTTAATTTAAATGTTAGCCAGTAGCACCTGGCTAACATCCTCAAAGTAAATCAATTGAAATGAAAAATCTGTCTTGGGGGTGCGGGGGGAGGTGCACATAGAACGTATCTTCTGGAACAGTAGGGACATCTTGTGGCCAATTTTATTAAGGAATTTTTATTTTTAATAAGATACTTTGATTCAAATATAGTGAATGGTTACAGTGTGTTAGTAATTGTTTTCTATATAGGGGGTAAAAAGATGAATGAAACATAAATCGTGTTTTGAAAAATCTATCAGAATAGAAAGAGATTGAACATTTTAATATGGCCAGGTCTTGTTTTATTTACTTGCACACAAGAAATGCAGGTCATCTTGTAAGAAATTATAAGTACAGATATAATAGGTGTCTGTGGTTTTTCAGTCCCTCAGCTCAGTTTTACTTTGGGGTCATCCCACCCTCATTCATTGTCTATATGTTGGGCTAGGACTGCTGGTCAACCCCTCTGGCTGTAGGCCCCTCCATTCCTCATATTCTATCAGGAGCACAGGATCCAAACAAGGTCAAAATCAAGGGAGTTCACTTCCAAACTTTTGTTTGATCTAGAGGGAAGATCTGCTGGTTGCTTGTCAACCTGGATCTTCTGATAACTGGCTGCCATGATGTTGGGAGAGCACGCCTGGGAGTGAAGGAGCCCAGAGGAAACCAAGGCAGGAAATGAAGAGTTTGAGGTCTGACCATGGGATTGGAGCACCTGGACCCAGTTATACTACCATGGAGTGTTCAGTCAAAAGGGTTGATCCTGCAACAAACGTGACTGAATAAATACAAAACAAATGCACACGCAAGCAAATACATTAGCCTATGCACCAATGAACATATACACAAATACATAATAAAGTATATTGAAATATAGTTCTAAAACTTAGCTTTAATGGCTGAATACGTTATGAAAAACTTTCCACGTGATTAAATGTTGCACTGCATTATTCCTACGGGTTGCACAGTTTTCCATGCTATAGAGGCATCATAATTTATAAAATCAATTGTCATTTATTGGACACTTTGAAATTTCAGTCTTGTTTGCAGTTTTTGTGGCTATCAACCATGCTGCCATTTTTCATGTTTTCCTGAAAAATTGTCAGATTACTTCTTTAGAGAGGATTTTTTTAAACAGTTCGGTCTGTAATTATCTCATTATATTTGAGATAAAACAAAGATAAGTTGGGAGTATTCAGATGACTTTATTACCCTATTTATTATTTTATAGAAAATATAAATGCCAGGGCCCCGCTGTTGTTTAAGATTCAGACAGTGAGACCATTTGCCTCAGGAATCAAAATATCTATTCTAAGAGGAAAAATACCCCCATCCATGAATGTCTGTCACCCTGATGCCAGGGATGGGAGATGGGGGCTTTCGTGAATGGTTTTAGTTTATTTTCCTTTTTGTCTACACACCCACAAATAAATACATGAAAAGAGGTTCGGTATTATTGTTGATTAGGGCAAAAAATGAAAACCGCAAAGAGATGCCCCACACAACGATGAGACAGCCTGTTAGTAGGGCTAAAATTAAAAAGTCGTAATTTTAGGTGAAGATGTAGGTGGGATGTAGGTAAAGATGAGCAGTGGTAACCCTCATAGCTGGTTGACAGGAATGTAATGTGGAACTGCCACTGACAGTCTGCTAGAAAGTTAAACATGCTCCCATCATAGGATCCGGCCATCCCATTCCTAGGGATTAACCCCAAGTCCATACAAAAATGTTTTTACACAAAGACTTATCTATGAATGTTCATAGCAAATTTTTTTCATCATAGCCCTGACTGGAAACAACCTAGACATACGTATGTGTTAACATCTGTGGTGCATCCGTGTAAAAGTATACGACTCAGCGGCAAAAAGAACAAACTACCGATTCACATATCACAGGGATGAATATCAAAATCATTATTCTGAGTGAAATAGTTTATCACAGAAGAGTACATACTATAGGATTCCTTTTATGCAAAATTCTATTAAACACAAACTAATCTGGAGTGATGAAAAGGAAATCAGTGGTTGTTTGGGGCTGGGAGTAGGGGAGAGAAGAACTGCGTGTGGCATGAAGCTGGTCTGGGGACAAGGGGAATCTGAGTCTTGATTATGGTTGTGTTTTCATGGGTGTATCCATCTGTCAAATCCCTGAACTGTACTGAACTATACACTTGAAATGGAGGCAGGTTATTGTACATAAATTAGACCTTGATAGAGCTGATAACATCATTTAAACAACAAACATATGCTGCTTGCAAGAGATTTGTAAAAACTCTGACTGTAGATTTAAGATCTGTGCATTTTCTATATGCAAAATTTACTTCACTTTAAAATGAAGAAACACAAAAGAACGAAAAACTTTCACACAAAACAACAAAACATATTTTGCAAGAACATATCCATAAAATGGGGGGAGACTTAATATTGAGAAGCAAGGAACAGTCTTGGCCACAAGGTTGAATGATTTCCTCAAATGGGATGTTTGGTTATTTGTTCTTTTTTGAGAGTGAAGCTCTTACACCCATGTGGGTAAAGAAGAAAGGAGTGGGGAATGGGAATAAAAGGAAACAAATAGAAAAAGCAGCAGGCTTTCTGTGGGCATGACGGTAATGTTCCTTGGATGCAGCAGTTACTGTATCTTCATTTGTTTGCCGTCTTGCAGAAATTTGTGGTAATCTCCTACTGACTGATGATTCCTTTCCCAGTTTCATCATCTGCGAGAGTCTACCTATTTTTTAAAATTATTTGTTACCACCTTTACCATTATACATGTGATCTGAGACAAGATAATGCCATTAAATTACCTCTAACAATAATTTCTAAATTTGGCCCTTTCGAAAAAAACATTTTGCATTTTGAATGATAAATTGTACAGCTACAGTTGTAAAAATATGTCCCTGAAGATTGACCAAGAGGGAACTGTGATGGAAATTGCCAAGGCCTCTCTGTTCACTGCTTCTTGTCTGGTCAGTTTTTACCCTTAACTCTGAGGCGATTGCTTTTAATAAATATATAAGTGCATCCATTCTTGGCCACTAGGTGGCTCTCTACTAGAAAACACTGGCTTTGCAGGTTCTTCCTTCCACAATGCTAAGCAGTCACGTTAGTATTTGACCTGTTTTCTCCCTTCCAACATATATGCGTTGAGTTTTCCTCTTTATGGGTTTGCAAAGAACAAAAGTAGTAACGCTGAGTACATAAATACTCGGACAAAACATGTATTATTTTAAACTAAGGGAACATTTGTTACAGCAGGAATATTCTGCTGGGTCAGGCAGTTCACTGAAAGGTGCATCCTTCGTTCCTTTGTTCCTCCCTCCCTCCCTTCCTTCCTTCCTTCCTTCCTATTTCTTTCTGTCTCTGTCTTTCTCTCTCTTTCTCCCTTTCTGTCTCTCTCCCTCTCCCTCTGACTCTCTTTCTTCCTTTTTTTCCTTTCTTTTTCAGCACTTCATACTTGTTTCTTCATTTCCTTGGTGCCGTGGGGTTCTGGCTCCAGAGTGTAGCAAGTAAAAGAAATTAGAGGCCTGCACCCTGGGGCAAACGGCACGGACATGCAGTTTCTGTTCTAGCCACACTAGCAATCTTCTCCTCAGGGCTGAGTCTTACAGCGCCTGCAGAACTGGAAGGCTGTTCTTTTACCCGAACCACAGGTTCCTTGATGTTGTCCAGCAGCTGAAACAACTGCTCCTGAGTCACTTACACACAAGGAAGTCAGGGGCTGGGCGTGGTTCAGGCAGAGGGAAATCTAGATCGAGTGCTCCAATCACATCTTTATCAGGATCACCCCCTGGCTCTGTGCCCACAAGCAAGTTACCTAACCTCTCTGTGTCAGAGTTTCTTTATCTGTAAAGGGAAGATAATCATTTTACCTACTTCATCTGATGTTTGTGAATAGAAAATAAGTACTTAGAACCACACCTGAGACATAGTAGATGGTCAATAAATGTTAGCAACGATAATCCTAATGACTACTATTATTAACACAGGCTGACATAAAGTTAAAAGAAAATCAAGACTAACAAGTAGCAGATGAGATGACTTATAGTTCTTTCTCCTCAGCCTTTGTCTTAAAAATCTCTTTGGACTGAGGACTAGGGTCTTTTCCTTGGTTAAAAAGGCCTGCTTACCAGGGCAGAGTACAGGGTGATAGCGTGTACGCCACAGTAAGGACCCTGCTACCCTGCTTCCAGATGGTATGTAATTGTCTTAAAATTTGAAGAGTTTTTTTTTTTTTTGTCCTAGAATAACATCTTTCACATGTGAGGAGAAATGGCTGTTCTTTTCTGCAGGGGGAGTTACAGAAAATGTAGAGATCATAGCCTTGTCCTGGAACTGGCCTTATGTTTCCATTTCCAGAATAAGAAGAAAGGTAAACTTAATATATTTTAAGGACGTGATGCCATACTTTGTCATTAACTGTGATTATACATAAGGCTTCTTGGACATCCTCTATTCTTAGGAGACATTTTTCTGGTATGTTGTGGAAATATCTCGTAGAACAGGGGACAAGCTTGGGTTGTTTTCAACAGAAGGAGCCATGCTCAGAAATCAAAACTACTATTCTCGACAGTCACACTGTATTATTTCTGATAATGACTTTCATTGCTTCAGGCTTCCTTGTCAGATTTTCAGAAATCACAGGTTTACATTTGCATAAGACACCCTGCTTTGTTCCTGAACCTCGAGGGCCTTTAAACTGTTTTTACAAGGTTTGCAATGACCTTCTTATTGTTAGACCTCGTGGAGAGTGGAGAGCGTTCAGTCCTGAACTCGCAAAACATGTCTGAAGCTTATGGGCCGCTCCCTTTCTAAGCAACTTCTCGTCTTGACTTTTATGAAGCCACACATTCTCCTAGGTTTCTTGCTACTTTTCTGGCACTGCTTCCATCTCCTATATGACTCCTCTCTCTCAGTCAGGTTATAGAATTTGGGGAAAGGAAGGATTCTGTCACAGACTCTTCACTTCCACCACACAACCTGCAGTCATTCCCAGCCGTACCATCGGAGGCAATCACTGTTCTGATCTCTTTCTCCCCTAGATTGGTTTTGCCTGTTTGTTTGCATGAAACCAATTCTGTTTCATACAAACAGAATCATAGAGTTTGTACACTTCATTTGCAGGGTGGCTGGTGGCCTGCAGGTAATAAAATGCTCTGTCCCTATCATCCTATCAGAGCAAAATGAAATTAATGACTGAAAAGAACTTGGGGCACAATATTGAAGGTGCAGGACACACCCTTCCTGATTTCAAGACTTACTTTAAGGCTACAGTAATCAAGATAGAGCGATATTTATGAAAGAACAGACACACAGGGGCTTCCCTGGTGGCTCAGTGGTTAAGAATCCGCCTGCCAGTACAGGGGACAAGGGTTCGAGCCCTAGTCCGGGAAGATCCCACATGCCGCGGAGCAGCTAAGCCCGAGCGCCACAACTACTGAGCCTGTGCTGTAGAGCCTGTGCTCTGCAACAAGAGAAGCCATCGCAATGAGAAGCCCATGCACCACAACGAAGAGTAGTCCCCGCTTGCCACAACTAGAGAAAGCCCGCACGCAGCGACGAAGACCCAACACGGCCAAAAATAAATAAACAAAATTAAAAAAAAAAAAAACCAAACCAGACACACAGATCAGTGGAACAGAATAGAGATTCCAAAAATAAACCCACACAAATATAGTCAACAGATTTTTTTTTTTATTATGGCAAAATTCACATAGTAGAAAATTTACCGTTTAAACTGTATGTGAACATACAGTTCAGGGATGTTAATTACATTCATAACATTGTTACAACCATTTCTAGAATTTCTAGAATTCTACCCATTTCTAGAATGTTGTCATCATCTTAAGCAGAAAGTCTACACCCATTAAACAATAATTCCCCTCCTCCCAGACCCTGGTAGCCTCTATTCTACTTTCTGTCTCTATGAATTAGTCCATTCTAGGTACCTCATATAGGTGGACTCATAGAATATATGTTCTTTTGTGTCTGGCTTATTTCACTTAGCACAATGTTTTCAAGGTTCATCCCTGTTGTAGCATGTACCAGAATTTCATTTCTTAAAATAATATTCCACTGTATGTCTATAGCACATTTTGTTTCTCCATTCATCAGTTGATGGATACTTGAGGCATTTCCACCTTTGGGCTATTGTAAAGGATGCCGCTATAAACATTGGTGAACAATATCTGTTTGAGTCCTGCTTTCAATTCTTTGGGATACATAAGTAGGAGCAAAATTGTGGGATCATATGTTAATTACACATTTGGCTTTTTGAGGAACTGTTGAATTATTTTCCACAGTGGCTGCACCCCTTCACACTTTCACCAGCAATACACAAGGGCTCCAGTTTCTCCTGATCATATATGTAATAAGCATAGTAACAGTGAAGTGCTATGTCATGGTGGTTGACTCGCACTTGCATTTTCCTAATGATTGGTGTTGTCGAGCACCTCTTTATGTGCGTATTGGACATTCATATATCTTTTTTTGGAGGAATGTCTATTCAGGTCCTTTGCCCGTTTTTGATTGGGCTGTTTGGTTTTTGTTGTTGTTGAGTTGTAGGACTTCTTCATGTACAGTAAACATTAATCCCTGATCAAATATATGATTTTAAAACATCCTCTCCCATTCTATTGGTTGTCTTCTCACTCTCTTAATAGTGTCCTTTGATGCACAAAAGTTTTAATTTTGATGGTGTCCATTTTATCCTTTTTTTCTGTTGTTGCCTACGCTTTTGATGTCATATTTAAGAAATCACTGCCAAATTTAATGTCACGAAGCTTTTCTCTTATTTTTTTCCTAATAGTGTTACAGTTTCAGGTATTTTATTTGGATGCTATCTTAAATAGAATTGTTTTTTAATGTAAAAAGTTTAATTCTCAAGGAAGTGGAGGATGACTCTCTACTCCTTATGTGTGGGCTGCACACATATTAAGAGCATCTTTATAGTGGAGAAACTTGACATATTCAGGCACATGGTCAAGGTGAACATCAGGGATAAATCATGTTGATAGAATGGCACTTTTCTTTTTTTTACATCTTTATTGGAGTATAATTGCTTTACAATGGTGTGCTAGTTTCTGCTTCATAACAAAGTGAATCAGTCACACACACACACATGTTCCCATATCCCTTCCCCCTCGCGTCTCTCTCCCTCCCTATCCCACCCCTCTAGGTGGTCACAAAGCACCGAGCTGATCTCCCCAAGAAAACACTCCCATTTACCATTGCAACAAAAAGAATAAAATATCTAGGAATAAACCTACCTAAGGAGACAAAAGACCTGTATGCAGAAAATTATAAGACACTGATGAAAGAAATTAAAGATGATACAAATAGATGGAGAGATATACCATGTTCTTGGATTGGAAGAATCAACATTGTGAAAATGACTATACTACCCAAAGCAGCCTACAGATTCAATGCAATCCCTATCAAACTACCACTGGCATTTTTCACAGAACTAGAACAAAAAATTTCACAATTTGTATGGAAACACAAAAGACCCTGAATAGCCAAAGCAATCTTGAGAACGAAAAATGGAGCTGGAGGAATCAGGCTCCCTGACTTCAGACTATACTACAAAGCTCCAGTAATCAAGATAGAATGGCACTTTATCTCCAAAGTCTTCCTCCCAAAAACCCATGACACATTTAATCACGATAATCACATCAGACAAACTCAGATTGAAGGACAGTTTACAAACACCCAGCCATTAAGTATTCCTCAAAACTGCTAACATCAATCAAAAATAAGGGAAATCTAAAAAAAACTGTCACAGTCCAGAGGAGTCTAAGGAAACAGAGAACTAAATGTAACGTGGTATCCTGGATGGGATCCTAAAACAGAGAAGGACATTAGGTAGACACTACAGAAATCTGAATAAAGTATGGAATTTAGATAATAATAATATGTCAATATTGGATCATTAATTCTGATAAATGTACTGTAGCGATATAAGATGTTAATAATAGGGGAAACAGTGTGGGGTATATGGGAACTCTGTACTATCTTTAGAGTTTTTCTATAAACCTAAAACTATTCTAAAATTAGAAGTTTATTTAAAAAAAAAAAAGCACATGGAACTTGGACCATACCCTTTAGCAATGTTGCCAGACTGCTTGATTTTCCACACAATTGATTTGATTGAAATGTGAAATTGGGGAAACTGATGATTTCATGGCTTTGTGGAGCTCTAAACGGCAGATTTACAATATGGAGCTAACTCTTCATAGGAGCTGAGATGCAATTGTTATCATGAGGTGAAAATGAATGTAACATATAAAAACTGCAGGTTGGAGAGTGATAAGAAGGAATCATCTTAAAAGTTTCACTCTAGAAAAATACCTGGACAATTGGTGATGGATCATGAAACTTGTTTTCAAGAAGAACAAACCTGTAAAAACAAGGTCATAGGCAATGTTCCCTCTACTCTCCCCAACAGTGATTTCCGTAAACTTCTAGAGTGGAAACTTTGCTATTCTGTTAAGTACGTACAGAAAGAGTTTTATTGTTCTGCCGGAAGAACATCAAAGGCAAGAGAAAATTTTTCAAAGGTGAGACATTTTCAATAAACATGTCTATACAAAGCCACTGGTTTGTTTAGTTTGTGTGTCCTGTGAATTCCACTCATTCCACAAGTTATTTGCCAGTGTTTAATTTCCAAGCCAAATCCCAGGTGATACTTTCTTCCTGACATTTTTCCTTAGGAAAAACTTAAATTCTTCTCCTTATATTTTAATAATTTTGCACTGCTGAAAATGGTGTGATAGCTGATCTAATTATTCTTCATCATCATGACGAATAATTATTCAAAGTTTATCCATTACGCAGGGCACCTTATTAGCCACAGATGTCTAATTTTCTTCCTCCCATCCCTCAAGTACAATGAATTGACATTTTAGTATTTTATAGAATAGCATTCATTTTGCTGTACGAGGACCTCTAACTGTTGTGGCCTCTCCCGTTGCGGAGCACAGGCTCTAGACGCGCAGGCTCAGCGGCCATGGCCCACGCGCCCAGCCGCTCCGCAGCACGTGGGATCCTCCCGGACCAGGGCACGAACCCATGTCCCCTGCATCGGCAGGCGGACTCTCAACCACTGTGCCACCAGGGAAGCCCCCAGCCTAGAGTTTTTGTTTTTCAGTTAACTCTGACACAGAATTGAGATGACGATGTTAAATTCAGATTGACAAAGAAGTCATGAAAATTCAAATGTTCTTATTTATGTGGATGAGTGTGATATTGAATTATGAGAAGTGACTTAATTTCAAATCATTCTTGCTACTTCAGATCATACTGGATTTATATTTTATGAACATTAGCATTAGGAGTTTTCAAAAAGATATTATGGTGCTAAAATCCTATTTCAGAGCTACAAGTACATTCTTTCCATCTAAATTTGATTTAACTATCTGAGTAAGTAAATGCTACTTACGTTTCTCTAAGGCGTCTATCAGAATTTGATGGCTTGCCTCCCTGTAATATTTAAGCAAATACAACTGCTTTTTAGCTGAGTAACCTCATTCACAGACAAAGAGTTTAAGGCAGGTCTTCAAGATGAAAATGTAGTTGGGGAAACTGTCCTCTTAATATAAAATTGCCATTCCCACTCTGCTGAAGATCACAAATAAGTATGACGTGTTCTCCTAGTGAACAGGTGGTACCAGAGTCACCAAAAATATGTGATGTGAGGAAGGCCATCTAAATTATCACCTTTTGGTTACATACTTATTTCCAAAAAGTGTTATGGGATGTCACATACATTCTTCTATAGTAATACCGAAAGTGACTTGTGTACTTGAGACCCCAAATATATTTATGGAAATTAGCATGTCAGGGTACTGGGGAATTAGCCCAAAGAAGTTAAAGAAAAATTGTCTGGTTTATTATCAGTGACTGAGGTCCAGGGAAGCCAATTTGCTTCCTGACACATTGTTTGATTTAGTCACCGAGTCACTCACACCAAATTGAAGACGTGAGGCTAAGGCTGCCTGCTTAATTCGAAAGCTAACCTAGGCTCTTAGTTCAAAGCCTGTAGAAGTGGTTGACAAATCAAGAGTATTAGTGATGTTTAAATTATAAAGTCTGAGTTGAGAGCCAGGATTAAATATGGACCAATCTCAATTAATCACTAAGGAAGCTCGTTTTTCTGTGTGTTCACTTCACTCCTCTGACAGTAGTTATCTAATGAAGCTGTAGAAAGGATTTGAAGAGAAACCTAAATACTTAGCCTCTTAGGCTGGAAAGTTGTATCAATACAGGGAGACTTTCAGAGCCGAGGGGACTGAAGCGGTATCTAACTTAGAAACAACTCATTCCTTCAGAGAAGATGCTGCTAGGTCCTCCCACCCCCACCTCTCACCCCCGCTTCACCACCTAGTACTGCTGCCAAGTTGTGAAGATGACCTACATGTTTACATATTTCAGAAGGAAAGGGAAGAACAGAACTAAAATGGACAGAAATAGCATAAGCGAAATAGACCTGCATAACTTCCTTTCTCACTTTGCTTTGAGAAACTCTGATGTTCCAGACATTTAGAAATGCACTTAAAGAAAAAATGGTCTATTTCTGGGATGTTGAAAGAGCTATTACTGTAAAGTTAATTAGTTGAATCAATCTGCACAGCTCCTGATGCCTTAATGGGGACCAAAAGTGCCCAGGGAATGATCATTTGGATAAGGGGGAGCATAGGAAATAATTTTGGAGTCTGAGTCCCTTTGGAGGAAAGGGTAAGAGCAACAATGCAGTGCTCAGGACAGCAGGGAGGAGGGTTCAAAAAAGGAGGTGGGGAAAACCAATGCCAAATGCTAAGTATTTTTTAATTTAGGTTGGCCCTGGACTCAAGAAAGTTTGAAATTCCCTCTTCTCTCTCTCTCTTCACTTCAGCATTTGTTCTTTGACATCAACTCAACCAATATTGTTATGGCTGAAATAAATGGATTTTCCCTCACCTAGGACCATAAATAACAGCACTTTTTTTGGGGAAAAGTGTTTGAATTCCAAGAAATCAATTTATATGTGACCCTAGGCACACATTTCATGAGCAAGGTGAGGGTTGGGTTGCATAAACGTATCTCTCCACAGGGAACACCTTCACAAATAATTGTTTCTCCTGTTTTTATGTGGATTTTTCTCTTAGTGACTCAGAGTCAAAGCAGGTCAGCTCCTCTGCATTCCAGCCACTTTCTGAGCTGGTATTCTGTGATTAGAAATGACAGAATGACTCAAGTCACAAGAACCCATCTCTGTCTTTCTTGAACCTGAATCTGGAGAAGGACAAAAGGGTAGGCCGGGGCAATGAGATGCTGTTCTCAGGTTTCAGAGGGAAATACTAAGGGAAATATTAGCAAATCAAGGGGGAGGTTGCTTCTCACCTCTCAGAATTGGATGTTTCTGTAATTGGGAGCAGTTCACAAATGGTTTATTCTTACTGAATTTTTATTTCAGTTGTCACTCTAGGGACATTAGAGATCTTGATATTTCAATTTCCCTGTTTAAAATTAGTCTTTTTTAGTTAGTTAAATAAAATCACAGTTAATAGCCATGAAGGTAGCAATCCACAAAACAGTTTATTAAAATTAACATTTCTTAAAGTGAAAAAATAAACATGTATAACAGAATAGTCAGGTTTTCTGGAGTAAGCTAAACTCTAGGTGTTTCCCATAGCAAGATGAGCAATTGCATGAAATTCAACTACTGATGCTAAAATAAAAAAACAGAGACCAGCCTTGAAAATTCCCTGAGCAGACAAGACCAGCTTTGTCATACAAGCAAAGCTTGATGTCACTTATTTTGCAAGACTAATTTGACCTGGGTCATTTCTTGCTTCTGCCTCTGGAAATCATAAGCAAAACAAACTACTTCCCCAAATTGATAGGAGATAACCACTAATCAATTCCCTATCTTTGAAGAAAACTCTAATGTTATGACCAATCACTGTGAAGAATGAACAGCTACTGCCTTCCTGCTGTATAAGCTACTTTATAACAAATTCCATGTTTTGTCTGAGTAGTCCTGGTTTGCAGACTGGGCTTTTGGTGTCTGCACAATGACCTCTTCCTAACTACCACTTTAGTGATTCATTAGTTTTACTTCTGCTATTTCTGAACTTTTGACACTAATTATGTTAGTAAATAACACTTACTGATTAGAATATTCTTTTTTTTTGGGGGGGGGCCGCCTTAAGGCATGCAGGCAGGATCTTAGTTCCCCGATCAGGGATGGAACCCGTGCCCCCTGCAGTGGAAGCTTGGAGTCTTAACTACTGGACCTCCAGGGAAGTCCCTGATTAGAATACTCTTAAACCCAAATCTTGAGTTGGTAAGATCAAGCTCTCTAAACGAGAGTTAGATGTACGGGGTCCATAGACAAAGACCACCTTCAAAACCATCAAAAGAGGCTATAGATCGTAATAATTACTATGGATTGAATGTTTATAGAACACATCTCAGTAGAGGAGCTTTATATTGATAGAGAGAAAGAACACATTCCCAACGCTCGTCCAGTCATTCATTCATGAAGATCTGTGGAGTCTCCACGTCTGTGCGTTGTGTCGGATGGGCCTGAGATGCCAAGGCAGGGCAGGGCAGGGCCGAGACCCCAGTGTTGGCTCTGTACCGCGGAGTCCTTGAGACCCGGATGAGAGTGATTTCTCGGCAAGATGCGGGTGAAAAGTGTTGGAATGTATTTAAGAGAGCATGGGAAGTGAGGAAGTATTCAGAGCAGGCAAAGACAAATGTTTTAGAGAATTTCTTCGTAAAAGAAACAAAGAAATGGAAAAGTAGCTTGAAGAGGAGGTAAGAAGAAAGGAAACTAATTTCTTTGTAGGAGCATCAACCTTGAGGAGGAGGGAGGGGATGGGAGGCAGTGCACGAGAGGAGGGGCTGACCTCAGACAAAGCTACAGGCAGTTCATCCATCGTCAGGGGAGGGAAGAGAGGATTATGGGCAAAGATGCAGGTGGATTAGTAAAGTTAAAGACAGGAAGAAGTGAAAGGTCTTTTCTGATCATTTCCGTCATCAGGCAAATAATCAGCTGAGAGTGAGAAGGAAGTTTTGTTAGAGAGAAGGCGTGAATAGCCCTCTGGGAGTATAGGTGAGGGAATCCAGGATGCCGGATGGATGGGCAATGCTGAGGCCCCTGGAAGTTTGGGTTCATAAATTCACAGCCATGCAGCCAGCGTTGTTGTGTTTTTCTTCAGCCGTACTCAGCCCCTTGGATACAAGAGTGGAAGTAGGCGGAGAAGCGGGTTGAATCCACATAGAGGTTTGGCCAGGCAAGTATGGTTGAAGGGAAAAAGGAGCAAGAGATTTTGTAATGCGTGCAAGATGGGCCATGGAATCTAATCTGAGGAAGAAGAGAAGTGAGCCCTGAAGGGAGACAAAATCTGTGGAAGAGTAAGGTGAGTGGGTTAGAAATCTATGGGAATTTCACAGATTACACAGGGAATTCTAATGCAGTAGGGACCAAAATTCCACCTTCCTTTGGAATGAAAGTACAATGTCAGGGAATTCTTCCTCCCTCCCCACCGCCCCCCACCTCCCCGCCCTCTTCTCCTTCTTCTAGAAAGTTCATGTAAACTAAATAGACTCTTCACTGATGAAAAACATGAATCTATGAATTGAACGCCCCTGGTAAACAGACATAAATACCGACTCTCTCAGCTAGACTTTGTAAAACTGTTTATTGGGTTATTTTCAAAATAAAAAATTATTTTAAAAGGGGAACTATAAATTCAAGCAAATCTCACTGGGATGATTTGGGGCCTATTGGTTTCTGCAATTTTCAGCAAAAGGGAAGTTTCACCCAGGCAGAAAGAGCCCCGTGATGTCAAGAGCAGTTGACCAAACTGCTTAGATCATTTCCATCTCCGCATGCAGGCACAGCCTGAGTCACGGCGCAGGCCCAAACTGGGTACTTCACAAAGCAAATTAACTATTTCAAGTCAGTGGGGAAATCGCACATCTAACAAAAGCAATTTTAAAAGTGCTGAAGTTGTATAGCACTGACAATATGCTTTCCAAGAGAAGCACTTTGCCACAATACAGAATAGGACCCAGGGGCCCACAGCACCATGTTAAGGCAATAAGATCTTAGAAAATATTTGAGCAAAGCAGAACAATGTAATAATCTGTGTTTCCCTGGATATGACTTAACTTTACATATGGCAATGAATGGCTTAGAGATACTCATAAATATAAGCTATAAATCTCATCTATAAAGATCTTGGTGATTTTTCTTTTTATCTTTTATAGTCGTCTTGTGTGTTTTCCTCAGCTACATTCCCAGTTGTGTAGGGATTAGATCAGATGCATATATGGAAAGAAACTAATACATTCTAGGCTGTGGTTTGAAAGTATAAATCTATAGTAGCATAATCTATAAAATTGTGACATCTCCAGTAGCCTGAATGTGTTATAAATATTCCCCTAGAGAGATTCCATGTTCTGAAATCACATCTTTGGCCCTCATGGTCTTGGGACCAGACGCATCTCATACACATTTGATGCTTAGTAGGGATAGGGATGATTATATCCTCACTCCTCAGGAGAGGAAGCTGGGTTCAAGAACTTTGCCCAAGTCACAGATTAAGTAAGTGGCTGAGCTGGGATTCAAACCCAGGCTCATAGGTCTGCCTGATTAAAAACATCTTGCTCGCCTGCCAATGCAAGGGACACAGGTTCGAGCCCTGGTCTGGGAAGATCCCACATGCCGCGGAGCAACTAAACCTGTGCGCCACAACTACTGAGCCTGCACTCTAAAGCCCGTGAACCACAACTACTGAGCCCGTGAGCCACAACTACTGAAGCCCGAGCACCTGGAGCCCATGCTCTGCAACAAGAGAAACCACTCCAATGAGAAGCCCGCGGACTGCAACGAAGAGTGGCCCCCACTGGCTGCAACTAGAGAAAGCCCACGTGCAGCAACGAAGACCCAATGCAGCGATAAATCAGTCAATTAATCAATCAATCTTAAAAAAACAAAAACACCTCTTGTTCCTTTGAACAACCAAACAGTGCTGCTGGCTTCGTTTTAAAAGCTGGGGCCTCCCTGATTCCTCACTTCATTTTTTCAAAGCTTTCCGAGTTTTATGGGAGCTTAAACAGCCACGGAAACCCCACATCCATGGAAAACCCCATTGGGCCACCTCTGCTTGGGTGATGGCGCCCTTCCCTAGCATCTGAGGCCCTAAAGCATCTCAGGGAAGAGCAAAGGGCCAGTGAGACCTGAGGCGAGTCCCAGCTCTCCCACGCCTTTGCTAGGTGACCTTGCTCTCAGCTAAAAGCCTCAGTTTAATTCAAGGAAAAAATTAGAAGGTACGCTATTACCTTCTCCACGGGGTTATTGTGTGGATTCAATGAGATAATGAATGCAAAGGACTTAGCATAGTGCCTAGGAAAATAGTATCGTATATTGTATTTTTAAAAATCAGCTACACTGGTTAGATTGCTCTGCCATTATTTTAACAGTTCATCTAATAGATCTGGTGACATCTGTTAGTCGTTTTTATTTAACCTTTCATCCATTCTTGTCTGTTTAATTTGTTTAAAAGCCTTTAAAAGCTTGGATCGTCTTTTATTTCTTTATATCCACTATACATAGCCCAGGGCTTTGCAGAGAGAATCTTCTCCAAAGATATTTGTTGTTTATGTCATCGCATAACGTATTCTCTTTAAATAGCAATGAAGAACAGTTCAAGATATACCATGAATTCTGACAATGTGTTTCTTTTTTTATGCTCTTTGTTTTGCTTTTTTCTTTCTGGGCCCATGTTCTGAAATCACACTTGGGGGCAGCATTGAGTCAACTTGGCCTTCACCGTTGGGAACTAGAAGGAAAGATGAAAGAAATCGAAAGGTAGAGGCTGACAGAAAAGAAATGAATAATTCTCAAAGTACGTCACTGTCACTAGCTTTAAAATGACTGTGCACTTTGCTACAGAAATCTATTTAAAAGCAGCACACCCTCTTTCATGTCTCACGGGGGCTTTTGAGGATAAATGACTTGTTTCCTTTCTAACCCCGGGTGTCAAAGCAAACTGCAAGACACTTAACTGTTTGCTCACCCAGCAGAATGGAGCAAATGTGTGAGCCACATCACAAAGGAAGACAAATTCAGCAGGCGTTGATGTGAAAAGGCACATTTACAGCTAGGGTTGAATATGACCTGTGTAATTGGAATCAGTTAAATCAGTTTGACGAAACACTGGAATAAAATGCTCCATTAGCCAGATCTTGGTCCTGCCACACTAAAGAGAAGAAAGGTAAGGGTTGTGGCAAAGTTAATAGCAGAGGTTCAGTTGGCCAAGGAACTTCCCAAAATGCTCTACACCCAGTGCAGATTCTACCCACTCTCTCATGGAGCTGTTTGCTTAGATCTTCTATTGATGTTCAGAATGTTTACCCCTGGGTATTGCAAGGGCAAAACTAATGGGCTGATTGTTTGCAAAAAACAAAGTAAACTCAGGCACTTCACTTCAGAATTTCTTTTAAAAATATTTGACGAAAGGTACAAAGAAAGCTCATAGAAAAATACCTTTGCTCAGCAACTTTCCCCAGAATCTGAGGAAACAGCATACATTTTTTATACCAATAGGGTCTCCATGAAAACTAAATGGCAAAGTGCAAGAGGATTGCCCAGTTTCTCCATAGGTCCACAACTTCATTTCTGTTATACCTGTTCCCTGATTTATTATGGAGGCATTGTTTCTTCATTTATTCATTCAACATTCATTGAACATCCAACGAGTCCAGTACTGGGACTATACGGATGAAAGACACATTATCCGTATTTTAAAGAAGTTCAAAGTTTAGGGAGAAATGGACACACACACACACAAACACACCTGTAAATAATTGCAATCATACTGATTTCTTTTAGGCTTGGAATCTATGATTCTTTTTACAGCTAAACAAAATTACTCCTCAGAGTATAATCTCAGAGAGCATGGATCTCACTTAACAGATGAGAAAAGTGAAATCCAGGGATGTTAAAAGATAGGACCAAGGTCACAGCCAGTGAGCGCAAAGCCACAGGAAGAACCTGATATGTTTCCACCACATATAGTAGCATCACCCTTGAGAAAAGGCATTACAGTTTCTATTTCTTATCCCTTGTATAAATCATCAATGGGCATTTGCTTATTGATTTTACCTTAATATCTTTAGTAGAGATATTTTATTACAGATATTTATTTCTATTAAAGATATTTCTATCTCTATATTGTAGTATATTCAAGATAAATATAGTCGTGTATTATTATGTAATATTTGGATACTACATATCATTATATACGTTATTAACATACAGTATGTCTAACATAGTATAATTTGTATATTCGAAGTCCCTAGTGTAAGTTGTGAATGAGCGTTTGTGTGTTCATTTCACTTTAATCTCTCTCATGCTGTCATCTGTCCAGCTACAACTCTCAGCATTATGATGTCTCTATAAACCAGGTAGCTTTTAACCTGCTTAGTTCCTGAGACTGTTAGCAGTTGATCAAAGCAACCACTTTCTCTTCATAAACATTCAGTTTTCCAAGCCTTGAGTTGGAAATTGAGGAGATGCCAGTGGGCATTCAGATACTAGAGCATCTGAATTTCATCTTGTGTCACGTTTCATGCTTTCCCAACCTATTTCCAACCAACAACATCTCCCTGGACCCGCATCCTTGGGATTTATCGTTTGAGGCCGTATCACAAAAGAAGCCTGTTGGTTAATTTGTACTTCTGCACATCCAAGGGAAATGTCTGACAATAAGGTCTAGGAGAGGACAGAATCCTGGTGAGTGGCATTTGACAGTTTCCATGGTGTAAATACCTTCACCATGGTCAATTTCAAGCGATGGAGGTATTGGTGCAGAGAGAGTACTGGGTTTGGCTTGTGGGTTTGGTTAAGTACAACCAACAACAGCCCTAATTTTAAGACACAATTTGAACTTGGTAGGAAGATAGGAAAAAAAATTATTAAATTAACTTATTGAATTAATAAAGATATAAGAGAAAGGGGGCAAGCAATTACACTCATCTGATAAAATACACACTCACTAGTGATCCTCTTTGTGAACATAGTTGAGAAACTTCTGGCTAAAATGATAAGTGGAGGCTTGATTGTAAAAACCAACAGATCCCTCCCAGCTTAGCTAATCAAACCAGGCTTAAATGTTAGAATTCAGGAGCCAAAGAGGACGGTGCAAGGACAAGGAGAACAATTTGACAGCAGAGACTGGCTTGAGCAGCAACTTTATTCAAGCATTTGCTCAGTCAGTCAGTCAGTGGGTGTTTGTGTCCTCCTAAGAGTCATATGTTGAAATTCTAACTTCCAATGTCATGGTGCTAGGAGGTGGGATCTTTGGGAGGTGATGAGGTCATGAGGGTGGAGCCCCTGTGAATGGGATTAGTGACCTTATAAGAAGAGACCAGAGAGCTTCCTCTCTCTTTCTCTCTCTCTTCCTCCCTCCCTCCCTCTCACTTTCTCTCCCTCCCTCTCTCTCTCTGTCTCTCTTCCTCTGCTGTGTAAGGACACAGCAGGAAGATGGCCCGCCAGAAAGCAGGTTCTCAATGGAATGCAATCTGCCAGCATCTTCATCACTGATTTCTCAGCCTCCAGAACAGTGAGAAATAAATGTCTGTTGTTTAAGGCATCCAGTCTATGGTAATTTGTTAGCCCCAGCTTACTAATACAATGGGTATTTACTGAGAATCTTTTTCTTTGTTCCTACAAATTGACATATTTAGGAAGGGATCTCAAGTAATGTAGAAAGGAAAAGAATTTACATTAAGATATTCATTCTGTAGAACATTATGCAAATATCAATGCCCCATTCTACTCCCTGACTCCGGGGGCTGTAGGAAGAGTGAGGGAGAGATATAAGCCTCTCTCTGAGCTAGTGGCTGCAATCCAAAACTCAGGAGAAGAAGCTGCTGCCTTTTCTTAGGGGAAATTCTTTAGTGTCAGGCTTTATTGCCACCATCAGCTCAACCTGAGTCAGCTGGGAAACCACAGTCCCCAGAAGTTCTCAAACATCAAGCTTAGACTTAGATGTGGATTCAAGACCAGAAAAAAACCCTTCATTTATTTCCTTTCCTGAGTCCTCCCAGGTTTCCACCTGCTTTAGGGAAGTTCTTTTTACAGTGTCGTCCACCTGGGGACCACCTCAGCCTGACCTTTCAGTACAGTGTTGCTTTATTTAACGCGGGAGTCTTTGAATGTCCCCTATGGGACATTATGGTAGTAATCCTAAACAGGCCGGTTTTCTCCCAAATATGAGCAAACCAAAAGTACAGTGTACAAAGCTACATAACGACTCATATGTTTACTTTCCGTTATGCTTTTATAAAAATCTACCTTTAAATTACATCTCTAAGCAGATCTGCCTGGTTTCTTCACTGTCCTGGAATTTTTTATTCTACTTTTGGAATTTAGATTATAAAGTACACATACTGTCTCAAATACATAGTAATATATTTTATTCTAATATGGGACCTCAGACTTTTCATTCTTAGCAGCGTATATTAACAACGCTTCTGATGTAACATGGGGAAGTGTGCTTTTTTCTGCCTGTCTGGAATATGTGGGCGCCCCCCGCAAACCCAACTGGCAGCTAAACCAAGAACACCCATGATACTATAGAGACTGTTCCATACTCTTTAGCTTTGTAAGGAGATACTTTGGGCATGAGACAATAAGGCCTGAAACAAGGGAGGGAGATTTTATGGTAGAAGAAAATTTCTCTCTTCCACTCAACCTCCTCAAATTCTCGTGGGGACAGGAGATGAAGGGAAAGTGCTCTACACATTGAGAAAACTAGAACACTAGTGTCTGTTCAGTTCCTTCTCTGGTAGTTGGTATCTCACAGAGATGATGGTGAGGGGCTTAGAGGGCAGCGTTGTACCCCTTGATAACCCTGACTTTCCCATGTTCTCAGAGCTGAGGTTGGGGCAGAGTCTCAATTACCATCTATAGTGAGAGACATGTGACTATGGACGAACCCTATGCACTGATACATTCATTTCCCCTGAACTTTGATACTTCCCTCTCTTCACCCTCTAGGAAGAGGTAGGAAAAAGGCAGAACTTTCACTTGACTGCATTTGAGAGTTGTGGAAATCAGACCTCGGATTGGAATGTAGAATAGAAAGCAAATTAAGGTATAGAGATGGATTGACAGAAATTGGATAGAAGAACAACTCAGAAGCGACCAGATTATACTTTCTGCCAAGAACAGAATTGGACACCAAGAAGCAAAAATCAAATTGAATCATAGAGATTAAAAAAAGAAAGCAGTATTTACAGACACCTGAATCTTGTCAATTATCACGACCATGAAAATGTATGTCTCTCATGCAAATAATCGATTGTAAACGTAAATTAGTTATTTAGTGCCATATCACCCAAAATACCTGCCCCACACCATCCTACTCCCTAGTGTGGGTGTGGCTGATTGCATCTTGAATCTGTTTTTACACTTAAAGTCCAGAAGGGTTGGTGCTGTTTAGACGAATTTAATTGTCTGTTCTGTTTGTTTCACCTCAGATTCTTTCCAGTAGATGGCGTTAGTCCTAAGTCTAAGAGTAGAAAAGAAAGGCTTATTGAAATATATTCATCTTCTAACCATCAGCTGTGAAAGGGGTTAAGAAGTCATTTTATGTTATTAGCCAATATGCATTTAAATTCCTTACCCATTAGGGATTCTCAAATCTCCATATAGATTGTCTTCTGAAGTAGATGAAAGCACTAAGGGAGGAGTTTGGATACATGTCAGAGGGTGCAATAGAGGGTCTGAAGTGTCCACGAGGACAGGCTGTTATCAGAAGCTTGGATTCGAAAAGGTCTCAGATGTGCTTGTCTCTTAGAAGAGGACTTAACATTTACTGAGTTCCAAAGAGAAAAGAGGGAGGGGGAGAGAGAGAGAGAGAGAGAGAGAGAGAGAGAGAGAGAGAGAGAGAGAGAGACACACGGAGAGAGAAGGCATATAAGGAAAGGGGAAATATCCAACTGAATACATTGAAGACTGCTTCTTTTTAAAACATCAGCTTCATACATCAAAGCAGAAGAACTGACTGCTTCAATATCATTGCTTTTTTTGGCAAGGGTGGGATGGTACATTCAGATGAGGCTAAATTGTCCCTACATGGTTTCTAAGGGAACAAAATAATGAGACAAGAAAGGCACAAATCTTTTGCTTTTTAAGGCTTCAGGTACTCCCTCCAAATATTATACTTCAGCCATTTGCCTCAATCTAAAATATTTGCTAATTATAAATAATTTAAGAACAAGTTAAAAATCTATCTGATTTGAAAATCTTTGGCTCGATCCTCCATAGCCTATGGAATATCTGTTTTACAGTTAAAGTGATTTTCATTTTATCTCCACCCACCCACCCTGAACGCACACCTAACTCACCTTCTTGTAGAAGTGGAGTGTCACCTGCATTTTGGTGCCCCTCAGACAACATCCAATGCTTTTTCCGAGAAAAACCCACCATTCCAACCAAATCTTTCCAGAGGCTCTGACGCCAGCCCTACCATTTCTGTATTCATTTATTTACATCACAACTCAATTATAATTATTATAATTCCCCCTTCCCTCATCTTTCTTTTTTAAAGTGTGAAGCCAAGGAGAGTCAGGAATTACAACTTTTCCCCCTAGAATGATCACAAATTTCCCGTTTCCCCATCCAGTCTTTTTTTTCCCAAAGAGGGAAAAAAGTACCGTGGACTTGGTAGGAAGCATCACTCAATGTGGGACCATTGTCCCCCCTCTTCCAGAGACTCCCAACTGTCTCCCTAAACGTGCTGTCTGTAACCAGTTGTTCCTGTTGAATAACTGCGTGAGCTGCAGGGCTTTTGTCGCCTGCCTGCAGATAGAGGGGGATGCTGCTGGCTTTTCTGAGTGTGGAGACAGCACCCAGGAGCCCCCAGGAGGCCGTTATCAGGAGCCAACAGATGGAGCCCATCAGCGCGCTGCCAGACATCCACACCTGTGGATGGCGCCCCAGCCAAGAAATTAATTGCTTAGAAATAAAAAAATGGGTGGACTCAGATCGGAAAGGATTAAGAAAGAAAAGGTTAAACAAGGGAAAGAAGAAGCCACGCTGTGTGAGGTACCCTGATCCATGGCAGCAGACCCAAGTGTGTGACGTGTTCGGCACCTGATTTGGTTTTCAAATACAAGAAAGATGCAGGATTAGAACTGAAACATGGGAGGAAAAAAGGCGACTTAAAAGAGAACAGGATGCCCATTGCTTCACTTGGGTCATTCACACGCGTTCTGAAGGAAAAAAAAAAACACGACACTTTTCCTCTTGTATGTTTATATTTTGCTAGTGGAATTACATTTAATCTTATTCATTGTCCTTATTTTTCATTTGTTTTTTCATAGTTTGCTGCTTCTACGATTTCCAAATCAGCAGAGAGAGGTTTCTGGTTTTGCTTTGTTTTCTGTAGTGGCTTCATGGGACAATTTTTTTTTTTTTTTTTGCTGTACGCGGGCCTCTCACTGCTGTGGCCTCTCCCGTTGCGGAGCACAGGCTCCGGACGCGCAGGCTCAGTGGCCATGGCTCACGGGCCCAGCCGCTCCGCGGCATGTGGGATCTTCCCGGACCAGGGCACAAACCCGTGTCCCCTGCATCGGCAGGCAGACTCTCAACCACTGTGCCACCAGGGAAGCCCCTTGGGACTATTTTTATAACTTATATTTTCTTGTTTCCCTAAGAATTTTTTACATAGTGTTTAAAAAACAAAATTCAACTCAGTAGATTTTAAAGATCTTATTGGCTTTATTCAAAGATGTGATTCACGAATCCAGCAGTATCCTAGCTAGCAGCTAGAAAGGCAACCCAAGGTGCTGTACAAAATGGAAGACTTTTATAGGCAGAAGGTGTGGAGGATCAAAGAGGGCAAGGAAGTTACACCAGCAAAGAGCGGTTTGTGTCAAGGTCACCTTCCTTTAGGGAACAGCAGGGACCTATCAGACATATGAACTCCTTACTGCTCACCGGGTCCTTCCAGGTTTAAGATTCCATTCCTGGGAAAGGCTGAAGCTAAGGTAGTAAGTCTCAGTTTGGTGACTTGGGGCTTAGCACCAGTGACTTCCTTTGGGGCCTGTTGTCTTGTATTTAACGACAAAAAAAAGTAGTTTCGATTCCATTGCAAAACTCGTTCCTCACTGTGTGACCTTTAGTCCTTCATCTTTTTTGATCTCAGTGACTTGCAAAATGAAGCATAATTGCTAAGATCCCATGCAGCTCTTAAATTGTATGACTCTGTAAATCAATTTCCGGCAGTATTTAGAAATGGCTTAGACAAAATATCTAGAAGAAGGAAATAAGGGACATGGAGAAAAAAGGAATCCCTAAGAGAATTATATGCCACATTACCCAACACAGCCTCTTCTTTGGAAATTTCTCCTGTGAAAGAACAGATCATTATTACCAGGATCACTGAGAGGAAGCATCAACAGTCTCGCTAATTAGGATGTAGTAGAAGTGGAGGGTACCTTGACTTAATCGGAGAATTAGATACGGTTCTTATTTGTCAATGCTTTAGTTTTAAAACAGACATATCTTTGATCTGGGCACAGCTAAGCAGTGTATATTCTGCATCTGAATTGAAGCAACCAGGGTTTTTTTTTTTTCTGCAAATAGACATTTAGGGGCAATTTAGCTTGATTAAGAATGAATTATTCCAGCAAATTTTTATCATTTAATCACGTGTCAACTTCCAGCACATGCTGGAAGTAAAATATAGTGCCTTTCATCAAGGAACTTAAAATCTATCAGTTGGAATAAAAACAGCTGCATAAATAAAAGTAAGGATAAAATAATTTATTTATTTATTGAGTGCTTATTGAGTGTACTTTGTCACTTGACCAAATCTAATATATCTAATCCTCAAAACAACACGGCAAAGTATCATCATTAACCTGTTTTTTTTTTAAGATAATTTTTAAGAGCAGTTTTAGGTTCACAGCAAAATTAAGATGCAGAGATTCCCCATATACCACCTGCCCCCCACGTGCGTAATCCCCATTATCAATGTCCCCCACCAGAGTGGTACATTTCTTACACCTGATGAACCTACACTGACACATCATAACCACTCAAAGTCCACAGTTTATATTAGGGTTCACTCTTGGTGTCGTACTTTCCTTTGACTTTGGATAAATGTATAATGATATGTGTCCATCATTATAGTATCATACAGGGTATTTTCACTGTCCTAAAAATCCTCTGTCCTCCACCTATTCATCCATCACCCCCATATCACCCCTGCAACCACTGATCTTTTTATTGTTTCCATAGTTTTGCCCTTTCCAGAATGTCATATAGTTGGAATCATGCAGTATGTAACCTTTTCAGATTGGCTTCTTTCACTTAGTAAAATGAACATAAGGTTCCTCTATGTCCTTTCATGGCTTGAGAGCTCATTTCTTTTTAGCACTGAATAATATTCCATTGTCTGGATGGACCACAGTTTTTTTTCATCCATTTACCTACTGAAGAACATCTTGATTGTGTCCAAGTTTTGTATAAGGTTGCTATAAACATCCATTTTCAGGATTTTGTGTGGGCATAAGTTTTCAACTCCAGAGGGTAAACACCAAGAACCATGATGACTGGCTTCTATAAGAGAATGTTTAGTTTTGTAAGAAAACACAAAACTGTCTTCCAAAGTGGCTGCACCATTTTGCATTCCCACCAGCGATGAGTGAGGGTTGTTGTTCCACAGCGTCGCCAGCATTTGACGTTGCCAGTGTTTTGGATTTTGGCCATTCTAAAAGTGTATTTTGGTATCTAATTGTTGTTTTCACTTGCATTTCCCTGATGACATATAACGTGGAGCATCTTTTCATATGTTCATTTGCCATCTGTGCGTCTTCTTTGGTGAGATGTCTGTGAAGGATTTTTAGTCCATTTTTTAATTGGGTTGTTTTCTTGTTGTTGTTTTAAGAGTTCTTTGTATATTTTGGTTAACAGTACTTTATCAGATGTATTTTTTGCAAGCCAGTCTGTGGCTTGTCTTCTTATTCTCTTGACATTACCTTTTGCGGAGCAGGAGTTTTTAATGTTAATGAAGTCCAGCTTATCAATTATTTCTTTCATGGATTGTACCTTTGGTGTTAGATCTAAAGGTCATTGTCATACCCAAGGCCATCTAGGTTTTCTCCTATGATATCTTTTATGAATTGTATATTTTGTATTTTACATTTAGGTCTGTGATCCATTTCGTGAAGGGTGTAAGCTCAATAAACATTAGCTATTCTTATATATATTTTATTCTTATATTTGCCTTAAAAACATTTCCAGATTTTTTTGAGATATGGTTGATTTACTACCTGGCTGTGTCTTAACTTTTACAATCTAGATGTGTCTGATCTCTCAGGCCAGGCTGTAAAAATCCCATTTAACCAACATTTGATATCTATGAAAAGCCTGTGGTTTTTAGCTGGAAAAGGTCACTACTCTTCTATAAAATATTACTTTAAATATAGAGAGCAGGATTTTGGTGGCACAGGTCATGCTGGAAAATGGTGACTTTTAAGTTTTTTTAAAAATTAATTCTAAGAGATGTTTTATAATGCACAAGGTGAAGGTGACTTATCAGAGTGGATAAACGTGACTCGCACAGGAAGGCGACATGTTTAGAGAATGTGCTGTTTATTATAACTGCCACCCAGCCTCATTTGCTGTGGTCAGTGTGGGCATTCCATGACCAGATACATAAATGAAACAGATCGAACGAGACATTTCTCACTGAAAAACAGTGTGTTGCAGTGGAATGAGGGTGGCCTGGCAGTCAGAAGCCCAGAGTTCTCGTGTTGATTGCTGTTAAATTGTTGTGTGATCTTGTACAAGGCTCTTCACCTTTTCGGGGACCTGTTTCTTCATCTGTGAAAGATGATGACTGGATGAGACAGTCTGTGAAGTCGTTCTTGTTCTCTGAGTCTATAGTTTATACGCGCTCAGCATCATCAACCTTAGAGATATCTAGATTAAATGAAACTGGGAAGGCAGGACAACGTGGTCTTTGATTATTTGATGATGTGCTCAGGGTTTATTTTTCTCTCTCCTTCTTTCGCTAGTTGACTTATCTGATATAAGCAAACACACTCTGTGGTGCCTTCTCTGGCCAGCTTCATGAATTCAAGCTCTGATGAACTATATAGAATAAACAAGTAGAAGATGAGTGAACCTTATTTTTTGCATCACTTAATTCAAATTGATTAATTTAAAGCCCATCTCCTGGTTTTGCGCCAAGTAAATCATACAAAAGAGAGGACTCTAATGTTCTGGTGCCACAGGCTTCAATCTTTCAGATGTGATGGAGCATTTTCATTCTGTGATTAATTCATTCATTCATTATTTATTTATTTACATCTCTAAATGGCATTGACATTTGATAAAGTTTCAAGGACCCAAAAAGCAAACTTCTCAACCAATTCAACACAAGTTGCCGAAGCATCGGCTGTTCTTGCTTGCGCTGTACCCCTGCCTAACGTAGAGAATTACTTTCTGCGAGCTCCAGGGGGGATAAGCTCCCAGGACATTTTTCTGCTACTCCCGAAGAGGATCGCGTACCTAGACACTCTGTTAATCTTCCTAGACATAATCCTCATTTATATGAAATCAGTATCGCCACTTCTCTTAAATCATCTTCTACTTTCTTTCTTTTTAGTTATTTGTTATGCTTATCAAGATGTTTTATTTCGTTCTACTTTTATGCCTTATTTTATTATTACTTGTTTAGACTAGGCTACGGTCCAAACCAGGGAAGACATCATTATCCACTAGTCTACATCCTTCCTTACAAGACGAAAATACCCTCTAAGTCTGGGTCTCATCTAGCCTTCCCTGCTCTTCCCTCTTTTACAGAGTAATTCATATTCTGCATATCTGGAAAGTTAATTTCATAAGAAACTGCCCCCTCACTCAGTAGCCTATATATCTTGGTTGCGCTACACGTCATCATTCCCAGGTTCCATGGTCCACCTTGATTATTACTATGATCAGAAGCCTCTCCCTTTCCAGTTTTGGGCATCCCCATTCTCTGTGCAGGTCACCTGCTCCCTTCGCTCTCTAAGTGTGCGTCCTTCTCTCTGATGTTCCCAAGACATGCTGCTTTCACTGGCGACTCTTAGACAAGAAGAGGAGGCGTGAACTGGAGATCGGGTGACTGGCCTGATGCAGGAGGATCCAGAAACCTCAGAGCTTATGATGGTTTAGCCATTTCCTTCTAGTTCACTGCTCATATAAAATTTGTCTCATGACAGAGTAGTTGTTTTTTAATGTTCGATTGGAACTTACGTGTATGCATTCTTAATGCTGTATTTTGAAGGAAGCCATTTCTGATTATGTGGGTCTGTGCACTTAATAGCTAGCTGCATAATAAAGGGTAATTACATTTGCCTGTAAGAGAATATGGATTAACAGTAAACATCAATGCCATGAAAGGCCGGCAGCAGTGTATGAATGGGATCTTTTCAGAACCACTCTCATTCATTACACAATGGATACAAACAATTGGATTAATGAATCAAGCAGGCATTCTGCTTGCATGGCTAACATTAAAGAGTAGTAAGCCAGTTTATTGAATGTGCTTAGTCGATAGCCATCTGTTTATCCTTTGATGCATTTCATCTTAAAGGAAGATTTATACTAATTAAACAATTTAAACCACCCATAAAAGTTACATTGGTATATCCCCACATGCTCTGTAAATGCGGTACGCGGGCCTCTCACCGCTGTGGTCCCTCCCGCCGCGGAGCACAGGCTCCGGACGCGTAGGCCCAGCGGCCACGGCCCACGGGCCCAGCCGCTCCACGGGCACGCGGGATCCTCCCGGACCGGGGCACGAACCCGCGTCCCCTGCATCGGCAGGCAGACACCCAACCACTGCGCCACCAGGGAAGCCCCCTGTGTGTGCTTTTTTAAGTCTATTTAAGTTACTCGGATTGGATTAATTTTAACAAGCTGCTCCTTCTGCTTTCAGTTCCAGCCTCTGACCTTCTTGTGAGAAACTTACTGTTTAATCTCAAGTTTCCTTCTCTCTGATGATGACAAGGGCGATATCAGTGTAACTCCAGAAACACCTGGATATTTCCCACATGTTCGGTTCTTTTCCATTTGGTTTCAAATCAAGGCTCGGTACTAGCTATTGTGAGGCTCTGTCTATCGCAGAACAGATCCTGACAAACAGGCCGTGAAAAGTAGACAGCAGCTGCTTGGCTGGGACAGGAGTTCTGTCTCATTGCCAACTGCTACATCCATCACATCCGCGAGTATTCAGTAAGTGCCTACTCAAAGCTTGCAAATGGAACATTTAAAAGGTGGTCCTTGTGCTTACATTTGGCCTAGGGCTCTGTGCCATGTTCGTGGCCGGTGGAGTTGCCACGCTGCCTGTCACTCCGGCCTCTGGAGGTGGCCTCCGGTGGCCAGTGGCAGAGCAGGTACTGTTCTTTTTCCCCGTCCTTAGGCTCACTGTAAGTGAGCCCTTGCGGATGAGCTTTACTCTCCAATCTGTGGATTCAATTCTAAAATCCTATAAACCCGAACCACGTGAACTCACGTGTGGTTTGTAGGACAAGAAACGCCTCTTTTCACTTTTTTATAGACAAGCCTGGTTCCTTTCCTCCTTGGAGCTCTACTAGGGAGTGGCTGGCAGTGGATTCCAACCCCTGTTGTTGCTTCTGCTGTTTCTCAGTGCTTCTTGAGAGCAGGGCCAGCTCTGAGACATTGGGGGTTTTCCCTAGTGAAGGGAGAATCTCTGCAGTGGAGTGTGTGACCTCTGCCTGGTTAGAGGGACTAACTTTGTGGCCCTGAATTACTTCACTGGGCTGGGGTCTACACCCTCTCCATCAGGTTGGCTTCTTAAAGTGACACTACCTCCTCCTGCCTTTTGGCTGAACTGATTTCTGAAGCCTCGCTGGGGAACACCTGCAGTCAAACAAAATCGTCAAACAAAATCATTTGCTCCAAAGTGATGCTAAGTCATGTAACACAGACTCTCGCTCCTCTGTGAAACAGTAACCCTCTGGAACAGGAGACTGTTGGCTATTAATATGGCAAATTATGGCAGCAGAAGGAGCCTCATTTCCAGTATCACCATGGGTCCGCTGTCTGGGCCCTCACATTCCTCGACAAACCAGGAACTATGTCATTTGCATGTACTTTTCTTAGTACTTTAAAGAAGACAGACCATCTTCTCTTGCCTCCAGCTTTGTTAAAAAAAAAAAACAAAACCAAATGCAATTTATTGAGAGGGAGTTGTCTTTGAAAAACACCCTGAGGACACATGAACAAGTAAAATCTAATTTAAATGAAGATTCTCCAACGCCATCCCAGCGATTCTTGTTCATTTACCTGGGATGGGGTCCAGAGACTGAATTTCATGAAGTACCTGGTGGCGCTGATGCAGGCAGTCCCCGTGCTGCCTCTGAGAAACACCACTAAAGCTGAAAGTTCTATGTGTGACATCCTAGAAATGTACTTCACATTTAAGAAGAGAAAAATACCTCCTCAGTTGTACCAAGACAGAGGCCTCGTAGACTCAAACCACCAGTAATAACAGTAATAAGGGAGACATAGACTCACGTGGTTCACTTCCATTGCTTTACAAAGCCATTCTTTCCAGCCCAATTTTTCCTCCTCATTAATGACCACCTTATCCCTGGGAGATTGGAGACCATGGACTTGGCCTCCTCACCACTCCCCTGACATTAACCAGTTCTCTCATTCTGGCCAAGGAGAAGTGGCTACTTGCAAAGTTGACCGAAACAACCCAGCAAAGTAAATGCTACCCTGACCCCTCTCCGGGGAGGGGAGTCTGAGCTTGTACCCAGCAGCGCGTGGGCTCTGAGGACTCTTCTCCCTGTTTCCTCCTTGTGACTGCTGTGTAACACTGGTGACACTTTCTAAAAGCACCTGGCAAGCTTTTAGAGAAGACTAATTCCCCAGGTCTACCCAAGGCTCTGAATGAAAGGTCTGACTAGGCTGCCGAAGGGAACGATGTCTGGGTTGCTTTAAAAGCAGGGGGCAGATCCTGACAGGATGGGGCATCTGGTCCCAAGGCAGAGACGGCGAAGAGCCAGAGGGGCAGAGAGACTGAGCAGGGACTATTCCGGACAGACAGAACCAGAACAGGGAGACAGAACATACTGATATGCCCCATTAAAAGCAAGAATTAGACTAATCCATGGAACTGCTCTGTCCCTCAGTATGCAGTTTCTAAGGAACTCTAGCATTAGACAGAAATAAGTACTTTTAGAGAGTTTCTCTGAGGTCTCACTTAAAATGTCTTTGGCCTCAACTGAAATTCATTTTCTTTTGTCTGGCCTTGAAAAGAATGGAGTTTTCTCAGAGAATGAGCTGTGTGCTTCTGTGATTTGGAAAAGGTCTCTGTGTAGCCGTGCAGAAGTGCTGGATGGATACTTGAGATTACTGGAAGTTTATATTAATCTACACACTTTTGGAAAAACTGGAAAATGGGGCTAATTGTATATCTATTTAAGTAATCCTTGCACTTTTTTCTTCTTCAGGAATTAAAAGAAATCAACTAGTGTATATATTTATGATTTCACTATGTTGGATATGACAAGCTTTAAAAAGAGGTAACTGAAAAAAAACACCAGACAGTAGTCTCCAACTGTGATTTAAAAGCAATATAATGGGAGTGGGATGGAACAGGGCATAGTCGGCATTTCCCTCAAATCCCAAACTGCTTTGCTCGGAAATCTTTTGAGAAGTAATAACAAATCTCATAACATTGCATATACAGAATATCTACATTTTTACCCTGTAACAAGGACCGTCTGTGAGGTGTACACAATAGATATTATTTCTCCCAAACTGAGATGAAAAAAGTGAAGAAGTATGCTTAACTGACTTGCCTGCATCTACATGTTTAGTTCATGAAGGGTCAGCCTGGGGTCCAGGCCTGATTTCCTTAAATTCCAACTGTCTTTCTTCTATAGTTTAGATCATGTCTAATGACAAATAAGCATACTTAGGTTGAAAAAAGGCATTTTAAGAATGTAATTATTTTCTTTGGTTTCTTCCATTTGACATTAAAAGATGACTTCAGGGCTTCCCTGGTGGCGCAGTGCTTGGGAGTCCGCCTGCTGATGCAGGGGACACGGGTTCGTGCCCCAGTCCGGGAAGATCCCACATGCCGCGGAGCGGCTGGGCCCGTGAGCCATGGCCGCTGAGCCTGCGCGTCCGGAGCCTGTGCTCCACAACGGGAGAAACCACAACAGTGAGAGGCCCGCGTACCGCAAAAAAAAAGTTAGGTTCCTACTCTTCCACAGAGACAAGGAGACGGGGCCTTGTCTTCAAGAGTTGCTAGAACAGTCAGTCAGTTGGTTGGGCAGCCTTGAGTTATCGCAGGCAGGTACTTTTAGGGAGGGCTAGGTCATCCTAGGGGTGCAGTTTTGCACTGCTAGTAGTTAATGTTGTTCAAGCTTTTATAGGCCAAGGATGAGGGACAGTTGAAGAGAGTGCTCAGAGGAGCCAGGCTAGAGTTTGATCAAGGAGATAATCTGTCACCAGAAAATCGGTGAGAGACAATATCATACAGTAATGAAGGAACTAAGGCTCTAGAGCTTGCTTGTCTGGGTTTGAATCCTGGCTCTGCCGCTTACCAGCTGTGTGATTTTGGGGGTCAATCACTAAATCTCAGTGTCTCTTATTTCACTAAAATGGGGATTAATGTAGTATACTCCATAATATTCATTACTTCATGAATATTAAATGAATTAATGCTTGGGAAGCACATAGAACAAAGCCTAGCACAAAGTACGTGCTGTATGCGTGTCTGCTATAACTACCTTTTATGAAGCAATCTATCTACGATGCAGGTGAGGAAAGAGACTCTGTGCAGCAAGTAGCCTGGCAGCTGCTGATCTTGGTTGACATGGAGAAAGAAAGGCTAAAACACCACTTGCAGGCACAAACTTATATGATTAAAAAAAAAAACTGCCCTGGAAATCAGAGAGAATCTCTGTCTGCCTGGAACATGGCCCTGACCTTCTCCAGCAAGGACCTTGTTCAGGAAAAACTCAACCTTGTTCTAGTTGAATATAATCCAAATGAAATATCCATAAGAAGAGTACTGCTGTTCTATGTCATCAAAACAGTCACGGCTGTGTGATAAAAGCATCCAACTCTTGTTATCTAACAGTATTCGTATACAGTATGTGTCTATTACATGCACGCGGCACTCCACTGGGCCCTCAGCTGAGGAGGGAGTCCTGCCTTGCCCATAAGAACATATACCCTTACAGAAAAATGACCCTGGGGAGACAATCTACTGTGGCTGACGGCTGATTAAAGTGGTGACTCAGGCCTATTTTAGAACGACAAAGATTTGCTTCATTGGAGAATGACAGGCAGGCCTGTTGGCTCTGATAGATCTGGGGGTGCCAATGTGTTGTTGACTTCTACATCCATGTCAACTACAGGCCATTCTATGATATTGGAGTTGCAATCTTCTTACAAACTGCCTGTTCTTCTGCTCTGAATAGCAGTAAATAGTCTCTGAATGTCTAGATTGACGGGCTTTGTTTTACCAGCTATTGTTTTCTGACCTCCGAATCTTTAAACAAAGAGGAAAAGAATGTCAATGTTTCATAGAAGCCGATGGGCTAGGAACAAGCAGTTTGTGGGTAGATTGTGGTTATAGCACATGCTGTATGCATATATTCCCACAATATGCCCAGTGCCTCCATATGGAAATGCACTGTTGTCAGTTCGTATGGAGGCTGGATGCCCCTGGGATTGTAGGATTATTTCATGAGGAAGATTCCTGGCTCATACCAAACTGATTAGGTTACTAACCTCCAAGCCACGGTTTATTTTCCAGGAGTAATCCGTCATTTGTACTGCACTCTCATTCTCCAAGCTGGTGAAATCAGCCTCAGTTCAAATCCTAGAGAATGTATCTCTGCACAGTAAACAGGTATTTAAACCAAGCTGCTTGCCTAGTAACAGATGCAGACAACAGTGTGGTACGATCTGGAAGCACAGGCAGGCAGCACAGAGGTGATGTGACTCCAGGCTGTTTGCAGGACTCAGATTGTGTCACTGGTGTTGAAATGAGTTTGTGTGAGTGTGTAGAGCAGCTGGCCAGCATACTCTGCAAGTGACTGCTGAGGAAAACTATCACACTTGTGTCTGTGGTGTACCATAGAACTGCTGCTGTCTGATGGAAGGACACCCAAGGAGACTTATTGTCTGGGTGCTTCCACTGGATTTTTTTAGGAAGCTGGAGGTTGAATAGCTATGACAACAAAAAATAGCAGTTAAGATTCCATTTGGAGCTGAGTCATTATTTCTGCCAATCACTCATTCCCTTCTGAGTCAAATAAGCATCCAGACATGGAATCATGGAATCGGGAGTTGGAAAGGACATTAGATGTAATCTAGTGTGATCTCTTACTAATGAGAGGAATCACTTTTATAAATTCCCCCACAGAAGGCCTGAAAATAGGACTATCTTTCTCTTTCTTACCTCTTTTTTTATCTTCCTGTCTACTCAGTTTCTTCTTTTTCTTTTTTTTCTTTTTTTTTGCGGTACGTGGGCTTCTCACTGCTGTGGCCTCTCCCGTGGCGGAGCACAGGCTCTGGACGTGCAGGCTCAGCGGCCATGGCTCACGGGCCCAGCTGCTCTGCGGCATGTGGGATCTTCCCGGACCGGGGCACGAACCCGTGTCCCCTGCATCGGCAGGTGGACTCTAAACCACTGTGCCACCAGGGAAGCCCCCTTTCCTTATTCTTGATTCTGCTATTCAGAGACACTCTTACTTGGGATTCTTGCTGAGTGATTGAACTACCTGACATCTGACCACTAAGAAAAGATGGGTTATTATCATTAAGATAGAACAAACCTTCGAAGTTGAAATACTATCATATGAGAAAAGTAGTGTCTTTTTTTTTTTTTAAAAGGGTTTATGTCTTGTTTTAAGAGAAAACTATAAGCTCAAGTTAGAATATCAAATGTGACCATCTGTACTCATTCAATCTAACATACATTGTGGGTCTGTGATATGCCAGGTACTGAGATACACAGATAAGTTGAAATAGTTTCTGCCCTTGAGGGGCTGACAGACTAAAAGGGAAACAAACACATAAGCCTACAACTACAATTCAGTGTGTTAAGTGCTATAACAGGCATGCAAATTGAGCTAGGAAAGCATGGAGAAGAGAAAAAAACCCAATGGAGAAAGTGTTAAGTAAGGTTACCTTACTTAAGGGATGCAATGGAATTTAGCAAAGAAGATGGGATTTAAGGTTGTTTTTAAAAGATGCATGACAGTGGAGGAGAGAGGGAAGGACAATTTTGACAAAAGTGACAACAGAAGCAAAACAAGTGAAATCTACACCACAAGTGTGATGAGGGCATAAGGTTTTTGGAGTGGGGTTTGGAGACTGAATGGCAGAGACTGAGCTGGGTTTACATCAAATGCCATGGGAGGTCATTTGGAAGATTGCGGGGAGGGCATTATGTATTTTAAATTAGGAGAATGAGAAGGTAAGTTTTAGTTTTTTAACTTAAAAAGAAGTGAAAGCAGTGTTGAAAAGAGTCAGGAATTGAAGAAACTGGAAGTAGAGAGACCAGCTGAGAGTTTGCTGGAATAGTTTACATGAGGGACAGAGAAGGCCTGATGTGCAGTGCTACCAGCCATGCAGAGACGAGAATGTATTCCAGAGAGTAAAGCAGAATTGGCTGGGGTCAGATTGGAAGGGAAGGAGAAAATGGATTCTAGGATAACTACTTGTTTGCTGATTTGTGAGACTTAACAGACTATAACACAAGTTGAGTTTATTGTTCTGGTGGTTGGAAACATGCATGCCCTGGGGAGTGAGGTTAAATGTCTGGTCACATGGACCAGGTGGGTCAGGGAGAGGTAACAACGAGGTGACAGGGAGTGAGCCTGTGTTTGAACACAGACTAGTCTAGTGCAAGTTTAGTAACCATAATTTCCCCAGCCCAAAGTGGGATGCTTTTTTCTGACAAGCATGTCCCAGTATAACCAAGTATTATGAGACAAATCTTTTCAAATCAAGACTGTCCCAGAAAATATTGGTCATTTTTTTGCTTTCTAAGTGAATAAACAAGTGGTGAAAACAACCAGAGAAGCAGTGGGGCTGGGTTGCAAAGGAGTCTGTTGAATTGCTCACCACTTCCTTTGCACATAAATGCTCCGGTGGTAATATTCCCAGTTATTTATTTCTGCAGCGTCTTCCCTCACTTCGTTTCATCTTTCATGAGCGGGCAGTTCTGCCCAGGACGGGGGCACAGCAGACACCCCCTGTCCCGCCTGTAGAGGCTACTGCAGCTCCTGTTCTGAGTCCTGGCTAATTGTTTTGGCTCCTATTACTGAATCACCCAGTGTAGGGGCCATTTGAACTACAGTGACCAACTTTCCTTAGTACAGCCAGTTGTTTGACATTTAAAATTTTTTATTTAAAAAGTCCTCAGTTCCATTTATTGGAAGAAAAAAAGTTCTGTTTTCTTACCATTCTCCCTTTGGCTTGGCCTTTTTGAATTCTGATCTAGCTTTTGATGGATAGAAAAACACATACAACAAAGAGGTGGTCACCCCGCACCCCAAAAAGGACCAGGGCTTTGGGTACTGGCGAGGCTGCAGCCAAATACCCACGGAATCTGCTCTCAAGGGCATTTGGTTTTACTGTATCATCGATATCTTCAAAGGAGGATGGCTTGAAATATGGAAATCTGAGGTATAACTTGATAAAGCCATAGGAGTGAAGCGCACCCCTGCAAATACCTCTGGCAGCCCCCTCTGAACACGCAGGCCCTGCAGGCTTTATCAGATGAAAGACGGAATTCACAACCTGGGAACATGCAAACAGCATTTTTTTGTTTGCATGGAAAGTACCTCTGCGTTCATCAAGCTTGAGGCAGGTATTCTTTTTTCACAAAATGGAAAATGTCAGAAATGTCAAAGCCAAGTAGAGGTGTTTCAGAGAACCAGCCACGAATGTAAGGAGGAAATTAGCATTCAGGTCACAATGGCAAGCAGTTTATTCTGGAGTTCATTCTGAGGAGGTAATGACTAGGAAAATGACAAAGAAAACTGTTACTGACCATTAGTGAGCAATCACTCTGTCATATTACTGGGATAATTTAGATAAATGTGGGGTTCTGCTGTCTCCCAGGGAGATGGGCCGCTGATGCCTTTGAGAACGGCAGCCCTCTTAAAGTTGCTTTTGACAAATGTATTTTTTCATCAGGCAGATGTAAAACAGTCATGTCTGTGCCTGTCTGTGGGACGTAGTAATAGCTCATTTTAGAAGTTTGTTTAAAAAAAAAAACCCAAGAAAATCCGGAAAACCTCTCTGTCTGTTCTCTGTGTTTGGTGCCCAGGGATACATGCTGTAATGCCCTGCAAAGGCTTTTTAGCCACTGTGGAAAGCAGTGTTTGGAAACATAAGGTATTTAATAAATCGATGCTGAACGTACCATATTTTTGTTCAATTGACTTCTATTATTTTAGCAGCTGCTAATTATGCGCTGTTGATATTTGGAGGCCGGTAACAGATTTCTCTGCTCCATCTGGGTAATCCGACTTCTCCAGAATGGACTTTTCCCCACCCGAATGCTGCAAGATTTTGGCTGCTGTATTCTGAGGGCAATGATCATATAACGCAAAATGAAAAGGCAGAAGGGACAAGATGAAATTTACCTAGTGTTGGTCGCAAAATATTTCATTTTATCTTGGATGTCACAGGGCAGTCACTGATGCCACCTATGTCATTTAGTGGTAAGAGGAAAATAGGAGGGACTATGTCCGTTTTCACAGTGAATAATAGACATGTAAATTCCGAGACTATTTTATCTTAAGAAAATACTAAGCAAAACCAACCAAGGCATATATTCCATTTATTAAGAGTTTACAGGAACTGTATTGGGCGTGGAACCCAGCTTTTATCTGTAGTGGAATGAAGTGGGACAGGAGAGGGAAGCTGAGTGCAGGGCTCGAAGTCAGATACTGCTATGCGCTAGCGGCACCAATGGGAAAGTTTCTCAGATTTTCTAAAATTTGGTTTCCTCCTATGTAAAAAGGGGTGAAAATAGCATCTCGTTTTTAGAACTGGTACGAGAATGACGTAAGATAATGAACATATAGCTATGATGATGATGATGATGATTTTTAAAATGCCAAACCCACCTTAAAATAACCAAAAGTGCTTTTACTATGATGCAGTGTCGGGGATAACAGGCAGTTCTCCCATCCCACTTACCTGTCCTAATAGACAGGGAGGCAAAGAGCCACATGGAAATTCCAATGTTTGGCTCCCATGCTCTGTATCAACTATTTTGCTTTTCACTTTGTCCTTACACACGGGTGTTTTGCTTTTATCTTAACGTGGCTAATTAGTTGAAATGCTTGCCAAGATGAGGGGCTGCCTCACTGCTGAAGCCTGGGCCGTGGGCCTGCTGCTGAGGGGAGGGGCCCACGAGGGGCTAACTGTGTATTTAGGCCTGACCTGTGCACAGCGTACGCAAGCTCTGTCACTGCATTAGTCTGTTAGGGCTGCCACAGCAAAACACCAGAGATAGAGTAGATTAAACAACAGAAAGTTATTTTCCTACAGTTCTGGAGACTAAGGAGTCCAAGGTTCTAGCTCCTTTGCTTTCTGGCGAGAGCTCTCTTCGGGGCTTGTAGAGGACCACCTCCTCATTTGTTCCCCAAATGGCCTTTCCTATGTGCACCAGTGTGGGAAGATCTCTCTCCGTTCCTCTTCCTAAGGGGCCATCAGTCCAATTGGATTAGGGCCAACCCTTATGACCCTCCTTCAACCTTAATTACCTGTTAAAGACCCCATATATCTCCAAATACCATCACAATGGGGGTCAGGGCTTCTATCCTTCGTTGTATATTGTCTCCTCCCACCCCTAGAATGTATGTTCCACGAAGACAAGGATCTTTATTCCACTGATGGGTCTCAACTCTCTGAAAAGGTACCTGATACGTAGCAGCTATTCAGTATATCAGTTTTTAAATGGATGAATGAAATGCCTACTCGATTCCCTGGACAGGATCTGCAGGCAGCCTTGTAATATTTCAGGGCTCCAGACTTGAGACTTGCAGCCTAGCACTTGCTACTACCTAATGGAGGACAGATCCTGGCCCACAGTCACTTTAACCCTTTTTCTGGTATTCTACTGCCAATGGGGAGATACAGAAAACTAAATCCAACTACCCCAGAAAAAGGAAAATGTTCATTCCCCAGTTTTTGAAGATATTCCATGAAATCCCAGTGGCTTGATTATAGTCTGTTTTATATTTTGGATCTTACTCTTTGAAGGAGAGAGAAACTTTCCTTAAACAGGAATTTTTTAGGGACTTCCCTTGTGGTGCAGTTGTTAAGAATCCACCTGTCAATGCAGGGGACACGGGTTTGAGCCCTCGTGAGGAAGATCCCACATGCCGCCAAGCAACTAAGTCTGTGCACCATAGCTACTGAACCTGCGCTCTAGAGCCCACGAGCCACAACTACTGAGCTCACGCACCACAACTACTGAAGCCCGCGTGCCTAGAGCCCATGCTCCGCAACAAGAGAAGTCACCACAATGAGAAGCCTGCGCACCACAGTTAAAGAAAGCCCACGTGCAGCAATGAAGACCCAACGCAGCCAAAAATAAATAGATAAATAAATTAATTTTTTTAAAAAAGAAATTTTTAAGTCTTAAAAGGGGGAGTAGAGAACTAATGACTGAATATTGCCTGTGTTTATCCTTGACAGCTCTTAATTCAACATTATTTAATGGGCAAAATTCCCATCAAAAGGTTCATTACTTAGCCTGATTTTAACACTAGTGAAAAATGTCGTGGAGATAACTAAATGCAAGCGCCAATCCTAATTTCCCATCCCTTTGAATCAATAGCTCTTGCCTCACCGCCTGCTTCTGACTCACATTCATCTTGAGAATTTATTCCACAGAAGCCCCTGGTTCAAAGCAGCACAATCTCAGGAACACAAAAATAAAGTCTGAGTTGAAGCGTTTGCTTTGTTTATTTTGTCCTTTTCCCCGTCACCCACGTGAGGGCTTATCTTCAGAGAATACGACAATGTCAAAAACTCTAATTGGATCTTACCAGGGTTTTCCAATTTCAGTATGTGGTTTTAGCAGGAAAAAGCTGTCATATAAACTCATCTTTAGCAATATGAGTAATAGTGGGGGAAATCGCAGTCAAAGGGAAACGGCTTTTGAGTACACACATTCCTTTTGCTCTCCCAGGTTTGACACATTGTAGAATAACCTTTCAGTGAAATTTTAAAGCTTTCACATTGCCCTCTCTTACTTCTCTGTGGATGGCTGATGAGACAAGAAAATTATGTGTAGCCACAAAGCACTGATATCTGAGTCCATGGATTTTCTTCTCCCCTTTCATATAACTGCGTTTGCCCATATTTCTCTTAGCTTTCATCCTTCACCTAATTTGTTGGAAGTGGCCATTCAAGGCCTGATGGGGAAGAGGAAGAAGAAGAAAGCACTCTTGGTATTAAGTCAATGAAAATTGAAACTGAAAAATAAGGATGAGCTGGCATTATCGGTACAATAGCCTCTGGAAGGTTCTGGTTCCTGATGAGCTCAGAGCAGCCGAGTGGGAAGAAAACACAGAAACAGAAGTCACCCTGCCTGCGCTGCTCAGACTCTGGCACAGAACTGAGCCTTAAGTGCCTTCAGCTGTTGCCTGGCGTATGAGGGGAGGAGGCACCCAGCTATTCAGATTGCCAAGTGAACCTGAAATTTGTAAATTAATATGTGCAGATGGCAGGGGAGCTTCTTCTATGAGAGGAGACAATTGGGCCAGCTCTGCCTGTCCAATCCTTGGCATCTGAAAGCCTTCCCAGTTCTGGGGGCGGGGGGGACTGTGAAATGGGGGTGAGGCTGGGGTTTGGAGCTTTCTTGTTTCAGGAGCCCCAGTCCCTTTAGTGTTGGCTCTGCTTATGCCAGGGTGGGACCGTAATGGCGTTGGAACTGGACTCAGTGTAACACATGGGTCCTAAAGGTTTCACATGCTGCCTCACCCCATCCCTCTTCAGGGCATGCTTGCTGACTGAATCTGTTTTCAAGGTCCAGTCTCTCCTGGTATCACTACAGGATGGAGGGAAGGATGTTACAGGTGAAGAGGTTTTATTGTGTCTCCTCAGTCACTGCAGGGGGCCATCACCCCCGTGTCCTACAACTGGGGTCATAAACAGACCTTCAGGTGAGTTTCCACCGTCCTTCAAAGCTGTGCCAGTGACTTATCTGATCCGATCACATGACCCTGGGCACTGACACTTCACCAACTCGAGGGACAACAGCTGACACGCCCATTGCAAAAGTTGTTAATTCAGAATGATAGGAAAGTTAGGTGTCTGGGTGGTCTCACCTCTGGTTGACGGGAACGTCTCTGGAGAATGAGATACCACAGAAAAAAAATGACATGTGAGTCATATACTTATTGCGGGAAGGTAACAGTGAATAGCGAATCTGATTTTATTGCTCCAGAGTTGAGGAAGTGAGGTCTGGAGAGATGAAATAACTTTCCCAACCACCCAGGTTACATGTGCTGGAGTCAGGTAAGAATCCAGAGTCCCTGAACCCTTTGCTCTACCTTTTCCCCACTGATTCATGAGAAGCCTCTTTTAGCAGGTGCTATCCTTTTAGAGAATCAGCTTTACTATCACGCTGAGGGTGCTCTCAGCTTGAGCCTGAGTTATATTCACTGCTGAGATTATAGGCATACCTGACTGTCTGATGGCCTAATAGCATGAACCAGCCAAAGAAGCAAGGATTTTGCAAAATAACTCACCCTAAGGAGGCATGAATTAGGGCCCATAATAGGACTAGTAAGAATGTATTACGTTCTGTTTACTGTAGAGCACAGGGAATTATCTTCAATATCTTGTAATAACCTATCATGGAATATAATCAGAAAAAAATAACTGAATTACTATGCTGTACACCTGAAACTAACACAATACTGTAAATCAACTACCCTTCAATAATAATTTTAAGAAGAATGTATCATGTTCTAAGGAAAAGGTGAATTTTCTGTCAGTAAACATCTTACAACTCAATCCCTCTTGAGTAACTGTAGGGAGGGAAGGGGGATAGACGTACGCATGTAGCTGACTGATTTTGTTATACAACAGAAACTAACACAACACTGTAAAGCAGTTATACTCCAATAAAGATGTTTAAAAAATTTAAAAATAGAAAAGAATTCACATAAGAGCAAAAATCAGGGAACAGGTATTTCCCCACTTTCATTGAGGGTGTCAACTGGCCTCGTGCAAGTCAAGGGCCACGAGTAGGAAGCAGCAGTATCCATTCTCTGTATATTAGTCTATATGAAGGCTACCCCCTGCCATTGTACAGCCAAATACAAGGGTCCTTGTCTAGAATATTCAACTCTACTCACTGGTGGACCAAGAGAGTAGTGAAGAGGGAAGGCTGAAAACCAGGAAACCTGGTTTTGAAACTTCACTGAGTCACTAATAACTGAGAAAACTTAAGAAAGTGATTTCAACTTTCTGGACCTCAGTTTCCTCATCTGTAAAATGGATGGATGAGTAATAAGTCCTCTGGGGTTAAAATGATATGACTGGTTCTACCCTTCTATGCCTCTTTCCATCACTCAGTGAGAAATGTGTCCAGGGAACCAGTTTTGGGGACAATGTTTTGGCCCGTTGGAGAAGCGTTTTTGCACAATCTACGAATCATTTCTCAGAAGGAACCTTCCTGGGATGGGCATGATTTTGCACATAAGCCAGAGTTGCTGGAGTGATGGCTTAGCCACAGCACCTCACAATAGACCTCTGATTAGCAGAACCCGGGAGTCACGAACAGCGGTTGAGTCAGCGGCACCTCCTTCTAAATATGGGTCTGATCGTGCTGTGCTCTGACAAGAGCCCCTCCCCTGGAATCCAGAGAAGCGACTTCAGCAGGAGATGTGCCCCAGGGGCAGCGTGGTCGATCGTAGGCTATACCCAGTGTCAGGAGACGGCGCAGTGAACACGCCTCTCTGATTTTCAGTCCTCTGCCCTCCTGTCAGATGGTCTGTTCAATTTCACGTTCCAACAGCGTGGCTCCAGGAAAGGGGATGCTGGGTGATCATGCCAGTGCCCCCGCCCTTCCACTTTGGAACATGAATCATGTTCATGGAAACACCTCTTAGGATATTAATGTGAGGAATGACTCTGCGATACCTTCCGTTTGTTCAACAAAATGATGCTTTTCTGACTGTAGAATGGAATGATGGAAAGCTTCCAAAGTCTATTTTTTATTTTATTAATTTTTATTGGAGTCTAGTTGCTTTACAATGTTGTGTTAGTTCCTGCTGTTCAGCAAAGTGAATCATTTATACATATATATATACCCCCTCTTTTTTAGATTTCCTTCCCATTTTGGTCACCTCAGAGCATTGAGTAGAGTTCCCTGTGCTATACAGTAGGTTCTCATTAGTTATCTATTTTATGTATAGTAGTGTTAATATGTCAATAATTGCAAATTAAAACAATAATGGGCTACCACTATGCACATATTATAATGACTAAATTGTAAAACATTAACAACACCAATTGCTAGAGATAATGCAGAGCAACAGGAACTCTGATACTCTCATTCATTGCTAATGGTAACACAAAACGATACGATCACTTGGGAAGACATTTCTCACTTTCTTAAAAATCTATGGGGAGTTCCCTGGTGGTCTAGTGGTTAGGATTCCAGGCTTTCACTGCCATGGCCCAGGTTCGATCCCTGGTCAGGAATTTTTTTTTTTTTTTTTGAGGTACGCGGGCCTCTCACTGCTGTGGCCTCTCCCGTCGTGGAGCACAGGTTCCGGACGCGCAGGCTCAGCGGCCATGGCTCACAGGCCCAGCCGCTCCGCGGCATGTGGGATCTTCCCAGACCGGGGCACGAACCCGTGTCCCCTGCATCAGCAGGCAGACTCTCAACCACTGTGTCACCAGGGAAGCCCTCCTATGTCTTTTTATGAAGCCAGAATAGCAGCCATACCCAAACCATACAAAGGTAGTGCAAAAAAGGAAAACTGAAAACAATTTTCACCTATGAGTAAATATAAATGGGAAAAGTTTAAATACAATAATATTAAATAGACTCTATCAGTAAACTAAAAGAATAGTACAGTAGGACAAACAGAGGTCAGCGTAGAGACAGTTCAGAGTAGAGACAGAGGTCAGCGTAGAGCCAGATTATCCAAGTGTGAATGCTCCTCTGCCATTCAATAGCTGTAGGATCCTGGGCGAGTTACTAAACCTTTCTGTGCCTCTAGTTTCTTATTTGTAGAATGGGGATAATTATAGTACCTACCTAATGGGTTGTTGTGTGGATTAAATTAGTTACTATATATGAAGTGTTTAGAATTGGGCCTGGCATTCAGCAAGTTTGCTTTTATTTCTGTTACTATTTTTCCAGGAATACAAAGTATAAGGCAAGGGTCAAACTTCTTTCTCAAAGAAAACGACCACTCGTTCCAGCACAATTTATTAAATAATAGTTAATTTTCTGACCTATTTGAAATAATGGGCTTTGCCAGATTCTAAATATCAGGGTCTATTCCTGGACTTTCTATTCTGTCATATTTATTTGAACATCTATCTTGATCCAGTGGCATATTGTTTATATTTTAAAAATAGGCTTTAATAATTTGTATAATTGTTTCTTTCCTACTACCTTATTTGTTCTAAACTGTTTTGGTCATTTGCCCTTACTATCTGTCCTGATAGTACAAAAAGGAAAACTACAAATCAATTTCACTTATGAATATCAAGGCAAAAAGCTTAAATAAAATAGCAAATACCCATTGGGTTTTAATAGAACTCCTTTAATCTTAAAATTATTTTATTGATATTTGATACTTTATTATATTCCAGGAAAATGATGTAATTTCCAACTGCTCAAAACATGTTTTGAATTATCTCAGTATATTTTAAATTTTCTTATAATGACTCTTCTATTTATTGTTAAATTGATTTATTGTTTGCTTTTTCGTCATAGGGAATCGGCCCTTTTGCCCACTGTGTGCTCTAACTGGCTGTTGCCCACATATAGGGAAGTTGTTAATCAATGTTATATATTTATACTTTAAATATGTGATTCTCTCCTTTCTTATTTCTTGCATATTTTCCCCCTTTATTTTATTTCTTGAGCTTTCTAGATAATCATATCAACGCGGATAATGAAAATTTGGTGTCTGAATTCTAGCTTATATACTATTCTCATTCTTTACTAGCCAATGCTAGAACTTATAGAATAATGTCAAATAATGGTAATGCTACCAGACATTTTTTCCCCTGAATTTAGTGATTGTGTGCCTGTGTTGTGTCACTATTGAAGATATTAAGTTTGCATTGAGGTATATATGTGATATAAATATTCTTCAAAACTTAATGAGACAATTCAAAAATTAAGTACAGAGGTTAAGTTTCCAAATGCCTTTTCATTTTATGTATTTATGAAATGTAATACATTCCCTTACATTAAATGATCCTGGCATTTTGAGAAGAACAGATTATGACATCCTATTATTTTATTATACTGATGGAGATGTATTAATTTTAACTTGGAAATTTTTACATTTATGACATTATGTGTGATTGTGCTTTCAATACGTTTGTGCTGGCTATTTCAGATTTATAATTCACTGTTATAAGAGAGTCATGAATGAATTTTTTAATGATCCCTCTCTCTCTCTCCATACTCTTGATCATTTTGTATAACAAAATATTTATTCTTGAAAAATTCTTAAGAATACACTGGTAAAATTTTGGGAGATAAATTTTTGGATAATATTTTGAATTCCCTTCACTGCCATTGGTCTATTAAGGATAGGTATTTCTTGAGGTAATGCTGGTACTCTATAATTTTTAAAGGCAATTTTCAACACTGATGTTTTCAATTTATTATACAGAATAACTTTCGATATAATATCTTCTTATAATCATAATTACCATTCCATCTGATGTTACATTACTTTGGTTTCACATTCACTGTATTTGTGTTCTCCCATTCTTTAATGGGACAGATATGTCTGTCACCTCCACCCCAACTAAAAACAAAAAATCTTTATTTTTTGTTTGTTTTCTTGTTTAATAATTTTCACTTTCATTTCATTTTTTCCAGGTTTTCTTTTATTTTTGTTGGTATAATTTTCCTAGCTTTTTCATTTAAATGTCTCATTTAAAAATTATTTCTTATTTAATAGTGTAAATGACTTAGTGCTAAGCATGTCTCTGAGTACAGCTTTAGCCTCATGGTATGGGCTTGATTTGTAATATGCTTGTCATCTTATTAATACCCCACAATTAGGTTTAGATCTGTTTTGACCTTGGAGTTATGCAGGCAAGGAGTTTGTTTTGTTTTATCCCAAGTGGTTAGATGATAGTGAAAACTATAACTGAAAACTGACATAGGGTTGAAGCTGGGGTACTGTATTGTCCATTTGTAAGCTGGGGAGTGGAGAAAGTAATTCTGCAGACAGAGTGAAGGCACAGGAAATCTACATTAAAAATAATCTCCAAGTGTCTCTGATGTATTGGAACCAGGGACTGCTATTTAAGAACCATTACACTAAATTGCAATTCCTCTTACCTAGAGTAGAACAACAGGTTAAACTCTTTTCTTTTTCCCTCTCCACCACTCCGTCTCTCACCGCCTCCAGATCATTCTAAAACTTCAACATTCCACCACGTTAACCAAATCGTGCAATGACTACCATTTACTAAGTGCTTACTTTTGACTTTGTAGAGGTTAAGTAACTTGTACAATGACAGAATGCAAGTAGGTGGCAGAGCCAGGATTAAAACCAGATTGGGCTGACTCTCACTATGCTTTAAGCCAGTATATGCTGGGACAGATTCACACTCCCATGCTTGCTATCTGCAGAGCAGCATCCAGTTGACGAAATGTCTAGTCGAATAAACATGAACGGTAGGTACGTGAACTAGATAATTTGGAATTGCTATTCAGACTTGTATAACACCCACGAAGTCCAAGAAAGAATAACTACCAAATCCGTTCTTTGACAGAGTAGGTACAGAAAAAAAAATATTTTCATCATCATGAAAGTGGATGCATGCAAAAGGACTTTAAAAAAATTCTGACTCATCTCTTTCAAAATCCTCTCTCTATCTAGTTGCATTTCAATGTAAGGTTGACAGTAATTTTTTTCATTTTTCATGCCTCTTTGCCTCTAATAGTACAGATAATACAGCTTTTACTTATATAAGCAAAATCATCTCTATTATGACTTCAAATGTTATAATCTGTCAGCCAGTGAGTATTAACTAACCACTTTATCCCTCCATCCCCCAGAAATACTGCTTACCTCAAAGGAAGAGATTAGCTATAAGACTCCCTATGTGAATTCTTGCCTCATGACATATTTGTTTTGCAGAAAAACCTTTCACATAGCAACTTATATCTGCACTTGACCATCCTTCATATTTTACTGATCATGTTAACGACAATGATTAATGATGATAAAGAATTACACATTAACTATAGGACATTAGAGGTCAAGCCCTTGGAAAGTGGCAGGGATTCTGCTGACTCCACGGTTTGTTTCTGATTGTCCCTGATCAGTACACAGCTTATGAGCTACAGCAGACTTTCATTCTGAAAAGTCAATATCCAAGGGCATATTTTAAATTAATCAAACCTGTTTCTGAGAGATAAGCTAAATTATTTCTTTAAAAGGAGAATGTGAAATGCAAATTGATGTGTTCATTATATTTAGCTTCAAGAAATAGGCTTACATAACCCCAAAGTGGATTTAAATGATGACTAAAACCCAACTTCAAGTTTGAAGCTGATACAAAATCTCTAAAGAATGAGTTGTGACAATCTTCTGAAGTCATAGGTTGCACTCAATATGTTTCTGATTGTTCCATTCATTTCAGTCATAATTTAAATTATGGGAGTCAAGTCAATAAATATTTATTAAGCTCCCTTATCTACTATGAACTTAGAAAAAGAATATAAGATACAGTTTGTCTACCCAGAAAGTAAAGTCTTCCTGAGGAAGAAGACTTAGACATACAGAAACAGTCACAGATGAAAAAAAAATTATATAGAAATGACTCAAAATTCATGGTTTCTAGAAGTTATGACATGCCTTTACAATCTCTCTGTTACTTCTTGTCTCTGTCTCCTCATTTAATCATGGCCCAAAGCTTAGCTCAGTCCAGTTTAACCACAGGTTACAGAAAGCTTAGATTGAGGCATGTTTTTCTTTACCAAATGGGAGATTATTGTTTTCCCTTGTTTTGAGAGTAGCTTTAATAAAAGATTAGCACACAAGCCTTAAGCAGCCTATAGAAAAGAAGAGCTTCAGAGAAAACAAGGAATATGTCTGGAGCCATTTCAGTTGGTAGCCAACTTCCTTCTGCAAATATCCTATACTCTTTAGATATCCATTGATTTCTTAACCAGTAGGAACTTGAGGATTTCAAGACTGTAGTCTTCTTGAACAAAGGTAATTTTTACCTTGGCTGTCACCCTGCCTACCAAAGTATTTAGCACATGCTAGACATACAATATTATCTGCTTGCTTGATTAAAAAAAGAGTGAATAAATAAGTGTTTTCTTTAGAGCAAAGTTAAAAATGCAAGATTAAGTAGCACAGTAAAAGTTTGGATAAGATGTCTTTTGATTCTTCTAAATAAACAAAAGCCTGCATTTAATAAATTTAAATACCAGAGCAACGATGTTGAAAGACTGTGTAGTCTTTTGGCTTTGTATGTATAAATATAGGGATTAATTTCATTTGAAAATGTGGTAAGGAAGATTATTCCAAATGGTGAAAACGAAACCCCTGATTTAAGTATAGAAAGGTTATTATTTCTGGCCTTGCCTCCTGGCTTCCAGGTGATATCACTACTACTGAAGTTTTCATTTCTAGGGTTGCAATCTCTCATCTTTGGAGTTTATGGTTGGCAGTGAAATAGATAACTTTATAAAACAAATTGTTGAAATACCACTGGCAAATTTCAATATTCTTGCTCTTGACTACTCTTGAAGACTATCTCTGATGAGTGAGCTATCTGTGGTCCACAAAATGGAAGCAACTCTTCAGGGTCTGAAATGAGAGTAACTTCTAGTTGATTAAGTGAGATTAAAAGATCAATTAATGGTTGCAGATATGCCGCACATTGAATGTTTGTTTACTCCCAAATTCTTATGTTGAAACCTGATCCCCAATGTGATGGTATCTGGAGGTGCTGACTTTTGGAGGTGATTAGGTCATGAGGGTGGAGCCCTCATGAATGGGATTAGTGCCCTTATAAAAGAGACCCCAAAGAGCTCCCTCACCCCTTCTTCCATGTAAGGACACAGCAAGAAGGAGGTCCTCGCCAGACACCAAATTTTCCAGGGCCTTGATCTTGGACTTTCCATCCTCCAGAACTGTGAGAAATAAATGTTTGTTAAGTCACCCATTCTAAGGTATTTTGTTACAGTAGCCTAAGCAGACTAAGACAAGATACATATAGATTCCTAATGCACTAACGTGAGGCTAGATAATTCCTCCTTGATCAATATATCAAACTCAGTACATCAAAAACTAGCTTTTCTGTTGCCACATCTCAGGAACCAGCATGAGCTCCCCCTTCATCATCAGAACAGTCCTCACAAGTGAATCCCAACCAACTCCACTGTGGATGACCCGGCAACACAGGCAAAAAGGATGAGCAATTACCACCTGGAAGCCTGGACACTCTGAAAGTGTGTCATTATGGGAATCATTTTCATAGAGGTTGCTATGGTTTCTGTGCTACACTCTCTGTATATATAGTTGGATGATTTTAGCTAATCAACGGCAAGCCACAGCGTAATTATTTTCTCTTCAGAGAACACAAGGAAAAAGAAAAGCCTGGAGTTTCTTGCACAATGTCATTGCTGACAGTTATTTTTTTTTACTACAAAAGAAAGACATGTTCTTATTCCAAATGAAGAGCAGAAAACGAAAGTTGGGAGAAAATTGAAGCCATTTTCCAATTCAGGCTAGCCTTTTGAGAAGCACCAGAAAAGCTATTCTCCCAAATGATCTTCCTAGAATAATTTTTTATTAGGATGTTCATCCAGGAGGATGTGAAGAAGAAATAATCCCTACCCACAAAGAATCTTGGGATTTTCTTATTACCTCTGCAAGGTGTCTGGACATTGAGAAGCCATGGTTTGGGCTTATTATTGCTCTCCCTAAAGTCAATCACTGCTTCGGGTTTTTATGGGTTGTTTACTGAATATTATTAAAAGAAAAAGCCACTACTTCATATAGGGTCAAACACAGATAAAGTATGGGAAAGAATCCTACTAAAAGAAGCAGAAAAATAGAATCATCACAAGTAAAACCATAAAAGAGGCTTAAGAGATCATTCAGAAAGCTGAATACTCAAGAATTGTCACCCACTTTCCTTTCTAGTCCCAAGAGTTGATTGGGTATAATCTAAATATGTTACACTCATTCACTTGCTGGTGTGTTTAATAAATTTAAATCTGGGGACAGACATTAGCAAGAGGACCAACAAGATACAAACTTTTGCCATCTTCATACAGACAGTGGGAACAGCACATGAAAGTCACAGGGGACAGGGGTCTTCTCAGAAGCAGTTCAAGACTTCTGGTTGTGTCGTCAAAGAGAATGGGAGGTGGGATTTACAAAGAGGAAGGCAAGGCTCATGTTTTGAGGCACTTTGCTTTTGCATACATAAAATATGAGTCTTTGATTGATATGGAAAAGTTTTCTCATTGTAAACGTAAAGTTCAGTCAATTTCCTGTTTGAATGTTGTAACAAACAGTCAAGGTCAGAGTTCTATGGTCTCGTATAAACAAGTCATGTCACTCCCAACTGTTCAGATTTGAAAGGATGTGTTTTATTCAAGCTATATGATTGTAGTTCATGTTTGAAAACAGGCTCATTTTCAGATACACAGCTCTCTACAAAAGGGCTGCATTCCTTGACCATGAAAAGAAATTCAGAGCCTTAACATGCATCGTCAGATATACAAGAGAAACAGTGGACTTAATGGTTTCAAAAGACAACGTGGATTTAGTGTGAATACCACTTTTCCCTTAATTTCTCTTATTTGAAAATAAAAACAAAATACAGATAATGGAAAATTTTATTACTTCAGGGAAGTATATTAATCTGTTCAGATTAGAGGCTGCCCTTGGCTTTAGGTGTTACCGTCACCTCCATAAACCTACATCACTGTTATTTGGGGTTTGGCACTATGGTATGTATCCCTGATTTATATGAGAAAATGGGATTGGCTCATCAGGTAGGCTGAGAGCCCATCAGGCTTTGCAGAAGTGAGCTTTTATTCACGGTGGCTGACTTCCTCTGACCGCTAAAGTCACACAGCTCTCCCCATTGAGACGTCCCCTGAGGGTGTAGAGTTCTTTTGTAGAACATGCAGTCTGTTCACGTTGTGGTCTGCACTCTTTTTAGCACTTTTGGAGAGAACACACAGCATGCACCATAAGTTCACGTCACTTGTGAAATACAAATTTAAGGTGTTTTTCTGGATAGAAGTCAGGTGGTATGTGCTCCTTTCAAATGCATACACCTCAACAACGCCACACACTCAAGGAACTTTTTCTCTGACATTGCTCACACTTCTGCTTGGGATATTTTTGCAATATCTGTGAGACAATTCTCATGATACTTACTTTTTGGTCTGCTTATAAAAACAATACCTAATTGTTATAGACTATTTAGAATATATAGAAAAGTTTTAAAATGAGCATTAAAAGTTACCTATAATCACACTATTTAATAATTACTACTATTAACATATGGTGTGTTTTCTTAAAATTTTATGCACTCACACACATACATATATCCAAATACACACAGAAATACAATGAACTACATATATGACTGTGTATATACAATGAACTATAAGGATACTCCTTAGTCTGTCATAGTTAGCACAACTATTTTATTCTTATTTGACATTAATCTTTTAGTTTTTACGAATATTGATGTAAATGATTATATATTTTAGATTGCTGGTTTTAAAAATTCTGTCCTTTGTGAGTCCTCTAATCGCTTTTATGCTTAGAAAGTTCTTTCACATGTTACTATCTAACAGAGTTTGAGTATTATATTATTTCATTTTATATTTTTCTCCTGAATGTATCTGGACTTTTTTACTATAAGATGAAAAGAGAGTATCTAATCTAATTAATTGACTAAATAGCTTATTAATTTTCTCAACAGCATTTTTTGACTATTTCCTTTCTTTCTTCATTGATATATGAAACCATCTTTATCACATACTATTATTTATATCCTGAGATTTCTTTCTGGGCTAAGTACTATGTTATGTTAATCTGTCCCCTTGTAAATTCATTCATTTAACAGATGTTTCTGAGGGTCTGCTATGTGCCAGGCATCATCTTAGGCAATTGAGATAAAGCAGTAATAACACAAAAATCCCTCCCCTTATGGAGCTTACATTCTGGCACGGGTTGGGGGGAGATTGACGAATACAGGATGAGTAAGTGAGATATATATTATACTAGACAGTAATGAGAGCTGGGAAGTGAAAAGTAAAGAGAAGGGACGGGAGGTTTGTGTGTGGAGGAGGATGGCGATTACTCGGTTGCTATCAGACAATAGCTGGAAGCAGCCATCTGACTGAAAGACATAAAATAGTCTTAAAACATGAAATACTCATGTCTTGGGTGATGTCAGAGAATGCTCTAGTGGTGAAGGCAGTGCCAAGAACAGCGCTATAATAGAATAGAAATGATTTGTGCAAAGAGTAATATTTTATTCTTATTTGACGTTACAAGCAGGTGGAATCTTTTCCCCTAGGACTGACCATGCTGGATTTTATTACCACTTGGACAGTGACCCATAAACAGCCCTTGATTGACCAAACAGAGAGCTGCTTGGTTTATGGATGGCAGTTCCAAGGTGATCAGACAGCATCCTGTTTGGAAGGCTGCCACTCTCATCAATGAAGGTAAAAATAAATTAGCTCAAAGGACTGAGTTGTATGACGTTTTCCCCTGTGTTTGGGATTTTACCAACTTGTGGGCAGTGGCCAGTGGCCTGTCCATATGGTTAGGCAGAAAGGCAATGGAAAATTGACCTATTAAAGGATGCTTGTGTGAGGAAGAGCCTTGTGGAAATCACTATGGGAATTTGAGGGGTCATGTAAAAAATTTGGGTAGGGAATGATTTCTTAAATGAAACAGAAAAGCACATACCACAAATGAAAACATGATAAATATGTTTATATTAAAAACTTCTGCTCATCAAATGAAACCTTAAGAATGTGAAAAGAAAAACCACAAGCTGAGAGAAGGTTAAACACATATGTCTCATAAGGAACTCATATTTAGAATATTGAAAAACCTCCTACGGTTCAATAACAACAATGAAAAATAGAAAAAATTGGGTAAAAGACAATTCCCAAAGACAAAATAAGGCCAACCAATCGACAGATTAAAAAATTCCCAAATTATCAACTCAGGACAATGCAAAGTAAAACCACAATGAAAAACTCATTACTAGGAATAAAAATCAAGACAATAAAAATATCAGAGATGATGTACAACAAAGAATGTTACTCCTAGGGGGAGAGTAAATTAGTACAAGTATTTTGCAAAACCACCGAGCATTATCTAGTATGTACCAAAGAGAAACTCTTACACATGTGTTATCTGTAAGGTTATTGTTTGCGGTAGCTAGTGCACAACTGGCAACAATCAAAATGCTCATTGATAGGAAAATGAAAATAATAATTCATGAATAGTATACAGCATGGAAAGGAATGATGTACAGTTATTACACCAACATGTATGAGCCTCAGAAACACAAAAATTTTGAGCCAAAAAGTGGCAGAAGAATGTATTCACTATTTTAAATTCAAAATATTCAAAACAAAATATACCTCAGGATTTAAACATATCTGGTAAAACTATAGTGAATCAAAAGGGAGTCGTTGAGACAAAATTCAGAAAGATTCTAGAGGAGGGCAGAAAAAAGAAACAGAGGAAGAGCTGCAAAGGGTTTCAGAGGTATTGGTTATGTTCTATTTCTTCAGCCAGGTGGAGGCTGTATGGTTATTCATCTATTTTTAATCTTTATAACAAATGAAAGGTCCATATATCCTTTTGTGTTTACGAACTATTTCATATTTTCAGTTTTTTGAACGAAGGGACATGTATTCCATGACGTCAATAGATTTAAGTCCTTCAGCAGATACTATGAAATTACAGCTACTCTGAGAAATTCAGTAAGATCCATGTCATTATAGCTTACCAAATTTTCATCACAAAAATATTCAGGTTAACAACAGAATATTAAATCACACCAAACAATTTAGCTTGACTGTTTTGTACCCTTCTGGCATTAAGCTTCAAACTAATAATCTCCAGCCTTGAAGAACCACAAATATCACATCTCACTGCTTAAATAGTGCTCTCAGAACTGTTAGCTTCAATTTTATCAGGACTGTCTTATAGTGTGGTAGATCCTAATGGTATTTAAATCTCATTTGTTGGATATAATTCGCCTAACCAGTGCACTTAACTCTCACAAATGCCCTAGGAGTTTCTGTGTGCATGTTAGCTCAAGAAAAGTGATGATCTACAAAGTAGGGAGAATAAAGAATAAACATTCCCCAAAGGGGTTGCTGAATTGCTGGTTATCAGATCACAGCCACACCTAACCACAGATGCAAGAATCTCCAGCTATAAAGATAAAGGTCCTGGAATGATTAAAAAAAAATTCAACAGCAGGTTTACGTAAAACATGAACTGAAAGCAATGACTAAACAAAATTATAAACCAAATTTCATGAATGATATGAATAAAATCATTTTAATTTTATTAGGTTAGGATTTTAGGTTTAATTTTACTGGGATTAATTTTATTTTTTTAGGTTGAATTTTATTCGGATTTGCTAAACTTAACTACTCTTCCTAGAAGAGAAATGTAATGAAATAGGAGAGGGATTTTCTTCTCCAGATTTACTGTACTTTGTATACTTAATTTCAGCCAGTGCCTTAGAAAACATTCAGATATTACCATGTTTGTGAACAGTATCCAACACTCATTCTCCTGTCCCCTGTATAATACCATTTACCGTGCAGCAGAGATCATTATACGGCTATTTAACTTTGGACCTCTTTCAATAGCTTCTGGTTATTTCATTAAAAGCTGGGCCTGAAGGCTTGTGGAGCATCTGTGTGTGTGTGTGTGTGTGTGTGTGTGTGTGTGTGTGTGTGTGTATGTGTGATGTCTATCTTAGATGGAAATTTTATACATGTATGAAAAAGAATCACATTAGCGTCTATAAACTAATGTCAAGACTCGTAGAAGAAGAGAGACTAGAGATCACTTTGTTTTATTTTATTTCCCCTAATTTTCAATTTCAGCTATCTCTATTATTTACAATCTGTTTCCCTATTCCTGGCAAAGCTTTTCTGGCTGATAAACATCCAAAATGTCCATACCAGGGCAGACTACGATTTGATTTATGTGAGCAGTTGTCCTTCGTGGTAGCTGGTCCGCTGTGACTTCCCCAGAAACACACAAAAGGAGCTGGCTCAGGCACGAATCTGGGACGCTGCCTTCCCCACAGATATGCCACGTCAACCAGCCAAAGGGCTTACACGAGTCACTTAGGCCCACATTTCAGATTGAAGAGTCCATACATCTGGCACTGTTATGCTTGACTGGTGCTAGACTGTGTCATATGAACAGCTGAGGAATAAATCTGGGGACATTATTAACCAAGACCAAAATGGGCCACTCGGTTTCACTGGTTTAAAACGACAGCTCCTGTTTTTCTAGAATGTGGTTGTCTCAGTACTCTAGGATGTGCATCTCAATATCAGTTACCAATCAATTTATAACCAAATAATTCATAAACCAGCTGTTTGTAATATGCATGTATCTATCTTCTAGCAAATACAGGAACTTTTTAATGGATAGTTTAAGAGACATAGAAGGACACTTGAATTTGAGGGAGAGTCAAGCAATTTTTGTGCAGCAGTTTGATGATGCAAAATCAAAACTCTCTAACAAACGTTTTGCAGGTCTTCCAGGAGTGGACACCACTGTATAGGCTAGGAGATGTCAAAAGGCGCAAAATATTATCCGTGCTTCCAGAGACCCCACGATCCGGAAAAGGAAATTATCTATGCAATAAAGGTTTGCACAAGGGTTAAATCAGCAGGAATGGAGAGGAGACAATGGACAAGAAACATCCTGTAGACCAAGTCTGAAGGACCTGGGGACTCACTGAGGTTGGCAGAAGGAAATGTAATAAATAGCGGATGTAACGGGTGGCCAGGGATAGAGCATGAACAGGACAAACAGGACAAGGATCAAGTAGGACCAAGTTTGGTAGAAAGCGTGATATTTGTGCTTTGACACTTAAACAGATTAATTCCTCCCACCCCAAGTAAAATACCTGAAACGATGGGGAAAGAAGGACTTTTAAACAGTGGCTGATTATAGCAAATTGGGAAGGAAGGTGATGGTTTAACGATTTGATTGCACAATGGATGAGAAAAAGAGAGAAACTGCTTCCCCCAGATGTCAGCCGTCTCTACCCAGAGCAGGAGGTGCAGGAGTAGGGGAGGCACCAGTTATCGTAACTCCAAGAAGAGAGCCATTTGCGCTGAATTTTGAACATTAATTTATATAGTCTCTGATTATGCTGGTATACATCACACTAAGAATTTGATCAACAAATGTGGGGTTGAAAGTCGCTACTTATCTTCATCTGTTTCTGGGCTTTGTCTTGGAAAACAGCTATTTTAACTGAACATAGAGCAAATATGGGAATGGTTGAAAGTAAGATTCCAATGAGTGAAGAAGGAAGTGGTTCAAATGATCAAATCCTACTGATTTGTTATACACAATGCCTAGAATCATATAATCATAAAGGCAGACTTTATTCTGTCTTTGCATGAAAAACTGTATTCTGATGTGTTTTATGTGGCTGTGTCAGTTACCAACTACCCATTACTAGAGACCAAGGATTATATCTGACTAAATTTATCTCCACAGAGCTCAGCCCAGAATCTGGGACATGAGGACTTACAAATATTTATTGATAAATGAGAAAAAGTTTAATGTCAATATCATAAAATCTTCCAATTTCAAGATGAGATTTGTACAAATGCAGTAAGTTGTTGGGACAATAGTTTCTACTGAGCCATTGTAATTCAGAACTTCTGTTCACTTATACGTAATCATTGATAATATAGGACACAATGGTGTAAAAGGGGAGCAAGAGCCTGGGCTACTAAATCACTATTCACATTCATGATTTTAGTTTCTAGACTCACATGTTTCATCCTTTTACGAATGTCCTGAATTTTGAAGAGTGAAGAGGGAGATCAGGTGTTCTAAAACCTCAGGTTCACCCCCATTCTTAGACTGGGCTAGTGTGGGGGATTAATGGATTGCAATTTAAATGAAACGTCACGATGAGGTTTCTCTCGCTTCCCTTGTCACAGCTCGGCACCAGAAGAATGGCCAAACTGTGAAGCTGCTCAAGCTTGAGGCTACACCCAAGTTGCTCTGTTGACCGTTACCTGCCCCCATGGGTGCGGGGATGAATTTGGCTGTTTCCATACTGGGAGGTGTAAGAGGCATTTTTAAAGATAGTGGACTTCACAGGCGGTCGAGGGGTTAAGACTCCACGCTTCCACCTAGGGGGCATGGGTTCGATGCCTGGTTGTGGAACTAAGATCCCGCATGCTACGCAGTGCGGCCCTCCCCCCAAAAAGATGGTATAGTATGTTTCTACCGTCACCAAGAGTGGTAAGTTGGCAATTAACTTTGAGGATCTTTATGTATATACATGTTCTGAAATCAAAGAGCTTAATTTGTGTAAATTATGATCTGGACAAGTCAGTTTATTCGATTATAAATTTATCCATGATTATGCCGTTTTCATCTTATTAATTGTCCATGAGATGTATACTAGAATCCTTTAAATTGTCTGTAATCTTCCTCATGGGCCTGCTTCTCACGAGAAAATATAAAAGTAGTAAAAGAAATAAATGTTGTAACACTGGGCAATAGTTACTTTCCATTCACTCTAAGTCGATCTGATAAGCTATCCAAATTAAATGATCAGCCCTGCTTGTGCACTTAGCTCAGGAAAGATGCTGTGATGTTGGCCATATGTAATAACTTTTGAGCTAAACACATTTTTAGTTAAGGCTCTTAAATCCAATATATGAGGAAAGAAGAATATGAAGGAAATTGAAGAAACTGATTCTTTCAAATAGCAGTAACAAGAAACCGGGTAAAAATTTGCTTAGGAAAGCTCTTCCTTCTAAGATAGGTCGGGGCAAACTTTGCAGCCCGTTAAAAATCACGTGGGGGGCTTCCCTGGTGGCGCAGTGGTTGAGAATCTGCCTGCTAATGCAGGGGACACGGGTTCGAGCCCTGGTCTGGATGGATCCCACATGGCGCGGAGCAACTAGGCCCGTGAGCCACAACTACTGAGCCTGCGCGTCTGGAGCCTGTGCTCCGCAACAAGAGACGCCGCGATAGTGAGAGGCCCGCGCACCGCGATGAAGAGTGGCCCCCGCTCGCCGCAACTAGAGAAAGCCCTCGCACAGAAACGAAGACCCAACACAGAAAAAATAAATAAATAAAATTAATAAACTCCTACCCCCAACATCTTCTTAAAGAAAACAATGAAACAACAACAAAATTATCATGTGTATGCTGCCCACCATTTTTTTCGGCCATTGTGTATTGCTCCCACTCTCACTCCAAGTGGGGATTGAATTTTGTTGCCCCTTAATTTTAAATACTTCTTCAAAAGCTAATCCACAGGAGGAGTGAAGGATATCAGCAGTGCTTCCAACTTCTCCCACATCTTTTGTGAACAGTCCACTATTAAAAGCATGGCCCTATAACTGGAAATTTCATCTTCAGAGATTCTCAGTAACAATTCTCTAAGTGAAGACCTAGGAGTTTGGAATACATGTATAATTGGGTGGGGGGAGGACATATGAAAACTAGTAAAAGGATTATTAGTAACAACAGTAGTGAGAGTGGTAGTAATAGTAGCAGCAGCAGTGGTAATGTTACGCTTCCACTGGGTGCTTACTCTGGGCAGGCACTGCTGAAAACAATATGTTACCTCATTTGATCCTCACAGCAACGCTGTGAAATGTGTACCGTAATTATCACCATTTTACTGAGGCACAGAGAGCTTAAGTAACATATGCTACACAGGGTCACACAGTTTGGAAGGGGCGGAGTATAATGCTGTCTCTCAAAGTTATCAACCTATGGTACTAAATTATTTCCTGAAGTTTGTTTTCTATATTCTCTTTACTATTAATATTCCAACTCAATTTATCTTTGATCATAACATCCTGCATCTCTTTGGTACTTTTCATGGAATTACTACACTTTAATGTTTATGTGCTGTATGCAAATCTCTTCCAACAGTCAGATTTCTGAAATTATCTGTTATTATATACTTACCAGCTCAGCCTTTAGTCTCGTATTGAGTTTCATATCTGACAGTAAAAGCAATTAAACGATGGAAATACTGACCTTAAAACAAAAACAATGAGCTATACGTATTACCTCTGCTTTTTCAAAATTTTAAGTGGATGACTAGCTATCCATGCCTTTTGTGAACAGAGGAACCATTGCAATGAATAAAAACCCATGTGTGCGATATATTTTGTTTCAATTTCCTTTCCTATCTTAAGGACCCTCACATCTCTCCTGCAGCACATGAAGCTGAGGGGCTTCAAGAATGGAATGTCAACAGGCTTTAGCTCTTCTTGGCAATGTATCTTCAGAGTCCAGAGACTGAGTTCAACTGATACCTTTAAGTATCAGTTAAGCTGATCTCCTTCAGTAATAATGTAGAGATTTACATTAAAGTTTAGACTTCAGCCTTTTTACCAGAAACTGCTTGGAATTCAGATACTTACATGTTACCTCCACCCCCACCTCCTTTTAAATATTGAAAAGCAATATCAATCCATTTTAAATCAGATCAAATGTTTCTTTGCGAAATGAGAAACCCTCCCTAGAGGCTATTCCCTCTTTCTAGAAAGTGGATAGCGCTATCATGGGAGATCCTCAGTGCTAAAATGCACTGGACACCATGACAGGATTTGCCGTGTAATAAACTGTGCTAATTTGTATGCCGTTAATGAAGTGATAGGGACAAAGGAAAGCATATCAATGGAGATAGGGCTCCGATAATTAGGGCACTTTGAGGTTAGCAGCTGCTCCTGTGTAGCCGGCTGTGGATATTTACATATAAGGCAGGCCTTGGAGAAATGAGACTGGCTACTAGCCAGCAGGCTGGACCCAGAGGCATGGACCCCAAGAGTCTGGACTTAACTGCTCCCTTGAGCGTCCCTCGGTTGGAAGAGTTCTGCAAGGAAGAAAACTGGAGTTCCAGACCCCACAGTCCAATGCCAACCCTCTCTCTCTCCCCCATCAGAAGCTCCAGGTACACCCGAAGCAGTAGAGACATCCGGGGAATGGATCAGTTTTCTGCCCTGAGCCACAAGGGACTGATTTCAGAACACCACGCAATAAATGATAGAGGGATTGCTGGCTCGTATGGCAGTTCTATTTTTAGTTTTTTAAGGAACTTCCATACTGTTCTCTAAAAAAAAAAAAAAGATAAAGAATTCACGTCCAGACTGGTTGCTTGATTTAACCACTTCCATTAAGAAATAGCTGATGAGGAGGAGGATAAGGATAATAAAACGGCCTCAACAGCAAAAACAACAATAACAATGAAAATCTGCCATATTTTAGTTTTTGGTCCTTCAATTTTCCCCTGTGAGAAGGAAAATTAGATCCCGTAAGTCATTAACAGGAACTGAACCAATAGAGCCCTCCCAGTTACCTTAGAAATGATCTGGAATCAGTTAAGATATAAATAAATGCTTTAAATTGATTTGCTCCTTCATCTCTAATGAATCAAGACCGAGTTAAGCTCTAGTTAGGGGCATCATTGCATTTCTCAGATTTTGCACGTCTCATTCTATCCTTTCTCATCTCTCAGATATCATCCCATTTCATTCTTACAACAACTCGGTGAGCCGCACTGCAGGGCCTACTTGGCTGCCCCTATTTCAGGTCACGAGGTTGACATAAGAAGAGGTTTGCTGACTTGCTGGAGGTCATGCAGGCAGTTACTGCAGGACTTGAGCCTACAACTGTGTCTCCTAAAACCAAAGCCAGTGGCCTTTCCACTCACCAAGCTGTTTCAGTACTTTTTACTGCAGGTTATGCAGTTTTAAGGCTACTGTCCCACTATAGGAAAAAATCACTGGAAAAATTGCATAATTATGGTTTGTTGAAACCTCAGAACTCTGATCTTCTGCATTAATTCAAGTCATTCTGAACTTGGCATAGAAACAAGCTCTGTTTCTCTTCCCGGGTCCCCAGCCCGTGTTCCTTGGATCAACAGATCTTGGTGACTCTCAGGCTCTTATTCTGCCTCATATTTACAATCTACCCAGGCTTTTGTGATAAAAATCCTCAGACTCATTATTCTAAGCCTTCAAATAGGTCTTGCCTTTCTTCTCTATCAATGATTAATGACCCATATGAGCTTGCCTTTGGCTTTTCTTATTTTTTGGTTCCTCATACTTTATAATGCACATAGCCTTGAGTAACACAGGCTTATTCAAGGAGGAGTTATTGGCTGTTCATCTCCTGACGGTCTATAAATCTTCATCTTCCCAGCTGCCTTTTTGTTTACCCCTAAATGTGCTTTCTGCTCTCTTTCTAACAGGTACTCTTCACCCCACTTCACCCCCATTCCGGCTTACGGTTTTACTGGCCAAATCTCAGCTTAGCAACTGTTGCTCATCTCAGCTCTCCTGGGAATGTAGTCAGGACCTAATACAACGTCTGACCAAAGAAATTCACTTTGGTCAGAGAATCACTGCTATTTGTAGCATGCAACTAAGGCATATCGCATGCATGTATTTTTTTTCTTTGGAACACTTTCTGTCAGGGATGCTAGTGGCCTGAGAGCTTGAGTGATATTTGAAGAGTGATGCAATGTAGCAGTTCTGGTTTCTATCCAGAAACCTAGGGCATCTCTCCAATGGACCAACCTAATGGTTTGATTTCAGATCCATCCCACTGTGCTAAAGAGAAGTATAAGTAAGTAGCAAAATTAAAACATGATGTAAATACCAAAGCAACAGCTGAATGGTCAAATTACAGGCTCCTTAACTGTTCCATGGTGAACTTGCTTCCTTATCAGCTACCCTAGGGCAGATCCCATAACTGTGGTTCCATTCATAGTACTTCTTTCAGTCAAGTAGGGCTGAGCACACAAGGCTTACCACATCTCCTCTTGTTGATCTGTGTTGGTCTGACCTTACCTGTAGTCGGGTGCTTGCTGATACAGTGCCATTCTGGGTACAGCTCCCTATGAGGCAAGATCAGAAATTGAATGTAAGCATTTAGAAGCTTTAAAGCAATTTTATCTCTATAGAATCTAATAACAAAAAAATTGTTTTGATGTTGTATATGCCTTTTATTTTTAATATTCTCTTTTCTAATAATTCATGATTTCTTCTCCTTTATAAAGGTATTAGCTTGCGATGGATTGGAATTTCGTTCTTTTTCCTTCAGATGGTTGGAGAGACACAGTACTTTCAGTATTGGGCCATAGGCAGTGCCCCAGTGTGGCCAGTGAATCAGCACATTAGATACAGAATGATAATACTCCGTGTTGGCAAATGTACATCCTGCCCTTTCCTATACTTTGGATACATGGCCACTCGTATTCACAGAGTGGCTTTCAGAAGTGTGGAGTCAACAGAGAAAGTGGCTTGTCTGGGGAACTGAAGGTGGTCCTGACTGTCTGGCAAACATAAACATAGTTCAGGCAGAACCTGAATGGGTGAGAAGGAAAAATTCAGCAAAGCACGATGGTCACCTACAGCAGAGTAATAACAGTGGGTGCGGAGACCTATTTAGGAGGTAAATGGACAGGACCTGGTGACTGACAGAGGACAGGAAGGAGTCAAGGGTGACTTCCAAGTTCCTCTGTGAGCACTGGATACATGGCTGAGACACACTCAACAGTAGTGCATTGTGGTTTGTGTAAACGATGGTGTTCACCTATGTCCACCAGCCAAGACAAGGTAGCGCTTTACATTCTGCAAGGCACATAAAGAACACAATATTCTTCCATTTTCCAAATATAAAATCGCACCACCATGCTTTTTCAAACTGTACAGGGTAATGTGGCCCCTGTGGTTTGGGTGCCATCTCTCTGCCCCGCCGGGAGTGGCTGGTGGGAAGGAAAGTGCAGGAAACCTTGAGGCAGGCAGCCTCGGGCTCCAGCCCTAGATCCCTTTCACATAACAGTCAAATTGGACAAGTCCCTTCAACTATCTAAACCTTTGTTTCTTCCCCTTAAAATGGGGATAAATGTGCGTGTTGATTTTAATTTGCGGGGTGGTCGTAACTCCTTCACTCGCGCAGTAATACTTATGAAGCATCTATGTGTACTAAACACCGTGCCTCACGCAGAGTAGTCACGGGTCAACAAAGCAGACATGGTTGGCGGCTGGCCGTCCAGTGGAACAGTAACAAGAATAAACAAGTAAACCAGCAATAATATCATTGCGTATATGGCAAATGCGACGAAGGGAGTAAACAGGATGCTGGAGAGGATAACTAACCTGGATGGGTGGGGGTGAGGAAGGCAAGTTGAGGGGGCCAGACACAGACCTGCAGGGAAGTTCTCGCTGCAGAAGCCTGAAGAATAACAAGCCACCAAGGTTCTAGAGATTGAAAGGAAGGGTGTCCCTGGAGGAGGGAACAGCAGGTACGAAGACTCTGAGGGAAAGAAGCTGACGGTCCAGCTGAAGGAGGCTGTGTTACTAGAGGCCAGTGATGGAGCGTAATGAGATGAGGGTGAAAAAACAATAGGAATGTTATAGATTATTTTCCTAGCTTTCGCAGTCACCTGAAAGGTATTACACCTTCTTTTTCTTACAGTTGAGGAAGATGAGTTAAGAAATTAAGTGATCTGGGCTTCCCTGGTGGCGCAGTGGTTGAGAATCTGCCTGCGAATGCAGGGGACACGGGTTCGAGCCCTGGTCTGGGAAGATCCCGCATGCGGAGCAACTGGGCCCGTGAGCCACAATTACTGAGCCTGCGCGTCTGGAGCCTGTGCTCCACAGAGAACAAGAGAGGCAACGATAGTGAGAGGCCCACGCACTGCGATGAAGAGTGGACCCCGCTTGCCACAACTAGAGAAAGCCCTCACACAGAAACGAAGACCCAACACAGCCATAAATAAAGTAATTAATTTAAAAAAAAAAGAAATTAAGCGATCTGACTGAGGACCTGAAACAGCAGGAGGGTGACTCAGCACTGGATGCAGGGCCATCTGGCTCCCGCACCCTTCCTGTTCCCGGGTGCCTCACTGCCTCACTGCAGGGCTCTCACCCCTCGTGAGGCTGCACCCACATGACGTCTTCTTGTTGTTGTGGACAAGACTAGATGATCAAAGGCTGGATCCCCGAAGGAACGTGCTATTTGATTTCATGCAGGAGTGCAGCTTGCGTGGCGCAAGGAAACACGTACACAGAGCCCTACCCTTTGGTGCCACAAGCTTGTCTAGAGGAGAAAATGAGGCCGATAATCTACAAGGAACTTCTGGTATAAGAGGAAAGGAGAATTAGCAATGTGCCTTTGAGAATGCGGAGTGACCTGGCCTGCCGGGTATGGCATTATCTGGAAGGGGTGTTTCTCACTTGTAAATACTCCAGCATGAGAGATGTTACTGACTTCATTTACTTGGTACTGGGGACAAAACCCACCATACCAATTATTTAAATTAGGGACAAATTAGGAATAAATTATTGTCTTGTTGACTCCAATTTTGTAAAACATCTACTTTAGTCTCCCCAATTGAGGATGTGGCCTGATGTCTCTTCTCACCTGGTATCACACTGATGCCGAGGAAAGGGATGCTTGGGGGCCCGGGTTGCCCCTACCATCCAACAGATAAAGTTTGTGGAAGCTGAAGGGTTAAATGCTCTGATTTGATAGCCAACAACACCAGCAGATTTGAAAAGTGACTTCATTTGGTTCATTGGAGTGAGTTTCTCCTAGTGTGGTGAACTGAGAAATGCTCTGCTGGGACCAAAAACAAAAAGAAACATATACAAACAGAAAGTAAATAATTTCTCCACAAAGGAAGTAGGGATAATAGCATGAAAAAACATAAAGAAAATATAATGAGTGACGTAATTGAGTTTATCACCTTGATTTATAATCCTGGTTCCTTACAAATGCCTGATCAAACAGTTCAAATGGGGCACAGAAAACCAATTCCTTCACCAGGGCCTTATCATATAACATTATTATAAGGCACATGTTGTCACCAGGAAGGAAAAATGTGTCCCATTGAAACACATTTCTGAATATCTCAAAAAATATCCTCTTACGTGGGAGAATTTGTTTCTCAAACAGAAAATCAAATGTGCCTTTACAGAACTCATTTTCTTTCGTTCTAATGACATGTAATCATTCTGCCTTTATTTTGCCAAGTTTCTCTTCCACAGGTTTCCAAGATGCCAGTTTTTAAATGTCTACTGTTTCTGCAACTCACAAAAATAGAAATAATTTCACTCCTGGTGCAAAGTCCTAATATGAGACATTACATATGCAACAATTTACATTTCTATGGATAGACTAGAAATTTATATTAGGAAATACTTTTTTTTCAAAACAATGTCACTCATTCTGCAGGCATCTACAGGCCCTCATTAATATATTGGATATAACTTCCCTAGACATCTTTTCTTAAAGGGAATGCTTTTCATAATAACGGTAAAGGGATATATCAGAGACAAATGAGCTGGTATCTTGTGGGATCAAGTCTATTGTTTCCTTATGATCTGAAAATATTCTGTGTTTCAGTCACTCATCAGGTCAACAAGGACTTTATCCCAATAGGGGTGGTCATCTGACACGTAGTTCTAAGGGTTATTGGGCTAATGAAAAGAGGAAATGCAAGAAATTGCATTGTAAAACAAAGCAAGCTCTTCCAGGTGGCTCCAACTTTCTGTGAGAAGCTGTTCCCTTGTCCCCAGCTCCAGATTTCATGAGGAACAAGGGATATGGCCCAGCAGAAGGTTTGAGTGCAGTGTCAAAGGAACCCCAGTGCACTGGACACTCCAAGGGATTTTGATAACTGGCTCTGCTCCCCATTTGTCAGGAGGAAGGTGGTCAAATCACTTTTGAGATTCAAGATAAGTCTGAGATTTACACTAGGCTGTAAGATTAATGAGGAATACAACCTGCACCACTGAATCCTAGTGCCTGGAAGAGTACCTAGTACACAGTAGACATTAAAATATTTAATGATAGGAGGAAGCAAGGAAGGAAGGAACGAACGAACGAACGAAGGATCAAAGGAAGGGAGAAATCTATTGGTAGATTCAAATTTCCTGGGTTGATAAGTGTAATTTCTACTGCTGCTTGAATAATGTTTACTGATGTATTGTTTACAAAGAAAAGCCAAAGTGTTGGACCACATTGTGTCAGTTTAGTGCTGGAGTTGGGAGGATTTAAACTTGATGGATGCTCTGAAGTGAAAGCCGTGCTGAGTGGTCAGGCATAGGTCTCCTCTATGCTTTGTTCAGGGAGAACAAAGACTGTAGCTCTGAGTGGGATGTCTGAAGCCAGACACACACACAAAGCCTGTTCTCAAGAATCTCAGTCTAATATGAGGTCTAAGTAACCACAACACGGTTGTAAAAGGGTAAGAACCCTAAGAGAGATGCCCACAGAAGGGGCCGAGCACCGTGTTTGATTACTTTAAATGGTGGAACATGGGAAGCTGCCGGAAAAAGGGACCTTTGGGCAAGACCTGGAAAGGTGAGAGTGTGTAGCTCAGACATTGCATCTTGGCCCTTTCAGAGGCAGTCAGGTTGTCAGAGAGACTGACCTCATCTTTCTCCCATGGGACAGGCAGGGAGTAATGGAAACTGCCTTAAACTCCTGCTTGCCTGAGTTTCTCTGTTCCCCAGCAGAGCCAGAAACAGTCATCACACTCTTGAATATGAGAACAGCCCTCGTCAACACTTTACCCCTTCACAGCAAATAAACCCCAAACCTCACCAACCTCTTGGTTTTGGTTCGAAAATAGACATCTAAGGCTGGGACAGGAAGAGTCACAGAAGAGAAATAGACCAATGCATCCCAATATCCCAACCAGTATCTTGTGAGGTCAAGTCTATTGTGTACTTATAACATGAAAAATTTTGTTTTAGTCACTCACTAGATTAACAGGGACTTTCTTCCAATAGGGGGGGCAATTTGATGCATAGTGCTAAGGGTTATTGGGCATAATAAAAAGAGGAAATGCAAGACTTCTTTGGAAAACAAAATAAGTCAATATGTTCACCCTCAAAGATCACGGAGCTGGTATAAGTCCCTGGTATCTTCATGGCCCCCTGAACTTCAGGCTATAACTTGGTTAGAAAAATGTGTTGAGTTTTTTTAAATCAGGCGCCAAAGATTTGAAACCTCAAGCACGCTGTGTAGGGAAGCAATAAATGGGGGAATGGAAAGTGGGTTTTGCTTCCGAAAAAGATAATGTGATGAGTCACTATTTAAATGAACCTGTGGAGCTTTGCAAAGTCTTAAACTGGACGCTTTAATTGTATAATCCTGAGTCCTTAACTGTAGAGTGTCTGGAAGACGATCGTCTATGTGAAGTGGTGGGGGCTGGATGCTGCTATGTGCTACTGAGATGCGAACAATAGCTCGAGATGTGAGGAGGAAATTGGTGTACTGGATTCTGAAATAAATTGCAGCTGTCAGGAGCTGTCTGTGAAGTCTGGAATGATCTGTCAAGCAGAAAGGCGCTGTAAGTGCTTCTGTGAGAATGGTGGGTGGATTCTTCCCACTTTTAGGAAAATATCTTGACCAAAGGAATGTCCTGAATGCAAAATCAATAGGAATGGATCATTCCAAGCCTCTTTCTTCTTTTTACCTTTTTTCCTACTGGGAACTGTTTTTTCAATTCTTTAATGACCTGCTTCGGGTAAGTTAAATATAGTGTGAGTTTAGGACTGTGATTCCCAGCAAGGGTGATTTTGTGCCACCATTACCACCACTCCCCCAGGGGACATCTGGCAATGTCTGGGGACATGTCTGGTTGTCACAAGCAAGAGGATGCTACTAGCATCTGATAAACATCCTACAAACCACAAGACTGTCCTCCCAACAAAGAATTATCTGGCCTCAAATGACAACAGTACTGACAGAATGCAATTGACCTTGGTTTAAGGTTAATTCTTTTTACTTTTCAAATTGTCCAAGTTAGTCACACTTGTAATGACTCTATAGAGACCAAAATGGAAGCCTCAACATGTAGGTAATGCACACCTGTGATGCCTATTTCTTACAAAATTATGAAAAATATATTCACTCCCCTAAATCAGGAATAACACAGCACTGTTGCTGCTATTGGTTTCATGCAATTATATGAGAAATGATGTGATTATATTTAAATAAAATCATGATAATATACCATATAGTTGTATACCATTCCCTCTGCAAAGCCAGCATAACAAAACACAGCAAAACATATCAAAGGGATAATATGCATATATTCAGGACTATTTCTGACATTCTTGGACATTTCTCAGATCTCAGTGAGACAAATGAATTTTAGGATCCCAGGAACACTAATAACTCAGCAGAGCCTCAGAGAAAATTGCTTCAATTCACATAAAATTCTTTGTCACGAAAAATAAGAATAGCTACTGTTTTCTTTTTTTTTTAAGTTTTCATAATTTATTTATTTATTTATTTGCGGTACGTGGGCCTCTCACTGTTGTGGCCTCTCCCGTTGCAGAGCACAGGCTCCAGATGCGCAGGCCCAGCGGCCATGGCTCACGGGCCCAGCCACTCCTCGGCACATGGGATCTTCCCAGACCGGGGCACGAACCCGCGTCCCCTGCATTGGCAGGCGGACTCCCAACCACTGCATCACCAGGGAAGCCCCTATACCTCATTTTAAAAAACACTACTGATATGAAAAACGGAATAACAAAATCAACATGACAATGTTATCCTAATCATGGCCATACAAAAAATCTGCCAGAATTGGTTTAAGTTTTAGGTCTACCAGTACAAGCACTGGTGTTTACAACCCATCCTCCATGTAATTGTGAACAACAAGAAAAAAAAAAATATGACACACCGCTCCACATGCATTGATATTACCATGGACTTGGCAAGTCTAAGGTCTTGGCAAGTTTAAGTGAGATGCCCCACTAGGTAATGGCAGAACTTGCTGGACCCACTAGTTACTTGTACTTCAAGTCTTGCCACCTCTAATTATTTAAACAGAATTATGAGTGTATGTGTGAATATAATACAGTGTAAGATACTAAATAAGTGGTTAAAGGGAAAACAAGTTCATCATGGCAAGGCAGAGGGATATTTCTGCACGAGGGACTAATTGTCCTCCACCATCTTCAGTCTGTGAGGAGAGAAACCTCCCTTCCGCTGGCCCCCAGTAGAAGGTGGACTGAATGGAACTAAATGGCCACAACGTAAGCTGCAGCCGATGGGAGGCGGGTCCCTGGAAACAGACAGGAAGTGCAAGGACCCAAGAAGGCATCAGAGAGAGGATCTAAGGAAAACTACTGGGAAGCTCTCTACCAAAAGGGAGAGAAATAGGCTGAGTGGGAGTCCTGAGAGACACAAGTTAGCGGCACAAATTCAAATGCCCTTTGGTATCTGACCTTGGAGAGGCAATAAAGTAGAGCACATAGGAGCAGGGACTCTGGATTCAGTCACTCGGGTTTACACACCAGTTTCACCACTTACTGGCTGCGTGAACTTGGGCAAGATGCTTGACTTCTCTGTGCCTCAGAGAGTGTTCACTTTCTTAGGTTGCTTTTATCCCATTATGTAATTTCTTTTTACACTTAAGCTAAATGAGATTAACCTTTAAAAAGTCACCCAATATTTACCAGAACCAAGAATTAATCTCAGTTCTTTTAACTCAATATTTGTATATTTATTCCACACCACAAAAATGCCTTAACAGGGACTGCTGTTATGGAAAATAGTACGGAAGGGGGGAATAAAAAATAGAGGGCACAAAGGGAGGGGGGAAGTAACAGATACTGAAAATGATGAGGAGAGAGGTGGTATAATTAGGTGATATAATTAGAAAAAGTAATAAAATGAATGTCAAATATGGACAGAAGGAGGGAATATGTTGGTGATTAAAAGACATTATATTTATGCATCTTAGTGATGGGTGAAATGAGCCTTACGAATTACAGCATTTCTAATTTGAGTAACAATTTGTAAGCTGTAAATGTTTATAATGAGTGTAATTTGTCCAACTTATGTTATGGAATAAAGTAAGACATAGTATTAGCCATTAAGAGATACTTTGTAGATTTAAAAAGCAATGATTAATTTTTTATTGGAACATAATAGATTCAAACATAAATCATTTTATTGCTCTTACAAATCAGAGAAATTTAAGTTTTAGATAAACCTAAAAAATAGTCTTATCTATAGCTGCACTGGTATCTAGATTTGAAATTTAAAACCAGGGTAACTGTTCTAGATCAAAAGAGACTAAAGAAAAATGACAACTAAATGCAATGCCTGATCCTTGATTAGATCCTGGATTGAAAAAATAGCTATAAATTATATTATTGGGAAAATTGGATCAATTTGAGTAAGGACTTTATATCAGATAATATTATCAAATCAATGTGACTCAATTTTTTAGAATACTAACAGTATTGTCATTATATTAGAGAATGACTTTGCTCTGGGAAATACATGCTCAAGTATTTAGAAGTGTCATGAAGTCTGCAATTTATATGCCTTCTTTCAAACGGTTCTACGGTCACATAGAATGCCAGAATTGAACTAACTCGAGTCCAGTTTCTTTATCTTAACAGTCACTGTGCTGTCATTGTTTATTCATTTAGTTATTTATTTTATTTATTTATTTTTGGGTCTTCGTTGCTGCGCATGGGCTTTCTCTAGTTGCAGTGAGCGGGGGCTACTCTTTGTTGTGGTGCGTGGGCTTCTCATTGCAGTGGCTTCTCTTGTTGCAGAGCACAGGCTCTAGGTGCGTGGACTCAGTAGCTGTGGCATGTGGGCTCAGCAGTTGTGGCTCGCAGGCTCTAGAGCGTAGGCTCAGTAGTTGTGGCGCACAGGCTTAGTTGCTCTGCGGCATGTGGGATCTTCCTGGACCAGGGCTCGAACCCGTATCCCCTGCATTGGCAAGTGGATTCTTAACCACTGTGCCACCAGGGAAGCCCTGTCATTGTTTATTCTGAGTCTATGATTTAAATGCAGGAATATGCAATACCACAGGAGCTGGAGACAAAAATTGTGCCAAAAGCAGGTGGAATGACTCCGAACTCTCATGAACTTATTCTCAAAAAAACCACATGTATTTTAGTCCACGTGTGCTGGGGGTCAGTTGTGTAACTAAGAGTTGTCAGAATTAATTTGTAGGTAGAATCCAATGTTGACTAATGGATATGTAATAAAAGCACAATAATATAAAGCTTATGCATACATACATATATATACAAATATGTATTATGTGTGTATATTCCTTTTTATATTTATGTATGTATATGTTACTAAAACTCAACAGTAACCACAGCAAGTAGATTGATAAAAGGGAGGAGGAAGTCCTCTATCACCGATATTTTAAGAGCTGCCAGCACACAGCAGAAATAAAAATCAAACTGACTTTTCATCAGTTTGGTTATTGATTTTAAGTTCTCTGCAGTGGCTGCACCTGGTAAACTGCTTTCACCATCCTTTCTCTGGTAGAAAGTTTGAAAAATCTAAAAGGATCAGAGATGAGCTAGAAGATTTTACATTTTGGAATAAGACAATTAAAGTATCCAGCAAGTTGAAAAAAAAAATGACCAGAGATATTAAGAGCAGGGTGGGCTGGTTTCTGAGAGAGGATTTGGGTAGAAAGTTGAGAGTGGAAGTAAAGGATAATTTAGGGAAAATACTGCTATCTTCTTTGATGGTGACAGAGACTAGTAAGGATTTTCAGTAACAACAAAATCAGTAATAAATAATAATAATAACGTACCATGTTTCAGACATTATTGTAAATGCTTTACATGACTTCCCTGTGTTAAGTCCTTTTACTCTCACAATAATCTTATGATGTGTGTGCCATTATTATTCCCATTTTACAGATGAAGTAACTGAGGCAGATGAAATAACTGCTAGGAATTGACAGAGACAGTTTTTAACCCAGACATTCTGGCTTCAGACCCTCACTCTTAACTATTTCACTGTGTATTTCTTGAGACACAAAGACCTGGATTGTCATCAATTTTACTTTTTAGTCAGACCGCTGTTCCTCTAAATTGACATAGCACAGGGACCCAAGTGCACAGAGAGTATTTGAGCTACACGAGGACAGGATGATGAGGTTATGAAAACGAGAGAAAATGAATGGAGTCCAGAGAGACTTTGCAAACAATTATATAGGACTTCATGGTGACTAAAATCAGAAGATAAGAAGAATGAGTCAATGATGACTGAAAAAAATAAGTTTTATTTATGCAGGAAATGGTGGTGACACTGACAGAGACTGGGAAATGAACAAGTGGGTGGATTGGTGGGTGGAAGGTGATGGTGAACTTAGCTTTGATAATCCAAGGAGAAAATGTCAGTAGGAGAAAATGTCAGTAAGATAAAATGTCAGTAAGCATTTGGTAACACTGCAACTATCGAGAAGAGGAGAAAAATGGAAAAGATTTCAGAAGTACTAGTATAGATGACACAGTTGAAACTTTACCTCTTTTTTATCTTTAGTATCTTTAAACCCTTTATACCCTGCTTCAGTCCACAGAGGATTTGAGGCAGTTTACACTAAAATGAACAGGAGATTATTGTTGATATATTAATCTGATATATAAACTCATTTATATTTAACTTCATCTTTTTCTTTTCTAAACAAAATGATTTCATTTTTTTCCCTTGACGCTTATCCTAGGTCCAAATTTTTATTGCTCCAACTATATTCATTTTTAAACAAGTTTTTTGTAATCCTCTGAATTGGAGTGGTGACACTTTTTATCAGTTGTGGTATTTTACATGTACTGTGTTTTGTCATGTCTCATTTTGCTTTGTCATGTATCATATAAAATATTGGAGTCTAGAAGCCTGCGCGCCTAGAGCCCGTGCTCTGCAACAAGGGAAGCCACCGCAGTGAGAAGCCCGCACACTACAATGAAGAGTAGCCCCCGCTTGCCACAACTAGAGAGAGCCCACATGCAGCAACGAAGACCCAACACAGCCAAAATAAATAAATAAATACAATATTGGAGTCTAAGTGGTAAGGATCATGGTAACAACATTTGAAAATCATGGTTGAAATTATATACGTGTACATGTATATTTTTCCACAATGTATTTATACCTTTGCTCTCCTCTTCTATTTTCTGAACAATGGCTAGTTTTTGCAGATTTTTAATAGAAGGTTTTCAAACTAATCTCCCTCCTCCAGGATCTAAGAAACTAAGTACTTAGATGGATCTTTGACTTATGTGGGTAATAATTATGATAACAGAAGTGTCAGGTAAGAGAATTCGTGGGTGGAATCAAGCAGGAATTTTGTGTTCTTTCCAGTTAAATTTTAGTTTTAGCAGCAGGTTATGTTGAACTGGGAATCTTTATTTTGTTGTTTAGTAAAATGAGTATTGAGTTGGTAATAATTGCTTATTGGGTTTTGTCCATTTTCATGTTAATATATGGGAGAGGTAGAATTTCAGCAGAGGCATTCATAATGTATTCTAAGGAACCCATGAGGGTCCACTATCTTGGTAAGAGTGGAATCAGAGATGGGTGGAAATCGTGATAACAGGGCAGTGAAAAAAGGACGGGCCAGGTAGGAACTGTCAATCAAAGTATCATAGTAATGTAGGATGTTAACAGGGGAAACTAAATGTGGAGTATACAGGAACTCTCTACTATCTTTTCAACTATTTTGTAAATCTGAAACTATTCTAAAATTTAAAAGTTTAGTTTTAAAAGTCTATGATTAGTAAGTTCAAGAGAATATGTAGGTATATAGGAGAGAATGGAGAATTTCACCAGAATATCTGATTCATTAAAAAAAAAAAAAAAAAGAGTTGAATAGATAAAGCAGTTCAGAAAAACAAAGCAACTTGGACACAGCAGAAAACAGAATTTGTGAACAGGAAGACAGGTCAATTGAAAACAACCAAAATGGAGCACTGATAAAGAACATTCAAAATATGTGGGACACGTTTAAACTTTAAAACTGGAGTCCCAGAAAGAGAGTAGATAGAAAATAGAAAAGAATAAATATTCTGAGAGAAAATGGCCATTTTCCAAAACTGATTTTAAAGAAACACCAACCCACAGACTAAAGGAGCTCAGAGAAGCTGAAATAGGATAAACACACATGCAAAAGAAAATCATACCTAAATAACATCAGGTCAAACTGTCAAAAGCTAAAGAAAAGAGAAAATCTTAAAAGAATCCAGAAAAAAATTCTATAACTATAATATATAAAGAACTCTTACAATTCAAATAATAAAACAAACAACCAAACTTTACAAAGGAAGAGGCAAAATACGTGAACAGACATTTTTCAAAAAAGATATACACATGTCATGTAAGCACATAAAAATTATTCAGTATTGTTAATCATTAGGAAAATGCAAATTAAAACCAGAATTAAAAATTGTTAAAATTAAAACGAATGACAACAGTACATGCTGATAAGTATGTGGAACAATTGAAACTCTCATATGTAGCTAGTAACAATGCAAATTGTTACAGCCCTTTTAGAGGATGGTTAATCAAAAAGTTAAGCATACACTTACCATACGACCAAAACTAAGTAAAACCATATGTCCACACAAACATTTGTAGATGAACATTCAGAGAAGCTTTATTCATAATAGCCTAACACCAGAAATAAATTAAATGTCTATCAATTAGTGAATAGCTAACTAAACTGTGGTAAATCCATATAATGAAATACTACTTGGCAATAAAAATAAACTATTGAAACATGCATAAACATGGATGGATCTTAAAGTATTAGGCTCAGTGGGAGAAGTCAGCCATAAAATCATATGTACTTTATGATTCCATTTATATGAAAAGCTAGAAAAGGCAAAACAAGAGTGACATCAATTAGATCAGTGGTTGACAGGGGCCAAGGTTGGAGAGAGGGGGTTAATTGCTAAGGATCATGAGAGAACTTTTTGAAGTGGTGGTCATGACTGTGTACATTTGAAAAATCTCATTAAATAATACACTTAAAGCTGATTTTTAAAAAAAGATGTATTATCTTCAAAGAGCAACAATAGTACTTAGTTGACTTCTCAAAAGAAATGAGAGAAACAAGAGCCAATGGAATGTCTTTAACTTACTGAAAGAAAGTAACTATCAGTCTAGAATTTTATACTCAGCAAAAGTACCCTTCAGAGACGCAAGAGGGAAGACATATGGGAACATATGTATATGTATAACTGATTCACTTTGTTATAAAGCAGAAACTAACACACCATTGTAAAGCAATTATACCCCAATAAAGATGTTTATTAAAAAAAAAGAAAGTACCCTTCAAAACTGAAAGTGAAATAAAGACATTTTAGACAAAGAAGAGCTGAAAGAATTTTTCATTAGTAAGTTGCATTAGAAGTAAAAATAAAGAGATTTATTCATGCAGTGAGAAAAATAATCTTAGGTGGAAAAATAGAAATAGAATGTGGAAAAAAGGATTACCAGAAAAGAGATGTGGATAAATGTAATGCATAATCACTATAGAAATCAATAATTGCTATGTAAAGCTGTTTAAACCATCAGGTTCTGGGTCCAAAAGCCCACGACATTCAGTTGGCTTTCTTTATAGCCTTTAATGCCATGATGGAAGTTGGTTTGGGACTAAACCATAGGAGCACAATATAGATCCCTGGGTTTCGATGCTCACAGAGAACTAGACTATATCAGTATTAACTCAACAAGAGGCAGGTAGGAATGGCCCTCCACTAGCCATGGAAAATTCGAAGTCTCCTGCAAAGGGAGACATGTTTGAACTGTACTGCGCCCTCCTTTTTAAAAACTCATTTTCTAGTGATCAGTCACCTGCCAATTTGGAGATGCTTCATGCACCAAGAGCTGAGAGAGAAATTTTCCTATACGTGCAGTTGCTGCTTTTGTAATCTAAAACCCAACAGGTTACCAATCCTGCTCATAAATTGCTTGTAGACATAGAAGCCATAGTTATTTTTTTTCTAAAAACAAAGATGTTATTCATGAGAGGTGAACGTATAGTTGCGAAGGGAGTACATTCTAGATTTAGATGGCCTGGTCTAATCTCCAGGTTCTACTCCTAGATGGCATCTTTGACCTTGGACAAATTCTATGACCTCACTGTACCTCAACTATAGGTAAGGAGTCATAACAGATTTTGCCTTATAGGATTGTTATGAAAATTGAATAGGATAATGCACTGAAGTGCTTACTTACCACACTGCTTGGCCTATAGCAAGCATTTAATTATGGTTAATACTGTTTATTATTTTCAAAGACACTTCTCTAGATTTTATTTATAAATACAATTCCTAGGCAAAATTATTTTTAAAAAATTTTAAGTGTGCATGTCTGTAGCATTGTTTTATTATAGAATTTCAGGATTCAAGGATGTCTTATTCATTTGGTTTATCTTAAAAGATTCTTCTAGAATTAGAATTCTTCTAGAAGTAGAGTTGCTCAAACCTGGGCATTCTGAGGGCAGTTTATTTTAACGGGGCTGAGGTGAAGGTCTGGTTCCACTAGCCTTACAAATTTCAGGCTCAAACTATTTTGCCCCTGATAATGAAACAGAACTTTGGGAGATCTATTAATTAACCATCCATCTGCACCATAGGGAAAATTCAGAACTGTCTGAGGAGGTTGTTGGTCCAGATATTGGGTTCTCCCTCAGCTCACCTCAGAACAGTAGTCTGGACTCTGGTCAAGCAAGAGCCTTGCTGGATCCCTGGTTTCCATATTGGGATATTAACCAACCCATGGTTAAGAGTGGTTAAGGAAGGTGGGTTTGGCAGCAAAGAATAGCTCTTTTCCAGAAGCTTCCTAGAGAACCCAATCCAGTGTTCACTGCCCGTCAATCGATTAAACACAGTCTTCGAGGTGGAATGCTTTAATACATCCCTGAAACAAGAGCTTGGCAGAGAGGTCGATTCCTAAGCCACAATAATTTGACCCCTCCCGAGTTTCTTTAAACAAACTGCGATGGTTGTGATGTCATTAGCCTTTATAAGAAAAGGCCTCAAATGCACTGTAAAGTTGCTGTAACATGTTCTCCATTGTGCTTTTGATGAGGAATCCTGGAGAAATTCCTATCTGACCCTAGAATCAAAAATAGTCGTAATTTTCCTGAGCTGTTGTGTTTGTTCTTATCTCATAGACACGATGAATCAGATCTGTCCTGTTTTCCTTTTTCACCCTGACTACTTTCAGCCGCACACCAACAGCCAGCTCATCTCCTTCTACAGGGAAGTCTAGACTCTCCAGCTCTCTCGTGCATGGAGTCATGAGACTAGTTCTGGCCCATGAGAGTGAGTCGAAGCAACATGACCAAAGCATTTAATTGCTAGTGCAAGATCCTTCAAAGCTCTTTTTCCCTTTGCACAGTGACCGGCAGCATGACAGACAGTGACTGCTCAGTGGCAAAGAAACTAAAGGGGGGGTGTGGGGAGCAGGTCTCCAGGTCACCTGCAGTAGACCTGTAACCTGAAAGAGAAATTACAGCATAGTGGCTACAAGCTCCTGAGATTTCGATGTTGTTTTTACCATAGTAAAACACAGTCTATCCTGATTAATATAAATATGTACAGCTATCTACACAGCCCATCAATGAATGGATGGTCAGTTGTTATTTTATGTATTTTAATCTAATATCTTTATCATTTTGCCTCAAACTTGTTTTTCTTTTATTTTTCAACACAGTTTAATGTATCCAATCTTGTCACAGTTTATGCATCCTTTTAAGCCATTTTGAGAATAGGTGGTGAATAAATAAAGCGAAATAATGGATTTGCATGAGAAACACATAAGCATGAGTTGGCTGAGAAACATATCAGTATGAGTTGGCTATACAGGATAAACTGAGAATTTTTAAACACGGGCTGCTCTGGAAATTCTCTTCTTCCAAGAGAAAATACTTACATAAGCACAGGACTAGCAGCTGTATTTCCAGAGGGAGACACTAGAGGGCGTGTGGCGTTGGAGCACAGCATGACACCGTTGGCCGGTACGGGTGCGCTAAGAAGGGCTATTGTCCAAGGATTTGGGTAGGACTTTTTGTCTATTTTTCCATATTTTAAATTTCAGAAATCTGCATTAATTGACCTTATTTTATGCAAACTTATGCACCGTGTAAGTTCTTTTTATGCAAAGTCGGTTCCAGGCAAAATGATAAAACGAATTGAAGCTTGCCTGTCTGTAATATTATTTTACTATAAAATTCAGACTTGCAGGGCATGGTAAATGGGGTTTATGGAGTCTCTGTTCACACAGGAATTTTCTTGCAATGCAGAATTTTTTTTTTACCTCTTCCCTCAAAATTAACAAGTCTGGCTTCCACCTCCTGGGAGAGGCCTGGTAAGTGGAGGGTTTGTTATCCTGCCAATTTAATTTGAGATAAAGTGTTGATGGCTGACAATACCTTATTACTAACCATACCTTTCTGTCCAGATACAATTATGCTTTTATTTTAAAAAAGTATTTGTTTAATCAAAAGGGGACTACAGAGGTAAGTGTGGAAGTTGCTTTAGGGTAGAGGGCCTTGCAAGCTTGAGTACCATTTGAATTTCCCATATGTACCCATGAGCCTAAATTCATAGCAATTCATCCATCACCCAAGACGACAGTTCTGCTCTCAGTGGAATTACTACTCATATTAGCAAGTTGAATACGGTTAAATATTTTATAGAAGAATTTTGTTATTCAGATCCCCAGTTTGAAGATAATGCATTTGGAGTTTTGACATGTTACACACTATTTCTGTGGTTGTTTAAATCTTGGTAATAGTGACGGGAATTGGATACAGGGTTGAAATGCATTTCATAATCTCCAAACATTCTTCAGTCAGCAGCTTCAACCTTCTCTCTTTCGGGAAAAGTTTAGGATAAATGAAAGAATACAGATTTTGGAAGTTAAATAAATCTAGATTTAGACTCAGGCATTATCCTGAGTTTTCAATTCCACAACTGTAAAATAAGGATGTAAATTAATATACATCTTAAGGATTTGGGGGAAGCTTTACGTCATATGAAGAGTACCTGGAATATCTTAAGATAATGTTAACTTGATCTTTTTCATCAAATCTTTTGTCAGATGTAATAATTATGAACAAAATTAATTTATTTAAATTGCATTTCTAATATATAGAATTGAAATGGCATCTCTTGTTAATACTGGTCAAGTGAAGCAGCTGACGGACAGTACTGATAGTGAAATGACCAAGGTTGGCAGAGCAGATTTGGGTTTGGTTTTAGCAAACCAGTGAGCCATCAACATTGTGACATCTGTCCACCATGTAAGTTCCAAGGATTCTGGTCCTCAGTGGGACACTTTGGTTGGCAGCCTCCAGCCTCTCACGTAAACCTTCATCCCTATCTCAGTTTTCTTATTACCCACATGATTCCACATAAAAAGGAAATGAAAATCTAGACTGGAAAAGACAATATAGTTAAGATCCTTGTGTAGCTTGGACATGATCTAAAGTTCTTTTTTTTAATTAGTCTTTTCAACAGAATAACAAACTAAAGAAATATTTAGTTCTAAGGACAATTCTCAGGTCATATATTACTTTAGTTTCTGCCGGAATAATTATATACCTGATGACATTCAATTATTATAAGCTGTCATTTTCAAAATAACTAAGAGTAACACATTTTTTAATCAATTACAATATGTTCCCAGAATCAATTAAAAAGCAATATATATAGGAAGAAAAGTTTCTATTGTAAGTGTCTGTTAGAATGTGACTTGTAGGAAAAGTTATTATTCTAGAAAATGATTACTGAACATCAGCAATTCTGATAACAATCTAGACCACTCTTATCTGCAGAGTGAATAAAAGGGAAATAAATAATTCCATGAAATCCCTGATTATCTACACCTAATTTCTATTGAGTCATGGGTGGTCCTTGACACTCTTTGCTACAGATCTTTCATGTTTTCATTCATTTCCTGGAGTCTGCACTGATTGGATTGGGTGATACATTCTCTCTGTAGTTTCTGTCCTGTGTATCAAAATCATCCCGAGGGAAGAAGAATCAGTTTCATCACCCCTTCTTTAGAGGGACAAGCAACTCTGGTCAAAGTATTAATTTCCATGACCATCTTATTATAACATCCTGTTTGAACAAGGCATAGTGGTCAAAACTGATTAAAATACAATTAATTAAACCTCTCTTGGGTTTCACTGTAAAATATAATTTTGTGCATTTCAAATTTAGTTAATTAAGTTTTTATAGCTAAATTTTCTGAGCTTTTTTTTTTTTGCTAACTTGTATCATTTTGAATCGTGCATATATTATTAAAGTTTAAGAAAGCTATTTCAGAGGGGAATCCATTCTATTTTTCTAGTTTGCCAATCTTCTCAATTTCACTGAAGAACCAGAAGACTAAATGAATCACCTCTACCCTAAGGACAAACTTCTTGGACCTTGTTCTGAGTTGTCTCTGCATTCTCTTTCTCCTTCCCACCTCCTCTCGCCCACACCTCCTGGATATTTTGTTCCTTTGTCCTTTTAACCCTGGAAGACTAGCAGAAATTGCATGAAAACCTTAGTTATTTTGAGCAAAGGAAATAAATAAGCTGTAGCATACAAAGAACAAGAAGGGGAACCCTGGAGAAAGGGATGCAGTTGTAATGATGAGAGAACAGGACAGAAGAGCAGCGCAGACCAGAAGTAGGACCAGGTCAGCAATCAAGTAGAAATAAGTGCACTGGGGATATAGAAGGTGAAAAGCAAGCTTCAGTTAGGACTGAAAGGATGTTCACCAGACACAGAACTGAGAACAGGACACAGTGTGGTTAAGACTGGGGGTGAACAAAAGGAAAGAGTTGCTGCTGCCCAGGTCGGTATTCTTGGGGTAGCAGTTGGTTTTGTTGTCATGAAAGACAAGAATAAGATCAGTAATGCTGATGAGACTGGTTCTGAAATACTTGGAATCCCTCAAGATGCTAAGGTTCACAGGGCTATAGGTGGCCCCTCATTTAGTCTTCTCACTATCAAAGTTCATTTGGATATATTTTAGTAGGTGGAATCAGGGCTCTTTGAACAAGGAATTTACTATTATGCCTTCGAGGAAGAGATCACAGGATGGAGAGTGTCAAGTGCTAATTGATGTGACTCAAGGATTGGCTGGAATGATGGGTATATAGACCCACAAAAGTGAAAACACTAAAGTGAAGCAGAGGAGAAAGTTGTAGAGAGGTCAGTGGAGGGAGAAAATCCCCACTGATGGCATCTATATCTTTTTTCCCCATAAAACTGAAAGCAAGGTCATCTATAAGAATAAGGGGAATACAGGGAGAGGGAAGAGGGAAGAGGGGGCTTGAGTAGACTAATGATAATTTATAATCATTAATATTGTTCATCAATTAAAACAGAAATATATTTTAAATTTTAGTCTAAATATAAAACCTTTAATTTATACTGGCCCTATGGATCACTAACATCGAGACAGAAGAAAAAAAACATTCTCTCTCTATCCAGCAATTTAACTAGGCTGAGACACTCCAGGGACTATAATGACAGTATAGGTTTAGAAGAGAGAAGATCACTAAGCCTACATAAGTATTAGGCTTAACCCCCCCATTTTCCACAATCACTCCTAAATAATTGTGAGTTGTATTAGGAAATAAAACCAATAAACAAATAATTACCAAAAAAAAAAAAGAAGAGAGAAGAAGAAAAACAAGCACTGACACGTTTTCAGGAAAGACGAATGGAGTTCAAATTACAACCTAATGAATCTATTGCAGTATTTTTTGTTTGTTTGTTTTTTGGATTTTTTTGATTATTTCACTCTGCATAATATATATCTATATCATATAATCTAGTTCATAGAGAAATAAGTAAAACACTATATAAATATTTACCAAAATCATACCAGAAAGAAATGTGATACTGAAATGATACATACTTCCAGAAAATGCATATTTGCTACATTTACTTTTCATTTTCCACCAGCAGTGGCAGCACTGAGTTTGAATATACAGTTTCAGCCAATTCACATTCTATTCTCATTTTATATTCCTGGATTACAGAGAGACCATTAAATTTATCTGGTGCATATTGATTTAGGAAAAAATTACTCACCACTATCACCCTATCCCAAACCCTCAAAACCTCTTCTTCTTTCTCAGTTACCCGGTTTTGCCTTATTTCATTATGATGGAAAGCATCCCTAGCTTGGGATTTTAGTGGATACAGGGTTATCCACTAGGTATATGATCTTGAGTAAGTAGCCCAACCTGCCTGGACCTCGGTCTTCCTATTTACAATAATGAAAAAGAAAAGGTACCAGCTCTGGCTTTCTTTCTAGGACATTGAAGAGATACCCTTAGGCCTCTACCTTGCCCACAGACTTTCTTCTGACTCACTGTAGAGGTGAGAGTTCCAAGGTTAATCTTTACGGCTAAGAAGGCAGCCTGGAATTCCTGGACATTCCAGAATAAAGTGTCCAGAGTAAATGTCTCTCAGGTTAGGTCCTGAGAGATGAGACTTGCTGTCTGGGTAGACCTTTGGGAGATTCAGAGTCATGTGATGGAAATATTAAAGTGAATGTGACCTTATTCTGTAGTCACAGGCCTGGGATGTCTGGGCCATTAGATGGCTTAGCTCATTTAATCTTCATAACAGACCAGTGAGGGAGGAATTATCATCCTCAAACTACGGACGAGGAAGCTGGGATATGGCAAGTCAAGTGTCTAATTCAAGATCATCCAGTTGAAAGTGCAGAGCTGAGATTCCAATCAGCAATCGCTCAGCATGCTGTTAAAATAGAAAGTTCACACTTGGTATTGCTTTGGCTTGTTATTAACACTTAGGGCATGACTCTACATCACATAATTGTGTAGATGTTTGCTTCCTGCCCTAAACTGTAAATTCTTCAGGGATGGAGCTATGTTGTATTGACCACTAGCTCTCCAACACCAAGGAGAATTTTTCTAATTATGTATTTGTTGAATGACTTGCTACATGTATGAGGAAAGGCATCAGTGAATTAATGTGTAAGTGTGCCTCTCGTATCCCTTGCCGTGTGTACAATTCTGAAGAGTGTGGAGAGTAGCTCTTTTTCGGTTGTTGTTAAATTTATTTATTTGTTTATTTATTTATATTTGGCTGCGTTGGGTCTTCGTTGCTGCATGCGGGCTTTCTCTAGTTGCAGCGAGCAGGGGCTACTCTTCATTCCGGTGCGCAGGCTTCTCATTGCCGTGGTTTCTCTTGTTGCAGAGCACGGGCTCTAGGAGTGCAAGCTTCAGTAGTTGTGGCACGAGGGCTCAGTAGTTGTGGCTCGGTGCGCTAGAGCGCAGGCTCAGTAGTTGTGGCGCATGGGCTTAGTTGCTCCTCGGCGTGTGGGATCTTCCCAGATCAGGGCTCGAACCCGTGTCCCCTGCCTTGGCAGGCAGATTCTTAACCACTGCACCACCAGGGAAGTCCCAAGAGTATCTCTTTTTAATTCCTCATAGCATCCAATAGAGAGCTCAGTAAATCATGCTCAATGAAATAATTAAAACTTTTTTATCTTAAGTATCTAATTTCACTGACTATTGAGTTGTTTTCTTACAAGTGCACATTAAACCATATTAGTTGATGTTGATACACTGCAAACCAAAACAGTATTAAAGAAGACTCCGGAAGAGAAGCCCAGAACTGCAGAGATAAGCCATTGATAAAATATCCCTGCCTAGATGGTCTTGCTGCTTCTATGGAAGTTTTTTTTTACTTCAAATAGCACAGTACCTGGACACTCACCTGGGATAAGAGATGTTATTCTAATTGATTGCATACAACGTAGTTTTGATACTAGTTTATTTCATGGAGTATGTATTTTGTTTGTTTAATTTGGGGGGAAGAGAATCACTTTATTTCTTATTAATTCACAATTCACATCAAAGCAGCTCATGTAAGGAGGCCACGCAAACATTTGCCCAGCCCCAAACACCACATCATCTCAATTCACTCCTCTACCATAAGGGCATTCTCTGTCATTGCGATTCTGCAGCGAAGTTACTAAGGGTGGAGAAGAAGCTTACCTAGTGGCTTTAAACTGTATCCTTTCATGATCAATTATAGCTTTATGCTATTTTAACTTGGTGGTGAAAGCCCATTTGCCAGCTCTTCAATTTAAACTTCTTGATTAGATTAATCCACTTGCAAACTTGCCCTGATTCAGCACCTCATTGAAATCCACCTAAAGCTCTGGGTAAGGAGGAGGGGTGGTCTCAAATCTAAATTTAGAATATTATTGCTGAGGATATTCTATAAGGCAAGAATGTTTGCACACTTACTTCCCTCTGAAAGGGTAGCTTGTTCTCTGAGCAAGAGGAGATGCGTCACACCCATACATCAGTATCCTTCTGGGGTCCTGCCTGTACCTCAAGCTGAGCACCCACCCTGATGCTTTAGGCTGTAGACAAATGGCTCTGCTGTCTGCAGTTTTGTAGAAGGAGGGAAGATTCCTCTGTCTTAGAGCTCAAGATGCAATCCTCCAATAATTACCCTGAAGACTGCCCTAAAGCCCTTCACTGCTCTTTGGCTTTTTGCCTCTAGGGTTGGAGTTCCTCTGGGTCTAACCCACCCGGCCAGCATCTTTTTTTTTTTTTGTGTGATATGTGGGCCTCTCACTGTTGTGGCCTCTCCAGTTGCGGAGCACAGGCTCCGGACACGCAGGCTCAGCGGCCATGGCTCACGGGCCCAGCCGCTCCGCGGCATGTGGGATCCTCCCGGATCGGGGCACGAACTCGCGTCCCCTGCATCGGCAGGTGGACTCTCAACCGCTGCGTCACCAGGGAAGCCCCTGGCCAGCATCTTTGATGTGCTAAGATTTCCTCCAATTACACTGTCCCATAGACCAGATCCTGACTGCTGTATAGCCAAGATTCTTCAAATTTTCTCTCTCATTGACTAGACTCTTCTTGTTTTCCCATGCTAGTATGGATTTTTTTTCTTTTTAACGTAATGTTTTCATAGGATAATGGTTGGGACTGAGGGACTGCATATGTCCTCAGCCTGCCATTTTGAGCCACTATCATTTCTCTCTGTGTCCCCTTTCATACTCTGTGTACCTGCCACACTCATCTAATAACCCTATGGGTACATATTTTTTGTTTTTCTTCCTTCGAGCCTTTCTTATTCTAGTGAGTCTCTTGCTACACATTTCTTTGCTCTCCTTGAGGACTCTCTGTTCTTTGAACACTTGGTCCTCAAGTCCAAATTCAATATTCTCCCCCAGTGAACTCTTATGGTCTTTAATTTGAACCACTGTTATGACTAAGTTATAACATAAAGCAGAGTATATTATCTGTGGACTTATTACTCCTTCACAACCACACACGCTGCCTTTCTTATCTTTGTATTCCCATTACACATGACAGTGCCTTCCACATAGTAGGGACAAACACCTGTGACTGAAATTAAATTAATTTGAATTTGTGGCCAGTTCCCACCAATAAGGGAAAATTCATCTTTATGCTGTGCTTGGGATGACAGTTTTAATAACTGGGTTTTTAAAATTACTTTATTTTATAAAGTTTCTTTGAACGTCAAATGGTATTTGTTGAGAAGCACAATAAAATAAACTATGCTTGTGGTTAACGTTTGTCCTCAAAATTGAATTGCTGTCTTTCTCACACCCCACATTTTTATATTAAGAACCCCAAGAGAATATTAAAAATATTTCCAATTTGCTCATCACTTATAGACATTAGCTGATATGATATTTTCTTAAACAATGCTATCTGCTCAGCACACACACCCTTAATCTCTTGCAGAGGGTACCACACTGACACGTGTAATCATTTATCACAACACTCCCCTTAATCATTCATGCTGTTCAACCTCATCAGTTGTCCTTCCATCAAAGTGTGTCTCCATGGCAACATAAGCCAGATTTGGCCATTTGGCCTCTGTTTGAAACACAAAGGTCACTTGAGTGTTTATGACATTTGGATTTTGGAATGTATTTCCAAAACTACAAATTCTGCATGGTTTTGACATTTGGATACACTCTTCATTAATAATATTTTCCCTTGGTGTACACATATGTTTCAATTTGGAATTATATTTGTTTATTGGAAATGAAAGCAGCCAATGTAACCGATTTTAATGAGATGCATTTTTGTCTCTTCATTACATTTCTTTCCAGAAAACAATACTTTGTGCTGTAAAAGAGTGCTGTGTAAGAAAACCACTGTAAAATGTAAATCACTGAGATTGCTAAATCTCAAACTAACAAAACTGAAAAATTGATTATTGATTATTTCGTAATGTTCTCTTTTTCCTCAAAATATAATTACATCTTGAATTTTTATTGAAACGGGATAATTATTCAAGTTGTCAGCATACTGTTACCTTTTCATATACAGAAAGTATTGGATTTTAGGATGGAAGGAACAAATGTGTTTTCATTGAAATATCATTGTTTGCATCTACATTAGAGATTGTCTAAAAATGAAAAGCTTAAGTCCTTAATAAAATGTTTAAAATTCTTATAGTCTTGTAAAAGGAAAGTTGGATATAATAAAGAGCATGGTTGTTTCTGGATAACAAGACTCAACATCACAGGATCAATATCTATTTAAAATAATAATAGCTAACACTTACTAAGCAGTTCCTATGTGCCTGATTCTGATCTAAATGATTTAGACATATTAATTTATTTCATCCTCACAGCCACCCTAAGGAGTCAATGCTACACTATCCCCTATTTTACCAGTGAGAAACTGATACCCACATAGACTAATAACTTGCCCCAGGTTATACAGCTACTAAGTGGCCTAATCAGGATTCAAATCCAGGCAGTCTGGTTCCACAGCCTAAGTCAGACTGCCTTCTGCTTTCTAAATTCTGGAGATTCCAATCAAAATCCAAATAAGATTATTTCTCCAGAATTAAAAAAATTTTAGATTTCATCTGAAGGAATAAGCGCCTGGAAATAGCTATGAAAAAGTCTCCCAAAAGAAGAATAGCAACTTACCAGATGTTTAAGTATTAAAAACCCAGGAAGCTAGTTTAAACAGTAGTTTTTAAAATTACGGGTTTTATTTTCCTCAACAATTTTCTTTTAGTGAGAAACCTGGAGGTAGGCAGTTGACAACTAGTATAGTGGCTCCACAACACCTCCAAGAGAAAACAGGCTCCCTGTCAGCTTCCTCTTCGCCATCCCCAGGGATGCTTTAATCGTGGTTCCAGGAGGGCTGCTCCCCACCCCACATCACTTTTGGATTTCAGTGAGCAAGACAGGGGATGAGCAAGAGAGCAAGAGACACGACTGGATGAGTTGGCCCTTTTTTCAGAAACCTCTCGCAGTGATTTCCGGCTACATTATAATTACCTAGACCTATCTCGTGACCAAAGCTAGCTGCAAGGAAGGCTGATTAAGAAAAGAAAAACATAGGTTTTCGACTGGGCACATTCCTACCCTGATCAAAACTGGGATTCTAATAGTGAAGAAGCGATGTTGAAGCAGGTCTAGAACCGCCTTTGCTCCAGGATAGCTTAGCCCTACCTACGACTAAGCTTTGTCCTCTGTATACCTGGGTGTTCAGTGAGCTTTCCTACTCTGGCTGTCAGGACTCCGCTGTTTGGAAAGGTTCTGTTTACAGCTCCCAGGCAGTTCTTTGCTCTGCTTCATGGAGTAGTTCTTTTCTGTGTAGCTCCCTCCACTCTGTGCTCTTACCGGAAAAGTTTAGCTGCTGCAGCTTCCATGAACTCCAGTCCCTGACAGCTCAGCTCAGGGGGATGCCCACATTCTGCTTGGGTTCCTCCCCCTTATGACACAGTTCTGAAGTATTTCCTGACAGAAATCTGGGGCAACTGTGGGCTCATATAACTTCTTTCCCTTGTCAGATATCACAGCCCTGTGCTGTCTGTCAACCAATATCTAAAAATACTTTGTCCAGTCTCCCAGTTGCTGTCAGTTGGAAGGCAAGTTGAGTTCCATTTACTCCATCGTGGAGGAAGCAGAAGTCCTCTCTGATGATCCTTTCCATTGTGTAGGTCACGCTATATATATGACACTAAAAAAGAAGCAGTTTCCCTCTTGTGAATCATACAGAACTCCTCCTTTATTAATCAGTTGCTGGGAAAATAAAATACCTTTCTCATAGAAAGCTCATTACATATTTGCAAATTTGCCAAAGATGTGGGTTCCATGGCCTAGGATTTTAACCACAATTTATAACAGTGAGTTGGTAGGAAAATGCCTGAAGAATTCCACATAACTCCCCAAAGTGACAGATGATCTACATGCCATTAATCCTCTGGTATAACAGAGGCCATGCTTCTAAAAGCAGAGCCCAATCGTTCCAAATCCTTTGGAAATGATAATTATTACTTTGAAGTTATGATTATATAAATCTGTCATGGCTCATGATATATGTACTCTTGCAAATTAGTTTTCAACACTAAGGAAAGTTTAGGTTACCATTTTTGAGAGCTTTGCAGATAATTTTACTACAGGCCTTAACACAGATACCATCCGATGCTATTCACAAATCTTGTCTTAAGTAAACTTATTTCATGCCAGATAAACTGCAGAACCCTTTATAATTATATTGAAGATATAATATATTAATATAATAAGGTATAAAATTATGGGAATTTAATGTGGACTTTTTGTTGGGTTTTGATTTTATTTGTGTTTTGTTTTGGTTACTGTTCAAAGTGCTTTTAAAACAGCTCTCTGGTTATGCCTAACTCAAGGAGTTGAAGATGTTATGTAGCTCTCATGAAGCAGAAGCAACTGTGCAGAATGATTAGACAGGTAGCAAAAAGGGCTAGCTTGCTCGTCTCTCCTCCACTTCTCTTTTTCTTTTCTTAAATATTTTTTTCGATGTGGACCATTTTTAAAGTCTTTATTGGATTTGTTACAATATTGCTTCTGTTTTATGGTTTGGTTTTTTGGCCACCAGGCATGTGGGATCTTAGCTCCCCAACCAGGGATTGAACCCATACCCCCTGCATTGGAAGGTGAAGTCTTAATCACTGGACCGCCAGGGAAGTCCCCTCTCCTCCACTTCTCTTATCTTGGGATGACAGCCAAGAAAAGTCCAGATAACTCCATGGGGTGAAGGTACACTGGAAGGTGCTGTTTCTAGACATGATTTCTTGGATTGGCCAAGCCCTAAAAAAACAGTCTGTAGAAGAAGAAGGGAGGTCACCAAGTCGAAAGAGTTCTCCTTCCAGAGCCTAAGGGAACAGGTATGTACTATGTGCAGTTGACATGGTGGCCAGGAGGGGGATTCTACACAGGCAAGAAGTAAAGAAGCTCACATAATTCTAAAGCAGATGGCCCTGAGAATCAGGCAAGCAGAAAGGATCAGTATTGAGGGAAATCTATCAGAGCGTAACGGGAACCCAGCAGAGTATCAAGGATCTGGGGGGCAGGCTAGTCTCTTGGAGCAAGACTAGAAAGAGAAATGCAGGCCTTATTTCTGGAAGGACCATGGTACTAGGGGCAAGGCAGAAAACTAAGGTCTGAGTTGGACTGGCCACAAAGGGACCCATTCAGAGTCTCAGAGTTTCAGGCAAGAGCTCTGCAAACCATTCAGTCTCGTGTATCAGTATCTTTGCAGCTTTTCATTAGGCTGAGCCCACAGGAGGGAGTCAAGAGGCAGAGCCATGGGGGGCAGGCTCAGGTGGGAACAGTGGCAGGAACAGAAACCATCAGCCTGCCATGTGCTTAAATGTCTCATCTTTAGAAACTTTTTTCTTTTGGGAGGGGCAGCCTTTAGAGAATCTGTTAGAATAAAAAATATTACCAGAGAGGTAACACTTTAAACCCCTAAGAGACTAGTCCATAGCATATATTAGTTTTTCAGATTAACTGTTAGTTTCAAACAGCGAGAGTAAGGTCCTGAGAGAATGAAATTCAGACAATAGATTTAAAGGATATTTGAAGGAAATAGAGTTCCATAGCAGGTAATCTTACACACACTGCAAATTAGTGGGAAACTTATCTTTAATGCCCCTCATTCCAGATTTCCCCCTAGGCAACATGCATTGAGAATTCACTAGGTACCAGGCACTTCTAAAGCCTGTTTCATATATACATTATTTCATTTAATTTTCTGACTGTGTGTGTATGTTTTATCATTTCCGTTTTAAAAACAGGAACCAAGCCTCAAAAATTTTCCCACGATCACATAGCTAGTAAATTGCAAAACGGGGATTCAAGCTCATCTATGTCTCGTGACCCAGTCTTACAAGAGGGTCTTTCAAATGTTCAGGTGAGAGGCTTTGATGGTTTCACTAGTGAAGGACTGGGAATGCGGGACAGGAATTGGGTATCGAGGTGGAAGAAGTTTTTCTCTACCCTTTGGGCTCTTCTGGCTGGTCTAAGAATTAAATTGACATGAGACAGATTAACAGGAGAAAGTCAAACAAAAGTTTAATAGTACGTGTACACAAGAGAGACCCAGAAAAACTAAGTAACACACCAAAGTGGCTGAAACTCTCAACTTAATTACCATCTTCAGCTAAAGACAAAAGAGGATGTTGTAAGACAGGAATAAAGACACAGACCTACTAGAGAATGGACTTGAGGATATGGGGATGGGGAAGGGTAAGCTGTGACAAAGTGAGAGAGTGGCATGGACATATATACACTACCAAACGTAAAATAGATAGCTAGTGGGAAGCAGCCGCATAGCACAGGGAGATCAGCTCGGTGCTTTGTGACCACCTAGAGGGGTGGGATAGGGAGGGTGGGAGGGAGGGAGACGCAAGAGGGAAGAGATATGGGAACATATGTATATGTATAACTGATTCACTTTGTTATAAAGCAGAAACTGACACACCATTGTAAAGCAATTATACTCCAATAAAGATGTTAAAAAAAAAAAAGAGGATGTTGGGTGTAGTGGCTTGGTTCTTCAAAGGGGAGGAAAGCAATTGACACAGAGATGGAAAAGCAAATGTTTGGTAAATAAGTGTTTGCTGGGCCAAGCAGAGACAATGGGACACATAAAGGAATTTTAACAAACAGACTTTGCTATGTTCCTCCCTGTCTACACACCTAGTTCATACTATAATGATCTATGGTTAGAGTTCCCAGCCTGGTATAGGTCTTCTATTCAAATTCTTTAGGCAGCTAAGGGGGAGGTAAAAAGAGAGACTTCCTGTGTCTTCTGTTTCTTAAAAATAATCAACCTAAATTAATGTTTATGCCAAAAAGACACATTTTGGAGTGGCAAATTTTGCTCCCCTACAGGGGCAAAAAATAAACATCAGAGAGAACAGATCAAGAGTCAGGCTCTATCTGTGGTATGCCAACCATTAGCAGAGATGGTACCAGGAATACTGTCATGAGAAACCAGACGTGACTCAGACTTCATGGGGCTGATAGCCTAGCAGGGAAGAGACATTCAACCAACAGTGATGAATAACTGTAAATAAGTATCGACTTTATAAAGGGTTGAAAATAGAGATACCAGGTGGTGGCTGCTATCGACAGAACTGACAGTCCTGTTTTGGTAACTAGTATTTAAGCAAAAGGAGGGAATAAAAGATGATTCTGAAGCTGAGGGAGAATGGAGATAGGAAAATCAGGAAGAAGAGAAGTTTAGTCGGGGAGAAGAACGCCCTGAGATGGGTTTACAACATGACGAGTGTAGAGTGAGCTTCAGACACCCAGGAATTGTCCACTAAACAACCGGAGATAAGGTCAGGTGCCAGAGCAAGGGCAAGAGACCTTGTCACGAGCCCCGGTGAAACACTTTGTACACAGCTATGCTGGACACGATGAAGGAGGGGGCTCAGGGCTCTCTGGGGCGTGATCTTCACTCCGTATCCACATCTAGACCTGCCCTTGTGGAAGAGGGGAAGGAGCGGTCAGGAGGGTGAACAAAGCTGGTAGCAGCAGGTTTCTGAACTTTGTAAGGATCTCTTTAAAAAGCCACAGTCCCTCTTTTAAGTAATAATAGCTAACACCACTTCCTGGATGTCCCCTAATTTAGTCTTCCTAACAGCACCAGGAAGAAAGCACTTTTATTAAACCCCTGTAAACACCAAGAAAATTGAGGCCCAGGGAGGGTAACTTCCCTGAGATCCATCACTCTGAAGGCTGCATCCTAGATTCAAACTCAAGGTGGGCTTTCAGCCACAACTACAGACCCAGGGGAGAAGGAACAAAAGAACTTTTCTTCCTTCAAGTCCTGGTGTAAAGAAGAGAGAATAAAGTTCCTTATTTCCTCTTGCAAAGACAAAATGCATAATTTTACACCCCAGTGCTATTAGAGAGGAACTGATATTAGTCTACATTTCTGAGTCCTAAGTATTTTAAGTCTATTTCATCAGCTCTGAATTTTGCCTCATTTTCTGCATTTTGCCTCATTTTGTCATAGCTGATCCTTTCAACTGATCAAGATAACAAGTGCTCCGTCCATGAGTTCATAGTAACCTCCTCTTTATGACCACTCCCGTAAAAGCTTTTTTTTTTTTTTTTTGCGGGACGCGGTCCTCTCACTGTTGTGGCCTCTCCCGTTGCGGAGCACAGACTCCGGACATGCAGGCTCAGCGGCCATGGCTCACGGGCCCAGCCGCTCCGCGGCATGTGGGATCCTCCCGGACCAGGGCACGAACCCGCGTCCCCTGAATCGGCAGGCAGACTCTCAAACCACTGCGCCACCAGGGAAGCCCCCATAAAAGCTTTGAATATGGGTAGGAAGGAGGTTAGGATACCAAAGGAGACATGAGAGGATATCTAATACTGGAAAAATTGGCTTATCAAGAAACTTCCAAAGAGCCTCTGAAGTCTATGGGAAGCTGAGCCAGGAGAACCAAATACAGAAGGAATTGTCTCTTTTCCTTAGCACTTGCTAAAAATGGAGCATAACCATGGGAAAATCCCCTAACCTCTTTCACCTCTGTTCCATCATCTGTTTATTAGAGCTAAGCTGAAAGTCACTCTATTTTGCCCTTGTGAGGATTTCATAACACTTATATGCTCTCTGCACAGTATATGATGTTGAACAAGGCCTCAATAAATGTTTGCCTTTTTTTAAAAAAGTGAGGTAATGTATATGAAAGTGTTTTATCAGCCCAAGCACTATGTAATTGCGACTCTTCAGATGCAGTAAAAAGAAAATGGACTCAGTAGTGTACTGTGAATATGTAGGCACCTATGAAGACCCATTTCAAACTAAATATTGATATTACGGTTTCCCTTTAAGCCTCTTCTTAATTGCCATGCTTAACATAACATTATCTAAAAGCCACTAAGTATTTTTTGGGCAACCGAATGATAAAAACTGCACCTTTTCAGAATTGAATAATAAAAGTTGCACCTTTGAAAACAATATGAAACATTTAAGCACCAATGACCTAGTATTCTCATCTAGGTTTGTGACTTGTTATCTTCCAACATCAATGTTTCCACTGTCACTCTGCTGTTTCAGATAACAATGCTTTCTGGACACTTGCCTGATAGCCATTTAAGAGATTAAGGACTTTTTTTTTTTTCTTCATCTACCACTGTGTTGATTCCCAGCTATATAGTTACCATTTGTAAATCAGTGGAGCAAGAAATTAAAGATACACTGGCAGCCCTGCCTGTGGAATACCAATAACAATAAAGGTACAGGATGGCTTAGCTGCCTTTCTACTTACGGCCTGCTGTACATCGGACTAATACACTCCTCCTCAAAAAACAAAAAACCATAATTACCTTAATCATCAGGAGGAATAAACAAGATACAGTAATAATCAGACTAGGAGACGATGAGATAAATTTCCTGGATTTTATAATATGAAAATGAAGATCTGTTATTCATGCTTTGTTTTCATCTTTTTATTTCTTACACTAACGTAGATTTTGACTTCCATGCTATCCATGATTGTTCCCTAGGTTTGCTTTGAAGTGCAAATGGTTCTGTGTGAATGATACCTAATAAATAGGAAACAAAGTAGGGGGTAGAAAATTGATGGATAATACTATAACTGAGTGAGCTTAGTTTTTCTCTTTGGATGGAAGGATCAAAATCCACCTTCCCTATTAGTTATTCACATTCCTGCAGATGCTCTGGTGAATTGTCCAGTTAGGAAGGAGCTACCAGTATGCTTGTATTCTGTCAATATGTTACAGATGGCATCTATGCTTTCCTCTCAAGAATCTAGCTCAAGCAAAGGAAATAGCTACACATTTAACAAAATTTGAGAAATGATGGAGTCCTCAAACTCCAGATAGTTCCTTCAGTCATTTCACAGTGCTTCCAAATGTTCTGGAAGACACAAAATATTAGTCCATTGGCATGCAAGATTTCTGGTGTAGAGAAGTTACACTAACAGATGTTAAAATAGAATATAAAACAAACTTATGGTTGCTCAGGGGGAAAAACTGGGAGATTGGGATTGACATATACACACTACTATATATAAAATAGATAACTAATAAGAACCTACTGTAGAGCATAGGGAACTCTATTCGGTGCTCTGTAATGACCTATATGGGAATGGAGTCTAGAAGAGAGTGGGTATATGTATATGTATGGCTGATTCACTCTGCTGTACAGCAGAAACTAACACAGCATTGTAAATCAACTATACTCCCATAAAAAAGTTAATTTTAAAAAATGGCTTGAGCAGAAGCAAGAAGAACTACAATTCTGCAGCCTGTGTAAGGAAAATCACAGTCACAGGAAGATAGACAAAATGAAAAGGCAGGGGACTATGCACCAGATGAAGGAACAAGATAAAATTCCAGAAAAACAACTAAATGAAATGGAGATAGGCAACCTTCCAGAAAAAGAATTCAGAATAATGATAGTGAAGATGATCCAGGACCTCGGAAAAAGAATGGAGGCAAAGATTGAGAAGATGCAAGAAATGTTTAACAAAGACCTAGAAGAATTAAAGAACAAACACCTAGAAGAATTAAAGAAAAAAATAGAGATGAACAATACAATAACTGAAATGAAAAATACACTATAAGGAATCAATAGCGGAATAACTGGGGCAGAAGAACGGATAAGTGACCTGAAAGACAGAATGGTGGAATTCACTGCCATGGAACAGAATAAAGAGAAAAGAACAAAAAGAAATGAAGACAGCCTGAGAGACCTCTGGGACAACATTAAACACAACAACATTTGCATTATAGGGGTCCCAGAAGGAGAAGAGAGAGAGAAAGGACCCGAGAAAATATTTGAAGAGATTATAGTTGAAAACTTCCCTAATATGGGAAAGGAAATAGCCACCCAAGTCTAGGAAGCACAGAGAGTCCCAGGCAGGATAAACCCAAGGAGAAACACGCCGAGACACATAGTAATCAAACTGACAATAGTTAAAGACAAAGAAAAATTATTGAAAGCAACAAGGGAAAAATGACAAATAACATACAAGGGAACTCCCATAAGGTTAACAGCTGATTTCTCAGCAGAAACTCTACAAGCCAGAAGGGAGTGGCACAATATATTTAAAGTGATGGAAAGCAAGAACATACGACCAAGATTACTCTACCCAGCAAGGATCTCATTCAGATTAGACGGAGAAATCAAAAGCTTTACAGACAAGCAAAAGCTAAGAGAATTCAGCACCACCAAACCAGCTCTACAACAAATGCCAAAGGAACTTCCCTAAGTGGAAAATACAAGACAAGAAAAGGACCTACAAAAACAAACCCAAAACAATTAAGAAAATGGTAATAGGAACGTACATATCGATAATTACCTTAAACGTGAATGGATTAAATGCTCCAACCAAAAGACACAGGCTCGCTGAATGGATACAAAAACAAGACGCATATATATGCTGTCTACAAGAGACCCACTTCAGATCTAGGGACACATACAGAATGAAAGTGAGAGGATGGAAAAAGATATTCCATGCAAATGGACATCAAAAGAAAGCTGGAGTAGCAATACTCATATCAGATAAAATAGACTTTAAAATAGAATATTACAAGAGACAAGAAAGGACACTACATAACAATCAAGGGATCAATCCAAGAAGAAGATATAACAATTATAAATATATATGCACCCAACACAGGAGCACCTCAATACATAAGGCAAATGCTAACAGCTATAAAAGAGGAAATCGACAGTAACACAATAACAGTGGGGGACATTAACACCTCACTTACCAAATGGACAGATCATCCAGACAGAAAATTAATAAGGAAACACAAGCTTTAAATGACACAATAGACCAGATAGATTTAGTTGATATTTATCGGACATTCCAACCAAAAGCAGCAGATTACACTTTCTTCCCAAGTGCGCACGGAACGTTCTCCAGGATAGATCATATCTTGGGTCACAAATCAAGCCTCAGTAAATTTAAGAAAATTGAAATCATATCAAGCATCTTTTCCAACCACAACGCTATGAGATTAGAAATCAATTACAGGGAATAAAATGTAAAAAACACAAACACATGGAGGCTAAACAATATGTTACTAAATAACCAAGATATCACTGAAGAAATCAAAGAGGAAATCAAAAAATACCTAGAGAAAATAGGTAAAAATACCTGCTTCCTATCTCTGTGGCTTTGCTAAAACACAGCTTTAATTCTTGAGTGTCCTATAGGTGAGTGCCAGAAGAATGATGAGGGCTGTCAGGGCAGATACTGGTTGTTGGCCTGGGTTTCTTTCTCTGTTGTTTGGTATGGAGGAGGTTTGAAACAGTGTATACAAAGCCAAAATGACTGGCACAGAGTCACAGGGGCTCCTGACCCATGCTCTGCCAGGGTCACTCCTCTGTTGGTACAGGGAAACCCAGGCAGCCACAGATACTCAGAGAAGCTCTCCTAGAAGCTTGTCACCAACCACCTGCACTCGTGCACACAAGAGACCCCCTTTCCTACCCACCCCAGATGGCCAGGGGTGCATGGCAGGTCTTAGCCTGCAATAAGGAAGGGGCAATAGATATTGTCAGTAATCCAAAAATCCAAATATTTAGTTTCCTGGCAGACATAGAATCTTTCTTATTCTCAAATCAAATGGACTTGTTCACCATCAGAGAAAATGAATGCATTTAACTGCCTTTAACATTAATAGAAACTCCCTGCAGAAATCCTCTAAAGAAACATCAGACGTTATGGATTTGACAATTCATCATGCTCTTTATTCTAGGCTCGCTGTCAGCATATTTGAAATCAGCTAGGAGGCTTCTGTTGATACAAAATATTTGCAGACTTGGATCTTCTGATGCTAGTCTGATCATATGACAGATGGTGAAGCACTATTAGCTGAAACTACTGCACGACAACATGAAGGAAATAAGTTTCTTTGCAGAGAAATCTTTGAATGTGTCATAAAAACTGTCCAAAAATCAACATCTCAAAGAGCTTAAATTCAGGACGTAGAACATCCATGTCAGTTTTGAAGTCTGGCTTCTTCTGCTCGAATCCCAATAGGTCAATAATAACCAGATAGGTATGTAATGTAAGTTAGAGCAGGTAACAGACTCTGTAGACTTTGGTTTCCTCGTGCGATGTATGGGGACAGCCTCCTGGGATTACAGCGCGGATTACTGAGATAATGGGATATATACAGTACCTGGCATAGTCCCTGGTCTCTATGGAAAACACGATAACAGTTATTATCATCATTATTATTTTTATATTATTAATGAATTTGTTGTAGTACATACAGTTACTATCTATGTGCTGTAAAGGCATATGTAGGCATGCAGGTAGAGAAGGTGAGAGAAGAAACCGGAAGACAAATAAGAATTCACTCCCCGACCCCTAACGCCCAGATCTCAGGACATGGAACTACCATCCACCCAGCTGCCTGAGTTAAGTATTTCACAGTCACTCTGACGGGCCCCTTTCCCTTCCAGGTTGACCCCCACCCACACTGCATGCAATCCCAATTATTCTAATCCCACCATCATCCCTCTCTAGTTTTTGGTAACAGCTTCCTAACTCTTCTCCCTGCTTTTTCTGGGAGGCTCCTCTGGCCCATTCTCCACGAAAAACCAGCGCCATCTTATTAAAATATAAGTCAGACATCTCTCTTCCCAAATGGAAATCCTTCAGTGTTCTTCAAATAAAATCTAGACACCTCCAAGTTCCTGCCTGATCTGCATCCTAACATTCCCCCAACCTTCCCTCTTCAGGCCCTTGACAGGCCAAGTTCCTTCTTACTCCCCACCTCACTACCTCTGCATGTTGTTCTCTCTGCCGGGGACACTTCCTTTTTTGCACAATTGTCGGGTCCCTTCCTGACCTTCAACCCAGAGTTTCAAGATCACCTCCTCAGAGGGGCCCTCCCAATACTCCCAAAGCAGCTGAACTCTTCCCTTCAGTTATTCTCCAGGTTGGCACGCTGTCTTCTTAATAGCACATAAAACAATTTGTAATTATTTTATTTAGTTTTTTTGTTTGTTTGTTTTGTTTTACTTTTTAACTTTTTTCTTGTCTGTGTCTTCCAAAGACTGTGAATAAATTGAAGGCTGGGATCACTTCTGTCTTTTTCATTTTTAAAGTACCCTCAGTGCTCACCTTACACACTGTGCTGGGCATAGAGAAGATGTTCAGCAAATATTTGTTGAAAAACATGGGGAATTGAATAATTCAGTCTTGTAAATTTCCATGATTAAAATATCTTAGATGTATAATAAACTATTTTCAATCTTTATGGAAAGGTGGGGGGGGAGGGGAGGGGAGATAACACATTTTTATATGTTTGTATGTATCCTAAAAAGGTTGGAAATAGCTCACTCTATATAGAGCAATTGTTTAAGAAGTCTCTGTTGCCTAGAAGGAGGTCATGTTAAAGAGGCAAAAGTAAATTCAGGAATTTTGCTGTAATGTTACTTAATTGACATTTTCAGGGCCAGTGAATCACATGAGTTCATTTAAAAACGTCTCTCCAATTTTAGAGACTACTTTGGTTTGAAGCCACCATTACAGCCACTTGTTTCATAGGATTTACCCCTTTCAATCAGGGAAGATCAAAGACTAATTTCTTTTCAAGCGGGCATTTGTCATCTTCTCATGGGCCCCTGACTGACTGTTTCTGAATAATTTAGTCAACATATACAAAGTTGACTGTAGTGGATGCTATAGTGTCCACTGGATCCCCCCTTTGGGACTGAGACCCTCATCCTCCAGCTGCTGGGATGTAGTTGAAGAGAGCTGCCTTGTGTAAGGTCACACCCCATCCTAGGGGATGGTCCTCATCTAACAACTGGCGTGTGTGTGTGTGTGTGTGTGTGTGTGTGTGTGTGTGTGTGTGTAGTTGGGGATATCCAGCCCTCTTGCCTACTAAGGGCACAACTTGGAGGGCCATCCCAGCTCCAGGGCTCTGGGGAGGAGCTGCTCTAATCTGATTTGGTGCGATCACACTGACTGCACTGAGCCCAGCTCCTGCCTCTGCACAATTCCACTCTCCTTACTTCTCCACAGGTGCTGATTCTGAGAGCACTCCCAATAAACGTCTGCACCCAAGTCTCCCTCTCAAGACGGAGATGGCACCTCCTTCTTAAGACACTGGCCAAGCTGATTTGCTGCCACTCTTTCCCACCATTCCCCTTTTCCTTGGCTTGGAAGGACTCCTCTCCGGAAAACGTGGACAGGTAGAATTTGCTACCCAGCTCTCTCCCAACAGTAGGTAGTATCTGATAAAAGGATTGGAAATGATGACACAGTCTCCTGCCTAAATATCCAACTACCTCCTTTCCCTACTCCACGGTGTCTTCCAAGTGCAGAGAAAAATATAACAGGGACCACTTCCTTACTAATTAATTAATTAAACTAACCCTAAGTATGTGCGCTGATATAATGATTTTAAAAAAGTGTTATGGGCTGAGTTGTCCTCCCCTGCCCCCAGCCCTGTAACATTCATTTGTTGATGTCCTAACTCCCAGTACCTCAGAATGTGACTGTTTCAGAGTCTTTTTTTTAACTTTTTATTTTATACTGGAGTGTAGTTGATTAACAGTGTTGTGTGATTCAGCAAAGTGATTCAGTTATAGATATACATGTATCTATTCTTTTTTCAAATTCTTTTCCCATTTAGGTTGTTACACGATATTGAGTGGAGATAGGGTCTTTAAAGAGACGATTAAGTAAATGAGGTCATTCAGGTGGACCCTAGTCCAAGATGACGATGGCCTTAGAAGAAGAGGAAATTGGGACACAGACATGTACAGCAGGAAGACCTTGTGAAGATTCAGGGAGAAGACGGCCGTCTGCAAGCCAAGGGGAGAGGCCTCAGAACAAAGCAACCCTGCTGACCCCTTCATTTCACACTTCTAACCTCCAAAACCATGAGAAAATAAAATTCTGTTGCTAAACCACCCAGCTTGTGGTGCTTTGGTGTGGCAACCCTAGCACACTAATATACCATATAATTATAAAATCTGTGGATTTTGTTTTATGGCCTTTAAATACACTGGGAACTATATTCAATATTTTGTAATAACCTATATGGGAAAAGAATCTGAAAAAGAATGTGTGTGTGTGTGTGTGTGTGTGTGTGTGTGTGTGTGTGTTTGTGTGTGTGTAGATATGTATATAAACTGAATCTCTTTGCGGTACACCTGAAACTAACTCAATATTATAAATCAACTGTACTTCAATTAAAAATAATAAATGTCCTGTGCAGAGTGGGGTGTCTACAGTTGGGCTCCAGAATGTCTCTAGGCTGTGTGGACTCCTCATCCCTTGGCCTGGTTTCTCTGTCCCATTTTTGTTTCCGTATCTTTATTTCTACCTGATGTGAGCACCTCCAATTGACCAGGAGGTTTGAGAGTATTTCCCCACCCTTTCACTCCTGTGTGCACCTTTTTTGTTTGTTTTGATGCTATTGTTGGGCTGATTCCTTATTCTGTACCCCTAACCCGAGGTCCCAGGAAGCTATCTTGCCCAGGTTTCCACTAATCCAGCCTTTCTGGAAAGAAGAGTGGGCTGGATATGACCAGAGTTACACAGAGCTCAGAGGGCCTGAGTTACTAACTGGGGATTATTCACACTGATTTCATCCTGAGTCCCCATGCAGAAATTTAGGAATTAGATCTTATGGAGAGCCTAGTGTTTCCTAGATATAAGGTATTTGACTATAATGTATTAAAAATATTTCATTAAGGGAGGAAAAAATTACCAAATGTATGTCCCAGAAAAGAACATCATTGTGACAATTCCCATTGTCCCAGAGAGCCCCATATGTGACACTTTAGAGCCTCCATCTAGTCTTCTCCAGGCACTCTGATGATCAAATCATCTCAGATGATGACCTCCCTCCTGGCACCATCATGCTTCTGTTGTCCCACACCTGAACCACCACCATGCCTAGGAGTCCCCGAGGGGCCTGGACTCTGTGGTCCATGGCAGAACGGACGCCTCAGTCTATTTGCACAAACGATGCGCATCCATGTTGCCCACATGGAAACTCTCAGCTTCTGGTGTAACAGCTATTTACTTGCTTCCCTTACAGCTTCCATTCTTGCCCTTGGACTCAGGCAAGGTCCAGGCATGTAGCTGAGCGACAGCTTCTGCTCTGTGCTCCCCTCTGATGACTAAGGCTGTGTTTCTGGGTCAGGCTTGTCACGACTCCTTCCTCTCTTAATGGGAAGCGCTCTCCTAGTTCACTCTTCCGTCCCTTGTGCAAGCCGACTTCTGACAAGCAGCCCTGCTAGCTCTCCAAGCATGCCTGAGAGAGCTGAATGTTAGCTCTAGGATCCGCCAGGGGCTTCTTGTCTCCAGAAAGAACAGCCCCCCTCTACCCATAGCCCCCTTCACATATGTCTACAGAGAAAGAGCTACAGACGAAAAGTAAAGAAAACACAGTTGCTCCTTTAGGGAGAGCTGAAACATGGGCTCTTTCCTCCTCCGGATATTCTGTTACTTTTGTCTCTGTTGTCCCGTTGGAGAGGGACATCCATCTTTCATGTAATTATCATCACAGATGATTCTATTGCTTCTACCTGTGAGAATGGCTGTGACACATCCTAGTTCTGCCACCTAAGTGCCCTGTGCCTCTACATTGCCTGTCAGCTGAGTCTTCCTTGAAGAATCAGCACTGCTCTGTCCTGCTTGGTTCCTGAACTCCCTCGGTGCTCCTTAGTCATGCAGGGAGTTTGAGAACTTTTTTGGTGACAATAGTTTCCTTCTGCTTAGAGCTCAAATAAAAAGTGAACACTCTAGAATGTTTTAGTTTAAAAACCTCATGTCTGATTTGACATGGCACTCAAATGAATCAAAATATGATACAGAAGATGGCATTACATTTTGGACTAGAGAGAGAATAATCCGCCCAATCCCGCTTTCTTTACTTCTCCACAGGTGCTGACCCCAGGAGCACTCCCAATATTTTTTTTTTTTTTTTTTTTTTGCGGTACGCGGGCCTCTCACTGTTGTGGCCTCTCCCGTTGTGGAGCACAGGCTCCGGACGCGCAGGCTCAGCGGCCATGGCTCACGGGCCCAGCCGCTCCGCGGCATGTGGGATCTTCCCGGACCGGGGCACGAACCCGTGTCCCCTGCATCGGCAGGCAGACTCTCAACCACTGCGCCACCAGGGAAGCCCCCAATATTTTTTTGATCTGTCTCCTAAAGCAAACAAAAGCAAAAATAAATAAATGGGAACTAATTAAACTTAAAAGCTTTTACACAGCCAAGGAAACCATCAACAAAACAAAAACCCAACCTACTGAATGGGAGAAAATATTTGCAAATGATATAAGCAATAAGGGGTTAATATCCAAGTATATAAACAACTCATACAACTCAACAGCAAAAAAACAAACAACCTGATTAAAAAATAGGCAGATGTCTATTAAAAAATGGAACAGACATTTTCCTAAAGAAGACATACAAATGGCCATCAGGTGCATGAAAAGATGCTCAACATCATTAATCAGCAGAGAATGCAAATCAAAACCACAATGAGATGTCACCTCACACCTGTATGAATAGCTATCATCAAAAAGACCACAAATGGTAAATGTTGGAGAGGATGTGGAGAAAAAGGAACTCTTGTGCACTGTTGGTGGGAATGTAAATTGGTGCAGCCACTGTGGAAGACAGTATGGAGGTTTCTCAAAAAACTGAAGTAGAAAGAAATACCATATGAACTAAAAATTCCACTCCTGGGTATATATCTAGAAAAAACCCCAAAACACTAATTATAAAAGATACATGCACCCCAATGCTCATAGCAGCATTACTTACAATACCCAAGATATAGAAGCAACCCAAGTGTCCATCAACAGACGAAAGAAAAAGGATGTGGTACATATATACAATGGAATATTACTCAGCCATAGAAAGAATGAAATTTTGCCATTTGCAAAAACATGCGTAGACTTGGAGGTATGCTAAGTGAAATAAGTCAGAGAGAGAAAGACAAATGTTGTATGATATCACTTACATGTGGAATCTAAAACATACACACTAGTGAGTATAGCAAAAAAGAAACAAACTCACAGATATAGAGAACAAACTAATGGTAACCAGTGGGGAGAGGGAAAGGGGGAAGGGCAAAATAGATATAGGGGATTAAGAGGTACAAACTACTATGTATAAAATAAATAAGCTACAAGGATATATTATAAGGCACAGAGAATATGGTCAATATTTTATAATAACTATAAATGGAGTGTAACCTTTAAAAATTATGAATCACTATGTTGTACACCTGAAATGCATATAATATTGTACATCCACTATACTTCAATATAAATAAATAAATAGGTAAGTAAAATAAATAAGGAAATAAATGGAAATATTTCGCACGATTATAGAGTCCTTCAGCTACTCCAGAACATCTTACTGCTATAGTTTTAAAATCTCTCTCTCTCTTTTAGTTTGGGAAGCTTGTGACTTACAAATCTGTCACTACAGGAAATTTAGAATTGAGCTAAAGGTCTACTTTTAATTCAATAATTAGGATGTAAAACTTAAATATACCTTTCTTTCTGAATATTCCTTGACTCTGTATGCCAGGGATATGTATGTACGTATTATGTAATGTGCTTTGTGTCCATGGCACTTTAGCAGGAAGCACAGCCAAGCAAACCTCCTATTTCTGGTATAAGTACAAGTCTCAGAGAAGAAAATTTGGTCCCTTTCTATTTCAGGATTGAAGACCAACAAAATGGTCTCCTGCGGAGACTATTTGTCAAGTTTCCATTTAATTTCTTGGTTCTTAAGAAATCTTCAGTTTCCTCTGAAGTTTTCTCTTCAGGGCAACCACAGTATATAATAATGTTTCACATTTTTTATTGTGACTTTGAGAATGGTTTCATAAATGCTATTTTATTGGGTCTTCACAAATTTCCTGCAAAAATATGTTATGACTGGGCTTACCATTTTCATTTTACAGATAAAGAAACTGGGTCTGTGTGCCCATGTTTAACAGCCAGTAAGTTATGAATCCAGAGTAGAACAAGAGTCTTGAAATTGCATCAACTTAAAAAAATGTATATGTGTGTATGTATGTATATATACGTGTGTACACATATACATATAGGTATATATACATACCTATATGTATGTATGCAATATAAATATATTTATGCAAAATAAAAATATATTTATACATAAAAATTATATATACTCATATATAATATCTATACACATGCATACATGCAGACAGACAGGATTAAACAACTGCCTTTGAATCCTGGTTCCATCAAGAGCTCCCCATAGAATTGTTAGAAGGAAAGAAATAAGAGATTATGTGAGAAAGCACTTAACTGTAAATCACCATAAACGACAGCTATTAAGTTTTTCTATCTGCTGTTCAATGTGACAGATTAATATTAACCACTTGAAGACAGGAGCCATTCCGTTTGCTTCTTTTCTGTTCATCAGGGAACCTCACACAGTGTTAAACCCATATGGGCAATATTAATAGGGCATAAATAAATAGTTCTTCATTGAGAACAATCACAGATAAGATGACAAAACATTTTAAAGAGAAAAAAAATGGGTAAAGTTTAAAGAAGAGGAAAAAACAAATGGGACACTGAGGGTTATGCAGGATGGATTGCCGAAGGAAAATGGCCTCTGATCAGCTTCACTTTGCCTTTCTCAGATGCTCATTCACTACCAGTAATGATATCAATCATCTCAGACCTGGGCAGCAGCTGGCATAAAAATGATTTTGAAAACAGTGGGCTGTGGTAACCTGGATCAAAGCGTCAAGTATAGTTTTTTCTTATATTTACTTTCAAAAAGACTCAGATGATCAGATACTAAATGCTCAATGTGTTTAAGAATCAGGAAGATGGTTCACAATCACAGAGGAAGAAGCAATATGTCACCCGGATACGCATATATAACTTATTAATGTTCACTTACGTGAGGCTCTATGTTGGACCATCATGCCCTGTAGTGACCTCTCTGGTTGTGTCGACGAGGTAAATGGGCAGTTGACATTCCCTAGTGGGAACAGTAACAGATTTAGCTGAGCAGTCTTTTGTGAACTTTGTTTGCTATGTTTTTCTGTTTAATTCACCCAAAGTGGAAGCCAGAAATGTCCTCACTGTAGGCTTCTCCTAATTCACACAAAAGGAAGCCTGGGGGTCCCAGATCATTCTTCCTCCTCTTCTCCCTGTCTTTTCATCCAGTCATTTAGTCAGTTGCCAAACAGAACTGCCACCCTGTGCTAAGGCATCGAGGACACAAAAATGAATAAATGGTGATTTCTGACTTTGAGAAGACACATAAACAAAAATCCTAATGCAATGGGCTCAGAGCTGTTTTAAAGGTACTCTATGGGAGAAAATAAGGTTCATGCTTCAGGGGTGTTCAGAGAAAACTTATGGAAAGCCACTTGCACAGGGCAAGACGTATGCGCTTAACATTTGCTATGTATTTTTTTTCTAAGGTAGATTGGCACGTGATCTTCAGTATTTCCTCTTCTATTGGCTTCTTTCTCTTGCTTTAACTCTCCACTAGCTTAAAAAAAGCCTTTCCTACACTGCTGCCTCTCTTCCTTTTTTTTTCTCATCTGACTTCTTATAGGAGCCTCTACTGGCTAATTTTTCTTCTTTACTATCCATTTATTCTAAAAATATTTGTGACCTTGAGTGAGATAGGAATCATCCCAGCATATGCGTATTTGTTTACATATACACACACACTGTGAAATTCATTAAATAAACAAAATCTTTTGGAATACCTTCAATTGTGTATATGTGTAAGTAATTTTAGAGATATTTAGTGAGGACAGTGGCAAAGCATTCCTGAGGACTTTCCTGACCTGCTTTGCAGAAGTACTTTAATCAAACCATGTTCCTTTAGGACCTTCTTGATCAAGGATACTTTTAAAGATGTCAAACTCCCCGGCCTTGCCATTACCAGAGTCAGTCCCTTGGAGACAATCAAAGTTTATATCTTAATTTCCAGGACAGGTCTAGAATTGGATCTCTTTCCAGGAGCCAGAGAGTCAAGTAACATTTGCTGTGGCACTTGTCCAGATGAGTATAATGGGCCATGGAAATAATCTTTCATATCACACTCACCAAAAGATATGCTATCTCTTTTTTTAATTTAAAGACTTTTAAGTTAGGCTCCATTCACAATCTTTTTTGGAACAAATGTGTATCATTTCATTGGTGATATGCTATCCCTGCAGACAGAGCATGACCCTAGTAGTTTTAAACTTATACTCAGCAGTCATGTTGAATGTGTGAATTACAGTCACCACTGGTACACTTCCATGTAAACTAAGAAATACTTTGAAATGGGTAAAGCACTATTAGGACATGATTTTTATCAGGGACACCTGGTTGTATTAGACTATTCTCAAGCTTATTTCCACACCTTTTCTACATTTTTTTCTGTTTATTCATATTTCTAATTTTGTCTCATTTCTCAATTCAACATATTACTGTTACATTCTTCGAAATTATTGAATGAATAAAGTTGGTGGATTACTAAAAGATTATTCACATTTTAAAGTTCTTATTGTTAAATGATCAGATGTGAACAAATGAAAGGGTCGTAATACCTGATCTTTTCATTTCTTAGTCTCCCATTTATCTCAAAACACTGGTCTTGAAGCAATTTTTCAAATTGCATTATTAGAATGTCAAACATTATTACAGGTTTATTTTTTAAGTGAATGGGGTCCATAGTCATTCTAGAGCTGTAATATAGCAAATTCTGAAAGAGTTTAACACTTTCATATACAGTGTTTTGTTTTAAATATTCAAGTTCTATGTTGAACAGTGAAAGAAAGTTTGATTATCTTGTCATTTTCAGAGTTAAATCAAGGAAATAAAACACAGTAAACATTTTTTCTCTGAGATGCTTAGAACATTATAGAGTCAAATACTTGCTTTTTCCTAGAAGAAAGAAAGTGATCTCCATTTTTCAGGTGGAAAATTGAGAAGGAGAGACAATTTTGCCCAGTGTTTCTAGGTTTGTCAGCAACAAATCCTATCCTCTGCAAAGTAGTGAAACAGCTTACGGTTGTATTTAGTTTTCCTCAACTTCTACCTCAACACCCTTATCTTGGGAAGGCTCCGCAACTTCCAGATCCTAGAATCGTTCACTTGAATTTAGGCTCTCTACAAGCATCCACGTTTTTCAACCCTTTTTCACTCCCAACCCCACCATGGAAACTAAGCAGTGATGTGTCCCACACCCTCTCAGGTCTTGTTCTCTGCTAATCAATCCAATAATTTTTAATCAGTGATAATAACTTCCTCTTTAACACACTTCCCAACAGCCTCCAGTTTCTAGCAGTGTGGAACTATCCAGGATTTGGAGCCAGAGGACCTGAGTTTGAATCTCCTGACTCTTGAATAATCCAGACCTCAGTTTCCTCACGTGTAACATGGGAATAATAATATTGACCTCACGGAAAGGTTGTAAGGATATGTGAAATGAATTACATAACTGCTCTTTACCATTAACAGCTAATATGCATTCTATTGAGAGCCTGGAATGACTCACACATTGCAAAGAATTTCGGATGCATTTATAAGTCAGTGGGAAGATATTTGGGGGTATCTTGGAAGTTTCCTACCTTTCTATGCAAAAGCAAGCCTATGCATTAAAAGGCAATCAACCTCACCTCCCGTCCGTGGGGATGGCTACTCAAAAAACCCAGCACTTAACAAATTTTGGAGAGGATGTGAAGAAACTGGAACCCTTGTGTACTGTTGGTGGGAATGTAAAATGGTACAGTCTCTGTGGAAAACAGTATTGTTGTGTCTCAAAAAATTAAGAATAGAATTACCATTTGCTCTAGCAATTCCTCTCTTGGATATATACCCAAAAGAATTAAAAGCAGAGATTTGAGGTTTGTACATCCATGTTCAGAGCAGCATTATTCACAGCAGCCAAAAGGTGGAAGTGTCCATCAATGGATGAATAAACAAAGTGTGGTATACGCGTACAATGGAATATTATTCAGTCTTAAAATGGAAGGAAATTATGACATGCTACAACATGGATGAACCTTGAGGACATAATGCTAAGTAAGATAAGCCAGCCAGGAAAGGACAAGGGCCATATGATTCCACTTATCTGAAGTAACTAGAGTAGCCAATTCATAGAGACAGACAGTAGAACGGTGATTGCCAGGGGCTGGGGAAATGCGGAATGGTAGTTACGGTCTAATGGGCACAGAGTTTCAGTTTTACAAGATGACAAGAGTTCTGTGGATGGATGGTGGTGACGGTAGCACAACAATGTGGATGTACTTAATGCCACTGAACTGTTCACTTAAAAATAGTTAAGATGAGAATTTTTATGTTATGTGTATTTCACTACGATTTTTTAAAAAAAGGACAATCAATGAATCTGGCACGTCAAAGTCCCCCATTTCTTATCTAAGCAATTGTTTATAAACAAAGTGTCTAAAAACAAAGAAATGCCATTAGAATTTATTATTTTAGGCAACTTTTTTTTTTTGTGGTACGCGGGCCTCTCACTGTTGTGGCCTCTCCCGTTGCGGAGCACAGGCTCCGGACGCGCAGGCTCAGTGGCCATGGCTCACGGGCCCAGCCGCTCCGCGGCATGTGGGATCTTCCCAGATCAGGGCACGAACCCGTGTCTGTTGCATCAGCAGGTGGACTCTCAACCACTGCGCCACCAGGGAAGCCCTAGGCAACTTTTAAAACAAGGCAAGTCAGCTACACATCTCATGCTCTATACCTGCTCAACTACATGTACATTGCTTCTCACTACCTGGGTCCACGACTTATAAACAGTACAACCTTGGGTTAGTTACTTAACCTCTCTTTGCCTTAGTTTCCTCTTTTGCAAAATAGAAATGCTCATTTCTTTACAGTCGGTTCTTGTGAGGATTCAATTAAATGGTGAATGGAAAGGGCCTGTAGGCATATGGCACAGGGAGTGCTTAGTATGTTTGTTTCCTTTTATAGATAAACTCATTGAAATGAGAATTAATTATACCCTGAGGGTCACAATTTAAAAAGATCAGAAGGACAGATATCTATGAAAGGGAGTGAAAAACCACATATTTGGTGGACATGAAGGGAAAAATAAGTGGGAGGACCTGGAAACATTTTTAAACGTATTTCCAAAGGTGGATTTTGTTCTTTGTTTTTGTTGTTTCTGTTGTTTGTTTGTTTGACATTTACTCTGCTGGTTTTCCTGCTTTCCAAAGCTATCTTGCACAGAATCTACTGCCCCCATTACACTAATTCGTAGTGTGAATATTTTAACAAGCTCTGTGGGGTTACTTTACCTCAGCTTTAGCCAAATGTATAATTTAACACCACCAAGACAACCTGCTTCACCTCACCATTTGAGGCTTCTCTGCCTTGCATTAATTACATGACAAAGAATTTTGCAATGTTCTGAAATCAGAAATTAGTTTGTAATGCCGAAGACAAGGCTGTGTCTACATTTCAGCTTCAGGAACTCTCAAAAAAGAATGCACATTGGGATTTTTATTGGGGTTGCTTACATCAATGGGAACAAACTTCTTCCATAGATGTGTGCATTCTGAACTCCTGGCCCGTTCATTAACTGTTGTAATCACAGGGAAGGGTTATTATATCACTAATCAGGAAAAGCTCACCCTGAACCATGTTTGCCTAAAACCTCTATTTCACGGTCATTAAATGATACTTACATAATCCTTCCATGCCATTTAAAAAAGAGAGCTGTTGGAGAGATCTGTGGACCATGTACTATATGTTCTTGCCTGAGAGGGTCACCACATGGGTGTGCTATCAATGTAAGGACGCTTCCTCCGAAGGGCTTGAGTAATACAGCCCATAGTTTAACTTATTGTAAAGTTGGGGTGGCAAAGCAGAGGCAAAGTCAGGAAAACGCTGGAATACCTTAGGGTGGTGAAAATCTAAATGAAGTCAGTACCAGTGTGATCGAGATAAGGCTACGTTTGAGAACTAATTTCACTGGGCTGCAGTTCTTGCACAGATGTTTCAGGGAGGTGTTTCTGAGGCTCTGAATGGCGGCAGGAGCCCTGTTCCTTCCCTTACCTGCTCTCCTGAATCTCTGCACCAGTTGTGCTGGGTTCGCTTACAAGGAGGGGTCTGCCTCTGTCACGTCCATTCAGTTCCTGCTTCCTCTGAGCCCCTTCGCCCGGCACTGGACAGGTGGGTTAAAACTGGAATGAGAGAGAAGAGGTGGGGCTCATTCTTTAATTTCCTTTTGAGAGTAATAAAGATGACATTCTACCCTGAGCCACAGCTCTTTATGTCTTGTTTCTAATTGGTTAGAAATAAAAGTCCCTAAATCTCTGGCAGAGTCTGAGCATCTCCTGCATAAGAGGGGGGAAATACAGGGAAAAATAACAGTAGAGAACATATTGTGAGATGGCAGAAAACCAAACCAGTAAAAAGAGCTTACGAGCAGAACAAAGTAACATAGGAGACAAAGGAAAAGTAAACCCTGCCCTTTCTGGAGGTAAAAGAGATATGAACCTATTCTAAAAGGGAGAGACTTTGAACATTCTATAAAAGCTGTATCTTATGCCTAATGATTACTTACATGTCAGACACACCATGTGAAATTTAGAATTGTTTCCATCCCAAACCCACATCTCCTTCTGTACTTCGGTTTCTGGGACCACAGCTCTCTAACTAGTTGAGGGATAGCACTGGGTCTATGTGAGTCACCTTGAGGCTAGACTTAATACTTCATCTTATCTCCAGCCCACACCATCCCTCCTGTGGTTTTACTGAAGGCTTCATAGAGAAGACGGTTCTATTCTTTCACCCTTTGGCAAAACGTAATCAAATGGCTCCTGAGCTTCTTAGTTCTTTCCCCAGAGTCTTTCCCCAAACATTTCATTCTACTCCGCAAAACAAAGCCCTCAATTGACCGAAATCAACTTTCCTAGAAAACAGTTATGCAACCATTTCTTATCACTCAAGCACACTCATGGGGTGGGGGAGGGGAGGTAGCAGTGGTGGGTAGTAGTGTGTCCTACGCTTATCAAGGCATTGTCAAAAATAGATCTCTCGAGGGAGCAACAGGGAAGGTGTGGACTGCTAACAAAAAGAAGGTTCCCTTTTGTATCATCAGACCCAAGGCAAAAACCTCAGTCATTCCAACTCTTTTGTCTTTCTGCCACATTCAGTTACAAAATCTGGCCATCAAAAATGCTTAGTAGCCCTCAAAGTCACCTCTTCTTCTCTGTCTCACCTATCAGATTGTGGTATTCACGATGGAAATGTCTTTAATTAACTCCCATGATCAAATACATCTGTGCTCTTTGGTGTAGCATACCGGGCTTTTGGATCAAATGTTAACGCAACTTCGTGTGCCCGACACACACTGAGGCCAAACAAATTGAAACATCGGAGTTTGGGGCAGAGAAAGGTTCACTACAGGGCCATGCAAGGAGACAGGTGGCTCATGCCCTAAAAGCCCCGAACTCAGTGAACGGTTTCGGCAAAGCACTCTTAAAAGCCAGGTGAAGGGTCCGCTGTGTGTGCGCGATCAGCTAGCGCACCACTCTCTGACTGGCTGACGGTGAGGTAGCGGGGCGGTGTCTCAGGGGTTAACATCATCAGTCCTTATTGGGGCTGGGAGGGCGTGGTTCACATCTGCAAAACCACTCAGGAAATGCGCATCACACACTATCATCTAGGTACTTCAGAGAGGAGCTCCAGCCCAGGATGCGGGTGAAGGCCTGCCTTCTGTCCCCCGCCCCCGCACAAAGCCCCATGGGGTCCTGCTCCGTTACACAAACTCCTCCACGTTGCAGCTTTATCTGCCATGCCTCTCCAGCCATAGGCATTTTGTTTCCCCCAGGACTTTTTATTGCTGCACATACTCCTCTGTCTGCTAAGACCTCCTTTCCTCTACCTAGTGATGAGCTCCTACGCAGCCTTACGCCCCAAACCCAATAACTCCTCTGAGAAGACTTCCCTGACTACCCTCCCTTCCCCTTGCCCTTATTCAACCCCTCAACCCAGACCCACATAGAATTACCTGCTTTCTCCTTTGTGCTTCCATAGCCTCCTACCTATCCCTCTATTGTAGCACTTACCTATATATGGTCTTCTTTAACCATTAAAGTCCTGGTTTCAATGCACTTTTCTTTTATAGATTAAAGATATGAACGCTGTTTGATCTGTGGCACCTATTTTTTCCAGAGTATAGTTTCCCTTTGCAGGTTTGTTGTTTTTTCTTTGTTTTGGTTGATGGTTTTAAGGGACATACCAGATTTCTCAGTTAAAGTTACCAATAATTTTCCCATACAAGTGTTTCTAAACATAAAATGTTTTCCCATCCAAATATTTGATAGATATTACATTTAACTTTATCTAGGCTTTTGATTTTCTAACTTTAACTTAAAAAAATATTTATTTTTGTCTGTGTTGGGTCTTTGTTGCTGCACGTGGGCTTTCTCTAGTTGCAGAGAGCGTGGGATACTCTTCGTTGCAGTGCGCGGGCTTCTCATTGCGGTGGCTTCTCTTGTTGCGGAACACGGGCTCTAGGTGCGCAGGTTTCAGTAGCTGTGGCTCACGGGCTTAGTTGCTCCGCAGCATGTGGGATCTTCCCGGACCAGGGATCGAACCCATGCCCTCTGCATTGGCAGGTGGATTCTTAACCACTGTGCCACCAGGGAAGTCCCCTACATTTAACTTTGTAATCCTTATGGTATTTATCTTGTGCATGATATGACACAAGATCTAATTACATATTTGCCTAAAAGCTAACCAACTGTCCTAAAATCATTTACTGAACAAAGTTTTTCTCCTATATTGCTTTTTATGGCTTTGTGTCATATGTGAAGTTCTCATATCTGTTAGCAAGTGCTTTTGGACTATTTAATCAGTTGTGGGGTTTTTTTTTTTGAGACCGAAAAAAAAAGCTCAGAGTGAGAGTACAGAATCTGCCTGGCTATTCAGGATGAATAGGAAACCATATTCATTCATTCATATTAATTAATTAATTCATTCATATAAGATGAACAGGAAACCATATTCCTTCCCAAGGGCACGTGCAGCTGTAATGGGTCACGAAAACCATCTTCTCTGAGTGCCTACTGTTTTCTTACTCTTTGGAAAATCCTGTTCTCTGAAGCCAGAGACTATCAGAAAATTTGATTTTTGAGATTGTAACAGTAAGAATGGAACATCCCAATCTTGCATGGAGGTTCTAACTCACTCTGACACAGAGAAGCAGACTTGATTACAATGCAGGTGCAGAGCTTCAGGTAAGGTGTTTCTGAGTGCGACATTCTACATTTATCCACGGAAACAGGACCCTGAGCTCATTTTGCAGTCCAGACCTCAGGCTGGCCCCTCTACTCCCAACCCTTCTCTGCTTTGAGCCAATCAAAACTTCATCTCATGGTTTCTTTGGTGCCCAGTGTCCACTGTTGGTGCCTGGTCTCCACTGATACAATGAATCAGTCGTGGGGCTACAGGTTTTGTCCTTGATGGTCTTAGGCTGCTGACTGCATTAGACACACTGTTCTCTTCTTGAGTTAGTGCCCTTAATTATTATAGTTTAATAATATGGGTTTTTTTCATTGTTATCAGAAGGTTCTCAAACTTTTGGGGTTTTTCAAACCCTCTTTACACTCTTAAAAATCATTGAGAATTCCAAAGAGCTTTTGTGTTATATTCATCAATATATACCATATCAGAAAATTAAAACTAAGAAAATAAAAAATATTTGTTTCTATATTAATTTTAAAAATGAGGAAACTCATTATGTGTTAACATAAATATCAATAACATTTTTTATGAAAAATAATTATATTTTCCAAAACAAAGGAAATTTAGTAGGAGAAATGGCATTGTTTTAAATTCATGTTAATTCCTTTAACGTTTGGCATAACAGAAGACATTTCTGCTTCTGCATTCAATCTGTTGTGATATCACATACTATGCAACCACTGGGAAACTTCACTGTATATTTGTGAAAGAATGGGAGTGAAACAGAATGAAGAAAGTCTAAATATTGTTATGAAAGCAATTTTGATCCTGTGAACCCCTTGAAAGAGTTTCTAGGACCCTAGATACCCCCAGACCATAGTCTGAGGACCACTGGTCTTAGCTATTCTAGCTTGTAGTTTCTCAGATGAAGTTTAGAATGTTTTGTCTCTTAATTTGGGAGGCAGTAATTACGTATTTAAAATCTTGTCTTCTCACTGAAGGATATCCTATGTCTCTCCAATTATAAAATACTTTACAGATGATTTCTCGATTTCAGATCTCCCGCCTTTCTCACTTTTTATCATCCCTAGTTATTTTGTTTTCTTTGTCGCTATTGTGAACGGGATCCATTTTTCCCACTGTATTTTAATTGGTCATGGTTGGCCTCTTACAATTTTGTATGTGGCCATTTGCTTACTCTTTATGAATTCTTATGTTAAATAATATATTTGGTATGATCTAGTTTTTAAAGGAAGAACTAGAAAATTTGAATCTGTTTATATAATGTTAGTATTGATACGATATTCCCAATACTCTGAGATATCATCACATATTAGATGAAATATACGATATTCTGAGAAAAACCCACTGTTCAAGTTCTAGATTTCAAAGATATTTTATGAGGAAAATATCATAAATATGCTGAATGCCCTTTTGGCACCTACTCAAATGATCGTGTTTTTTCCTTAAGACAGATGCATTGATTAAGACTAGATGACGCCTGTTCGGTCTTCTAGAATTCTTCGAATTTTGGGGCATCGCGAATGACAGACCCATTTAGATTATTAACAGAATCTAACCCATTTTTGTCGTTCTCACCTTTTGAAGGGGAGGAAGGCATAAGCATGCCCCAAATGTCCCTTAGGCTGTTCAGGGAACCTGGCCAGCACAGACCCGTCCGGTAAGCTCAAGCTCAGAGAGGACCAGACAGAGGATGGTGATTTAACTGGCCTCCTCCCTTAAGGCAGAAGTTCCTTCGCAGGCCGCTAAAGTGAACTGGTATCTGCGGGGGAGACCTCATTAGTCATTCTCCGTCTCAATTTCAGGGTCTGAGCCCGCTGGCCCCGAGATGACATCCTCGTGGCACGAGCCCCACGGAGTTTGGGGTCCAGGCCAGGGAGGCGCGGCCGAGCGCCATGAAGCCCCTCGCAGCCTCGGCTGCCAGTCCCGGGCACTGAGAGGAGCGCGAGGCCGACGGCGCGGCCTCCACTCCCGGCGGTCCCGTGGAAAAGCGGCACCCGCGGGCGGGAGGAAAAACGCTCTTTCAGAGCCTGGGGAGGGGCCGCCCCCTCGG